>NW_006159706.1:2984867-2994090 GCF_000334495.1 Tupaia belangeri chinensis | reverse complement strand
TTTCCCTACCTTGACCGTTCAGCCCACAAGATGCATGACACATGACGCCACCCAGCAACCCCTGCCTGACAATTAATTCCTACCCAGGAAGCTGACCTGCCTCCTGAGGGTCCTGCCTGACCTTCAACCAGCCTGTCCAGGACACTAGGATTTCCCATGCCCAGACCGGTCTCACAGCCCTGGCAAACAAAGGTAAGCAGTATGTTTGTGTTGTGTACTTCTCTGAATTTAAAAAGCTTTAAAATAATAGAATATGAATAGATGAATAGAATGTGGTCTACCCACACAATAAAATATTGTTTGGTGGCCCTGCCATAGGGGTGGGCACTGCTAAGACACTGTGCTCCACAGGCTGGGAGCACATGGGAGACATGGGTTCGATTTCCAGTCCAGCCTAAAGGCCAGGCATGGTAGTGCATTCCTGTATCTCAGAGACTCAGAAGGCTGAGGCAGGGAAGCTGCAAGTCTCAGGCCGACCTGAGCAACACAAGGAGACCGTCTACAAAAGAACCAGGCAGGCGATGTCCTCATTAGTCCCAGCTGAAAGATTGTGACAGGCTGAGACTGTGTCTTTAAAAAAAAAAATGAAAAAAACATCAGGCCAGAAAAAGACACGACATACTGATAAACACTACATGGATGAACCCTGAAAACATCACGCTAAGTGAAAGAAGCCTGATCAAAAAAAAAAATCCTCATATTATATGATTCCACTTACCTGTGCCCATTCTGGACACATCCATAGGGTCAGAAAGTAGATCAATGGAAGCCTAGGATTGGGGGTGAAATGGCTAGAGGAAATGGGGCTCCTTTTGGGGTGATGGAAATGTGGCAAGGGTTGCAGAATTCCAGGAATATGTTAATACTAAAAAGCCATTAAGTAGAAAAATTGTACAAGAAGTGAAGTCTATCTCCAGAAAGCTGTTACCAAGAAATTTAATTTAAATCTGATGATGTGGTTAAGGGAGCTGGATCCCACATGGCCTACCATGGTTCAAATCTCAGTCTGGCAGCTTAAAAAACACCCCAGGCACATGGGCATGCCCCAAAACACAACAGGATGGAGAAATGGAAGAGAAGGGACAGCAGCATGACCATACCCCTTGGGGGGGGTGCTTTATTATTATTATCTCTCTCTCTCTCTCTCTCTCTCTCTCTCTCTGGAGAGCACACATGCCCACTGGAAATCAAATAAATAAATAAAACTAATAAATAAAATTGATGGCCTTTGTCCTTGCCACCAGAAGCATGCTGGAGAGGGGCAGGCACATGGGCCAAGCCCAGACAAAGCTAGCTTTGCAGTCCACTGGTCTTTCCTCCTGCTCCAGAAGCCACCGACCTTCCACATCAGGCCCTTTGTCTGCCTTTGGCAAAACACAGGCTGAAACTCAAAAGCCTAAAAGGCCAGAGATCCTGCAGACAAGCAGGAGCCAGGGCATCTCTGCCAAGAGACACAAGACTTTTAAAGTCAGAATGAAATTTCAAGCAAGAGCCCAAGTAAAGCAAAGCCTTGTGGGAGTCGGGCTGGCTCAGAAATCTAGCCAGGCCTGAGGAACCACTTCCTATTCCTGGGCGGCCAATCAGAGAGGGGGCTTCAGCCCTCTAGGAACATCCCTTTGAAAGGGCTTCCTAGTTTCTGGTGGCTTCATGGTGTGCGAGGGAGTTTGGGGGAGCGTAGGCCCTTGTGCACCTCACGCAGGCGGAAGGCTTGCATTGGAGGTTCTGTGGAACATCCGAGACTTTGCAGCGCCTCCAGGGACCCTGCAGATGACTGCAAATGATGATGAGGTCACAGCAGCCAGCAGATGGGCTATACGAGGAGCAGAGGGTACCTTGGGCCCCCTCAGCTGGTGTCTCCCTCCTACTCTAAGCAAGTCCTGCCAACTGTGAGCCAACAGCCCCCCAGCAGGGTCAGGACACCCTGCAACGCAGATCAATGGACTGCTTGGGCCTGAGGCGCAGAACAGGGACCAAAAGTCACCAGTGTGGAAAGACCTGTGAGGTGCGGCAGCAATAGCAAGGGGCTGATGGGCTCCATTGCTTTGCTGTATGACCTCGGGCAACTAGCTCAGCTTCTCTGAGTCAGCTGCCTTGGAGCCCTGGTGTAAGTCAGAGACAATAGTACCTACCCCAAAGAGCCGTCAAAAGAATTAAATGAAGCAAGAGGTGTGAAGTGTTTGGCAGTAAATGGAATTCTGTGCATTATTCAATAAAGGTTAGTTGAGTAGAAATAAACACAGATCGAGCTGCTTTCCAACTCAGCTTTCCAGCTGGCTGGGCTGAACTGAAAAGAGAGGGGAAATATATTCAAGCTGGTGTTGATCGAGCTGGGCCCTGTTAATCTCTAACACCGATGATCTCATTTGATTGTCAGAGGAACCCCACAAAGTGGACGCTACTGTCCCCACTTTACAGATGCAGAGATTGAGTCCTAAAGAGGATGACGCGTGCATCCGAGGCCTCACGGCTAGTGAGGCTTACTTTGGGATTCTTCTAGATTTCAATAGCTCACCTTGTAGCAGTGAGTGGAATGGGGAAGCCCACGGACTCTGCAGGCCCAGTGCCCAAGTTCAAACCCATGTCTGCCACTTACAACCCCTGTAATCTCAGGCAAGATGGATTCATCCCTGCAGGCCTCAGGTTCCCCCATCTCATCTATAACGCGGTGCACCAGCAGCGCAAACTCTTCATCATGAGGGGGTTGGGAGGCCTGGCATGCTGCTAAAACAGAAATAAGCTTTTGGAATTATCATTGTTACTTATTTTAAATATCTTGGGGAAATAATCGGGCACACTAGAACCATGAACTGATAGACATTATTGCTCACGATGAGGCTAAAGCAATTAGACTGTTTAAGAAATCAATGTAGAGGTTTACAGTTAAGTGAGTAATAACATGTGGGTGGTGCAGTACACGACCCGAACTGGGAAGGCCGTGCGAAATGGGTGCAAGGTCCCTTGCTGAAACATTACTAAGAATTTCAAGACAGTGGAGCATTAAACCAAGGGCGGACCCCTGCCATGTCAGGGGCCAGTGTGACTGTGCAGGTCACATGCCCGCTGAGCCAGCCTGGTTCCGTTTCTTTCTTTCTTTTTTTTTTTGGAGAGGTTTTCGCCATAGGGCGCGTGCGCTCGCCAGACAGACAGCGAGAGACAAAGAGACAGAAAGCGAGAAATCACCCCCCAGGGGGGACGGTCACACCGCAATCCCTTCTCCTCCATTCTCTTCTCGGGATCTTGGGCACACACGCACACGTGCCCGGCGTGAGTTTTAAGCCACCAGGTGCGGGACGTGAACCGCAGTCAACTACGTGGGAGTCCAGCGACATACCCATTACGCTAACTGCTGGTTCCCTGGTTCCGTTTCTTTTCTTTTGTGGCTTTTTGCTATAGGGCACATGCACTTACCAGAGAGAGACGGGGGTGGGGAGGGGTAAGAAAGAAATTCCTCAAGGGGGATGGCCACACCACAATCCCTTCTCCTCTATTTTCCTCTTGGGATTTTAAGCATGCATGCACAGGCCTAATGTGTTTTTCGAGCTACCGAGTCTGGGACTCAAAATCACGCAGACAGCCATGTGGGATCCAGCCGCCTTAACGACCACGCCATCAGCCAGCTCCAGACATATGCCTTTCTTTAAACTCATTGAACTGTACATTTAAAACCTGTCCGTTGCATGGTGTATCAATCATACCAATGCAATCATATCACTTTCAAAAAGAAAAGAAAAGAAGGGTTACAACTTCCCGGTACGTCACAGGCAGTGTGGGTCAGCCGGAAAGGGCACGTCGAGGCCTGTGTGACAAGTGCTGTCTTCTTTCAGCCCTGCCCGTGGATCCTGGCCTCCTCGGACAGTTGCACGGCATGTGCACTGCCCAACCCTCTGTCACTCTTCCAGCACGCGGCACCGCGCACGACCCCCAGAGCTGCACAGCCGTTTCTCACACCCAAGTACGATAGGCCCACAGGGCCATTTAGACATTCAAATTACCACTGTTTACACTTAACAGAGGCTTCTCGCCATGCAGAAACGGTTTCCAATTATGAGACATGAAAGCTGGTCACCGTTTGGGGTTAATATGACTCTCTGCGAGAGAGTGAGCAGGCGAGACTGCCCAGATACCTAATTACCTGGAAAGATAATCTTGAATAATTGGAATGATAGTAACTAAAGCAATTATTAGATGTTGTGATCTCTGGAAGCAACCCTCCACCAGGCTTCAGGATTTAATCACCTTTAATAAGAGCACGTAATTAGAGGAATCCAGAACTTCAGGAGAGAAGGCAGCAGAACCAGAACTTCAGAGTTAGGGAGGTGGGAGGGCCGTGTGTGATGCTGGAGCAAATGAAGTTTCAGGGATGGCTGTGGGGAAAGGGGAGAGGAGGACAGGGTCAGGGGAGCGGGTAGAGGAGGATGAGGCGGGCGGCAGGTGGGCGGACAGGGCGCTGCTCAGAAGACCTCAGGAGTCTGGAAGGTGAGCTGACTCTGAGCTAAACCTGCTGTGTGACCTTGGGCAAGGCACTTACCCTCTCTGGGCTTTCCCTTCCATCACTCAGTCAGTCAGCAATGTTTATTAAGCAACTGCCACGTGCTCTGACAGCTCACTTGGTCCCACGCCTTCACACAGGTTGTTCATTCTACCAGGAAGGCCTTCCTCAATGCTCTTGATGCATGAGGAGGAATTCCACTCCTCCTTCAAGCTTCTCCTGCCCCCCTACATGTTCCTCCATGTAGCCCTCCGAGACTGTCACCCTTCCTCCCACAGCCTGTCCACCCTCACAGACGGCAACTCTCCATCTCCTTGTCTCTATTCCCCACTAGAAGGCGAGCCCCTCAAGAGTAGAGGTTTCAAGGGGCTCTTCTCACTGCCTTGGCTCCTGGCACATAGCCTGGCACCAAGGGACACTGACCGCTGGCCCAAGGCACAGTGGGCTAAGGTCCTACAGCCCACTCGTAACCCTGAGGCTGCAGTCTGCCCTTCCTCTGGGAGCTCAGTGGCCCCAGTTACGGCAGCCTTTGTTGTGAATTTGAGAACAGCCAGGAAATGCTCTCCTGGAAGATTCCAGAGCTCCATGGAAGGGTCAGGACCCTTCAGAGGGGTGACGATTCCCACCCAGAACACAGGACTACACATTGCGTGGGATGAGCAGGGAAGTGGGACTGTCTCTGTCATTGGCAAGGAATCGGAAGGTGTCCTTTTGCAGAGCCTGGACCACAGTATGTACCTGGTGACTTGGGAGCACAGAAGGAGCAGCTGACACAGTCGGGAGCGAGGGAGGGCTGCTCGGAGGCGGGACCCGTGGGCTGGCTCATGAAGGCTGAGGGAGAAGTCCCCAGGCCGCCAGGGCTGGCACAGGGACTACCAGGCAGGCACAGGCGTGCGCTGGCCACCCGGCGTGTGCAGGCTGCAGCACGCTGACCCATTTTCAGCACCGATGTCAGAGTTCGGGCAGCCGTGGGAGCTGGTTCCCCTCTCCCTTCCCTGCTCAGCACGTTCTGAACTATGCACGTTTCAGTTCTATGACATAAATCAATAAAATGCACTAAATAAATTAAGTGAGCAGCAGAATTGTAAATCGATTTCAGGCGGAGAACAGAGAGGTTGAGGGAACCAACAAGAGACTATTATAGGAACTGAAGTGAGAAATGACTCACGCAAAACTCGGGCTCGTGGCCGCGGAGCCTACCACAGTGTTACACATCCCTGAGATATTAAACAAATGAAACGTACAAGCTCTGGAGGTTGTTTCACAAAAATTGCTGGCTGGTGGCTGCCAGAACTCCCAGCTCTCCGGGAAAGGGGCAGGGAACAGGGACCATTTCAAGTACAGCTCAGCGCAGGTGGGTCAGAGGAGACCAAGGCCCCAAGAGTGAGACCCAGGTTTCTAAGCCCAAATGGACACCCTCCCCCCAGTGTCTGTAACATGATCCCTGTTCCTTCCTTCCTTCCTTCCTTCCTTCATTCATTCAGCAAATCTTTACCAAATTCTTGCTCTGTGCCAACCCCATCTAGGGCATGGGAGTCACAGAGAAAGATAAGACACAGTGTCTGTCTCAGGGCGTCCTGCCAGGTAGTGAACACGCAATAGGCTGTGACGGCAGAACTAGAGGAAGCCGCTGCGGACGAACACGTCTAAGTCTGCAAGGCGACAAGGGGTCAGGCAAAGGGAACGGCGTCTGCAGAGGTGCAGCGGCATGGGAGATGACGGAGTTTGGGGACGTGTGTGGAGAATGGAGACCGGGCTGGAGCACAGGATCCACAGCAGGGGTTGCAGGAGGGCATGGAGAAGGCAGGAAGCAGCAGAGCATGAGTGACCACGAAAGCCCTGCGGAAAGGCCTGTGTGTGCCTGAGAGCCATGAAAGGGTTTGAAGCAGACACCTGCTAGAACTGGATTTTCAGTTCAGAAAGAGAATTTAGAATTCAGTGCAGGAAATATTTTTCTTTCCTTCTCTTTTTAATTTTAGATTTAAAAAGAATTTTTTTTTATTGCCAGTGGGCACACGTGCGAGAGAGAGAGATAGAGAGAGAGAGAAAGCACCACCCATCAGCCGTGGTCACTCTGTAATCCTTTCTCCTCCATTTCTCCCTCCCGTTGGGCACACACACACACACACACACACACGTACCTGGTGTGGTTTTCAAGCCACCAGGGCCAGGATTCCAGCCGCAGTTGGCCATGTGGCATCTGGTTTTCTATGGGCAGCACTGAACAGCTGCATGAAGGGGCCAGCCTGATTTTCCTTTCCTTTTTAATGAACCATAACACAGAGAGAGAAAAGTGTTAAGTGTCTACTTAACACACTTTCATAGACTGAACCCAGTAACTGGCACCCACACCAAGGAACAGCGCAGGGCTGGGGACCAGGTAGCAGCATGGCACTAATGCTCTGCAGCACGGGACCCACACTGGAGGGCCCGGGTTTGGGTCCCAAAGCCTCCCTGCACGCACTTCACGGACGCACAGGTGCCCGTGATCCAGGCTGGCTCAGGCTGGGGCGAACCACAGCATGGGGACCCTGCTCAGGGTGCTGTTTCTCTCTCCGAAGAAGGAAGGAAGGAAGGAAGGAAGGAAGGAAGGAAGGAAGGAAGGAAGGAAGGAAGGAAGGAAGGAAGGAAGGAAGGGAGGGAAAAAGGAAGGAAGGAAAAAAGGAAGGAAGGAAGAAGGAAGAAAGAAAGAGAAAGAGAAAGAAAGAAAGAAAGAAAGAAAAAGAAAGAGAGAAAGAAAAAAAGAAAAAGAAAGAAAGTAGAAATAAAGAAAGAAAGAAAAAGAAAGGAAGGAAGGAAAAGAGAAAGAAAGCAAAACAGGATTGGAGGTGAGTGTTCACGGAGCGTAAACAATGCCGGGAAAAGAGGCTGCCCAGCCTCTCCCGCAGAATGGGTTTTCCTTTCCCCAGTCGGGGGCTGGCAACTGCTTACTTAGCTCTCTTCCCAGCCGGCCAGTCCGCAAGGGCGGGGCCTTTCCTCTTCATCCTTGCACCCCAAATGTCGTGCCTGAGCCTGTCGCACAGTATTGGCAGCTGGTCGGGAAACGTCTGATGGGTTGAAAGGCACATGTGACCATGGCTGGTGCACACGGGGGAGGTGAACCGCTGTTACCTCGCCCAAATGTTTAGGTCACTTGGGGAGAACAGTTCCTAGGGGAGACCATGACCAGCAAATGAATGAGTCTCACACACATAGAGGAGGGGATTTCAAAAAGTTTGTGAACAAAAGGAAGTAAGGTACATGTTTATTTTGGTGTAAAAAGAAATAAATAAAATGAAATCCATGCATAGTTTTTTCATAATATACATTTCCTATGAATTTTCTTTCTTTCTTTCTTTCTTTCTTTCTTTCTTTCTTTCTTTCTTTCTTTCTTTCTTTCTTTTCTTTCTTTCTTGGAGAAGTTTTCGCTATAGGGCGCGTACGCTCGCCAGAAAGACAGAGAGAGAGAGACAGAAAGCAAGAAATCACCCCCCAAGAGGGATGGCTATGCTGCAATCCCTTCTCCTCCATTCTCCTCCTGGGATCTTGGGCACGTACGCACACACTGCTGGCATGAGTTTAAGCCACTGGGTCCAGGATTTGAACTGCAGTCAACTACATGGGAGTCCTGCAACATAGCCATTATGCCAACTGCTGGTCCCTTTCCTGTGAATTTTCTGAAGACACCACATATAATCAGCGATCCAGCCAGGTCTGTTCCAGCAGGACCAGCTGCCACCCAACCTTGAGGCCCGCGGTCAGGCCCACGTGAGTCAGACTGATTACCGTTGCACAAACAGTCATTCCCATCCCACCCCATAGCACCACGTGCGTGGTGGGGCTTCTTGCTCCACTGATGTTGGACTTGGTCATGGGACTTGTTTGGCCACAGAGATGTACACAGGCACAATGTGGCCAAGGCTCTAAAACGTGCTGGTGGAGCCGGCCTCCCCATCTGCATTCTGGTCTGGCATTACCTTGACAAGAGCTCCTCCAGGTACCTATCATCCCCTCTGCCTGGCCCAGAACAGACTCAGGCGGGGACACTTGAGCCAAGTCTTTCTCCGGGAAGCAAGCCAGCCTACACAGCTAAGCCCAAGACAACCAGACACGTGAACGAAACAACTGCTTGAGGTCAGGCATGGCGGCGCGTGCCTGTGACCCTAGCTAACTGGGGCATGGCAAGACCCAGTCAAACATATCTTACTCTCTTTCCTCCTCTCTCCTAGAAAGAAAAACGGAACTGCCTGAATGGGAGGCTCATTACACACCATTATTTTATCACTGACCAACACACCACGTTTAAAGATTGGCCAGTTGGTCACGATTATTTGGTGGGAGACTCTTGCCCCAGTGATTAAGTGACTAAAGGTTTGAGAGATAAGGGCAGCTGTGAAGAAGACAGGACTGTGGGGCCGGCAGGTGGGGCAGTGGTTAGGGTACAAGACTCCCACATGGCCGACTGCGGTTTGGGTGTTGGACCTGGTGACTTAAGGATCACACCGGGCATGTATGTGTGCATGCCGAAAATCCCAAGAGAAATGAGGAGAGGGGTCTGCAGCATGGCCATCCCCCCTAGAGGCTGAAATCACTTTCCCTCTCACTGTCTGTCTCTCTCTGGCAAGAGTAGGCCCTATGGCAAAAGTATTTAAAAAAAAAATAAAAAAGACGACAGAGAACCGTGAGCAGCTTCTCTGCATTTGCACCACCCGGCTGGCAACACGTAGACGTTGCTATTGATCTGCATTTGCACGT
>NW_006159706.1:2962919-2984820 GCF_000334495.1 Tupaia belangeri chinensis | reverse complement strand
CACGAACCTCTCAGGCATCTTTAATTAGTTCCCCCTCCGCTGTCTGCACGGCCCGCTGTGCAGACCACGGTTCAAGCACATATTACTCTGTTTCGCCAGCAGTGAAGTGCCCCAGGGCTAGGGTGGGCCCTGCAGGCCCAAAAGTAAATAAGAGACCACGGCTACCCTCAGGGGTTCGAGGCTTGTAAGGGAGAGAAATACACGTACAAGTCACTGTGATTCCACTATGAAACAGGATGCTCAGAGTACAATGGGGAATAATCTAAATTAGTTAAATAAATTATCTGTGTGATGGAACATTATACAGTTGCTTCCAAAGATGAAGGTGAGTTCTCTGTACTGATATGAGAACAATCCATGATTTCACACACACACACACACACACGCACACACGCACACAGACACTTATGTATGTATATGTGTGTATGTATATAAATATATATTTTTTCAAAAATAAACCAAACCATTAACAGTGACTATCAAAGGATAAGCTTTTCATCTCTAGTTTGCACACTTGGGAGTTATTAACACTTCTATAACAAGTGTGCATAATTGCAATACCATGATCTAATAAGAAGCACACACTGGGTCTCTGGCGCGTGTGCGCCTGGCACACACTCTGGGGTGATGAGTATCTTGTGTATGCTACTGAGCTGAGCTGACGGAGGGCTGGCAGTCCCTGGGTAGCTGGGTGGGGGCCCAAGAGGTCTGGTCACCAGAAAGACCAAGGCAGGATTCGAGGTTGGGACTTTCGGCCCCTCTTACCTCCCCATGGGGGAGTTGATCACCAACGGTCAATGATGCAATCAAGTATATCCATATAATGAAGCCTCCATAAAACCCAAAAGGACGGGGTCTGAGAGCTTCTGGATAGCTGAACACGTGGAGGTGCCTGGAGGGTGGTGTGCCCGGGCGGAGAGTAGCGGAGGCACCACCCCCCTCTCCACACACCTGTCTCTGTGCATCTCCCATCTGGCCGCCCATCTGTATCCTGGGTAACACTCTCTAGAGTAAAGGGGTGAATGTAAGTGGGGCCGCCCTGAGTTCTGTGAGCCGCTCTAGAAAAGTAATCGAACCCGAGGAGGGGGATCACGAGAACCCCAACTGATAGCCGGTCAGTCAGGGTCACAGGTCACAACCTAGGACTTGCAGTTGAGGCCAGGCTCATAGGACTGAGCCCTTAACCTGTAGGACCTGACGCCCTATTCAGGTAGGTGGTGTCAGATTGGACTTAATTAGAGGACACCCAGGCAGGGTCTGCTACTGATCCATCTGCTTGGCTTGTGGGGGAAAAGCCAGTGTCTGGAGTCAGGTGTGGATGAAGTGCGATCAGGGCAAACCCTGGCTTTTCCTAGCCTTAACAGTAATGTCCGGGCCCCGCCTGTTTGCCTGTTCCATAGCAAACTGAGCTGCAGGGCTGGGAGCCACAGTAATGATTAAACTCAACATTCATTTCTTATTCATCTAACAAGCATTTTGGAGCCCTGACTGGTGCCAGGCATTGCTCTGGGCACTAAGGACATAGTGAGTCCTGGGTAAGACCAAGTCTCTGTCCTCATGGAGCAGTCTGTAGGGAGAGACAGCTGTTAATTAAATAGCCACTGAGTAAGTCCGATGATTGTAGGCTGGAGTAATGAAGACAAGTAAACAAGGGGAGGGAGGGGAGAGGGGCTGGTGAGAGGAGGGGTACCCTGAAGAGGACGTCCGAGAACAGCCTCCCTGAAGGGGCAACGTATGACCCAAAACCCAAGGAGTGAGAGAGGATGAGTGTGCAAAGAACTGAGGGCACAGTGTCCAGGAGTAAGGAACAGCAAGTGCAAAGCACACACTAGCTTGGCGGCCTTGAGGAACAGGAAGGGTTTTGGGGAGCCAGAGTGTGGCAAGGGAGGGGAGATGGCAAGAGAGCAGCTCCTGGGTACACAGCCAGGGCACAGGCCACAGTGAGGATGGTGACCCTTACCCCAAGTGAGATGGGAGCCAGGGGACGGTTTTAAACACTAGTCTCCTAATACGACTTATCCTTTAGAAAGAACATCCTGACTCCCAAGTGAGTCAGGAGGCAAAATGAAAAGAGATGACTAAGTCAGAGACTATGGCGGGGGTCCAGCTGAAAAACGGCTGTGGCCTCGGCTAGCATCAAACCCAAAAGATGCGGGAACCAGCAGTTAGCGTAATGGCTATGTCGCTGGATTCCCACGTAGTCGACCGCGGTTCGTGACCCGGACCTGGTGGCTTAAAACTCACGCCAGGTGCATGTGCGTGCATGCCCAAGATCCCGAGAGGAGAATGGAGGAGAAGGGATTGCGGAGTGACCATCCCCCCTGGGGGGTGATTTCTCGCATTCTGTCTCTATGTCTCTCTGTCTGTCTGGCAAGCGCACACGCCCTATAGCGAAAACCTCTCAAAAAAAAAACAAAACAAACAAACAAAAAAACCCAAAAGATGCCATAGGTCTATGTGAAACGCACAACTAGAATGGCCAGGCAAACTAAGACAAAACACTGGGGCAGGCAGATATTTTGCAGGGCGGAAAGGGCGGGTGAGTGAGGGCCAAGAGGGCATGAGGCAATGGCAGTGAGGAGGTGGCATCTGAGCAGGGCCTTGGAATCATGCATCCAAGCATGTCAGGCGGCAGGAGGTGAGGGCGGGAAGGGGCGATCTAGCTGGAACTCATGGCCCAGAGGCCGTGGTGAAGGCCAAAGGTCTCTGAAGGCCTAGCTGTGTAGCAGAACAACCAAATGTTGAGGAGCAGACTGCTGAGGTTCAAATCCCAGCTCCCCGACTTCCTGAGTGACTGCTTTGTGCCTCAGTTTCCTCATCTGTAAAGCGGAGATAATATGAACCTGTGAGCGCGAAGTTCTCAGGAAGTGCCTGGCACACGTGGTCACACCACACAAAGGGCAGTTTGTGTTAGTGTCGTGGTTATTGCCCTAGTCACGCCAGGAGGGAAGTCACAGACGGAGTTGGTGCCAGGGCCTAAATCTTGGAGAAAGTGGCCTTTGGTAAGAATATGTGGGGTGCAAATAAAATAATTATTTAAAACGACAAAAAAAGAGCCAGCAGGTGGCGTGGTGGTTAAGGGCACTAGACTCCCACGTGATTGTGGTTGACAGCAGTTCGAGTCCTAGACCTGGCTGCTCACTTTGTCACTTTCTCTCTCTCTCACTCTGTCCTTCTCTGGTCAAATTACAATAAATAAATAAAGTTAAATAAAATAATTCTTATTAAAAAAATAGAATATGCGTGATGCAACATCTGCCCCAGACTCCTGGGGGCCCCTGAACAAGTCAGCCCACCCTCTTCTCCTGGTTCTCATCTATGAAGTGGAGAATCCGAGTGTAAGGAAGAGACAGGAGCGAACACGGTCTGTGAGCGCCTCCTTCTAGCGGGCGCCTGCCGGGAGGGCCAGCCTGGTGCAGGGAGAGGCCACATGGCTGCCTTGAGCCAAACCCCACCGACTATCATGTTTGAGAGGCAGCGAGTACCTGAAGACTGCTCTGCGGGCTATGGCAGAGCCAGCCCACCCGGCCTCCTTGCGAACACCCTCGTCCACACCGCCTGCAGGTCCTCACGGCCACCAAGCCCTCAAAGTGGCATCGCAAGGGGCCTCCATCTTCATAAAAGCAGCCAGGATAAGGTCTGAGCAATGCACCTGTTGCTGTACACAGGCACACACACGCGCGTGTATAAGCACACTATACACACATCCACATGGGCAAACGATCCTGGCATGCACATACATGAACACATCTATGTACATGCACACACAGGCCTTACATTCTCACAAGCGCACACATGTGTACCGGCTCCATGCCCATGCATGCTCACACAGCTCATTCACCAGCCTGCACACACATGGAAGCCCTTGTTCCTCCGTGAGCACACCCACCCTCAACTAGATAAACGCACATGTGCACGCCCCAGGCCCTGCTTCCTGCGAGCCAGTCGGGGGCAGAGTTGACCCTGGAGTCCCGAGGCCTCGGGGATTATGGGCTGTACACCCGAGAGGCAGAGGTACAGGAGAGGAAAGTGCAGCAGGGCTGGGCCGGGGGCTTGGATCTAACCCAGCTCTGCCCCTCACAGGAAGTGAGCCCTCAGTGACTCGGCCTAAGCTTCGGCCTCCTCATCCGCCCAGGGAAGGTGAGCAGGAGGCCGTTTCGGGGGAGGCTTCTCAGCTAGCACGCGGAAGTGCTCGGTGCAGAGCCGCAGTAACTGCTCGGCAGATACCAGCTGCTCGCTAGCGACCTCATCGGGACGTGTCCCAGTGAGCTCAGTTTGGAAATCACGACCGACAGTGGCTGCCTTTGGGATGGCCACACGAGGAGGGGGAACTGAGGAAGCAGAGGCGGTCCCTTCCACTGAAAGCCTGACTGGGGTGTCCAGGCTCTTCTGGGGGGTCAAGGGCCCAGGGGGTTTCCTGTCACTTGTCCCTCAGTCCCATGAAGGCCACTTGGCTGGAGCTCTCTGAGGAGACAGGGTCACCAGCCTCCATGACATATGGCCCCTTGCCTTTGCCAGCTGCCTGGGGGTGGACACCACAAGCTCAGCCCCACCAGCTGGGGGCATAGGTGGCCACACAGCCTGTGCTTAAGGACTTCCCCTGGGACCGGCAGATGGCACAATGGTTACATCACTGGACTCCCGCAAGGCCAACCACAGTTCAAGTCCTGGACCCGGTGGCTTGAAACTCATGCCTGGCAGTGGGACATGCCCAAAAGCCCAAGAGGAGAATGGAGGAGAAGGGATTGTGGCATGACCATCCCCCCTGGGGGGTGATTTCTCACTTTCTATTTCTCTGTCTCTCTGTCTTTCCGGTGAACACATGCACCCTAGAGCAAAAATCTCTCTTGAAAATAAACAAACAAACAAACATCAACGTCCCCTCAGCTGAGCATCCACACTTTCCATGTTGGTACTGTGTATACAGCTGGGCTACTGCCTCAGCTTCCCTCCCCTGACTCCCAGGACCAGGGCTCTCCATGACTCTCCATGCTGTTTGAAGAGACCTGCACACCTGTGTCTCTCTGCAGCTTTACTGCTGGTGGCAGAGGGTAGGCAGGTGGGGAGGTGGGCACGCACCCCCGCGTCTCTGTAACAGCTTACCACCCACTATCCATTCTCTGTTCTTCCATAATAACCAAACCCCTTAGCTGGGGACAGCATGGCCCAGGGTAAAGACCACATTTCCCAGCCTCCCCTGCAGCTAAGTGTGGCCATGTGAGAAGTTCTGGCTAAGGAGACACACACAGGTGTTGGGGGGACACTTCAGGGAACCTTAGACATGGCATGAAACCTTTGCCTTTTCTTCATTACCCTGTTCCATACTGTTGCCTGGAATGCAGATGTGACAGCTGGCACTCTAGCTGCCATTTTAGACCATGAAGACAAAGGCCATAGGAGATGAAGAGGAACAACCCTGAGGACTTCATGTGGCCAGCTTCTGATCACCCAGGGACTCCCTTGCACAATCAGGGCACTGCTGTCATGTGGCCAGCTTCTGATCACCCAGGGACTCCCTTGCACAATCAGGGCACGGGTGGGGGCTCGGAGTCTACTACTGGGCCCTGCACACCAAGACCTCTGGAGGCAGCATCCAATCAGACTGGCCTTCCCCATACCTGAGACTGGTCACCCGGCTTCTGCCACCCAGGATCTCAAACTCCCACAGCAGGAAGTAAATCCCCAACCCTGAGCCCAACTCACACACACCCACCTTGCCACCCCTATAGTCCCAGCATGCACTGGACCTCAGGAAGGGGTGAGGATCCTTAGGAACCCAGAAGGCCCTCCTCTGCCTGCCTCTCCCACTTCGCCAAACGCTCCAGGACCTCAGAGCTTTGCCACAGGATGCCTGGTTCCAGGGAGGCTGAAGGAGAAACCCCCAGGCTGTGGGAGGCGAGTGGGCAGGGAAGGTGCTTCCAGGGAGGGTAGGACTGGCACACCCGAGCTGGGCCACACTCACCTTTCTCTGACGCGGGGGCCAGGTCAATGAAGCTGCGACATTTCTCACCTTCAAAAAGAAAAAAAAAGGTTTTCAGAAGGCAGAAGGACATGTGGGCCCAGGTTCTTGCCTGCCCACCTTCTTGATCCATATTGTCAGGAACCCCACGTCCCAGGAGTGCAGGTGGCAGACCTGCCAGCTGCCACCTCCCAATCCAATCCACGTGGTCCTGTTACTCCCATTTCCTCTATGGTCCTTGGGCTCCTTTGCCCAGCCTCCGCCCCAGTCCAGGCTCCTCCCCACTGGCCTTCCCAGGCCTCCACTCTGACTTTGATCCAAGCTGCTCTCCACACTGCAGCCAGAGGGACAGTTTCAAACCAGGTAGCTCTGAGCTCTGGTCATAGCTAACCATGCACACGTACCCACAGGCACACTACTGCTTACACTCCTGCCTGAAGGAGAAAGCCCAGATTCCCAGGATGGGCCCCAGACTGGCTTCCTCGGCCTTCCGCACACAGCCCCAATCATGGCCCTCTCCCTTCCCTTCCCTCGGTCCCTTGTGCTCATACTCCCTCCCCCTGAGAGCCTTGCACATGCAGCTCCCCTGCCTGGAACATCCGTCCCCCATCATAACTCTCAAGTCACCTTGGCTGACTCGTGTGGGGCACCCAGTCACAGTGTGATTCTTGGATGTCTGTTTACTAATGCCTGTTTGCCCCCACTAGCTGCATTCTCCAGGAGGGCAGGGCCAGGTCTTCAGTGCACCCCCAGCTCCGTGAACGGCACCTCCGTCCTCGTAGGTGCTTGGGCCCAGAACCCTGGCTTCATCCTTGGTTTCACTCTTTCTTGGACCTGTGGCTCCAGCCTCCCAGTGTATCTAGGCCCAGTCCCTTCTCACCCCCTGGCCCACTCCAGCCCCTTCATCACCCACATGCATAGTCTCTGCACGGTCTTCCTGCTCCCGCCCTTGTCCACGCAGTGACTAGAGGTTCCGCTGTACCCGGAGGTAATGTCCCTGTCCACTCAGAACCTTTCCATGATTCCCAAGTCACTCAAGTCGGAGCCTGAGCCCTCGTAGTGGCCTGCGAGACCCGACGTGTTTTGTCTGCCCACGCCTCTCTGACCTCTTCTGTAATCTTGCCCTCACCCACTTCCCTCCAGCCACACTGGCCTCCTTGCTAATCTCTGTACACGCAGGGCGTGCTCCAACCTCAGGGCCTTGGCACTTGCTATGTCATCCACATGGAGCATTCTGCCCTAGAAAGCTGACTCGCTTACTTCAAATGTGATCCTTTTTCTCTTTAATCGATATCAAATTCCAACATCCCCTCAACACGCCACATCCCCCTTCCTGCTAGATTTCCTAGCACCTAGGGAGTGCCTGGGGCCTGGTGCATGTTCAATAAATATTTGCTGAAGGAGTATATGAATGAGCACATGAACCAATGGGCCCGTGGACAAATGCCTGGGTAAATGCCGTCCGTGGAAACCTTACGCCTATAAGAAGCTTCAGTTCTCCCGTTTCCCGAGGCACTGTCCTGGCCACCAAGGACACAGTGATGAGCAAGGCGCGCACAACCTCTAGACCCTTTCCCACGAAGAGAGGGCATGCGCACTGGCCCCTGCTCTCAAACACCCTTGGTTTGGCCTACGGTGACGAAGTGTAAAAAGCGAAGGAAAAGTGATGCCTACAAATCCAGATTTCTTGTTTTCGCTCAAAGAATCAGAAGATCTAGCCACACTGGGTCCACACTCACACAGCAGCAAGCCAGGGGCCGGGCAGATGTGCCCCCTTTGGATGGGGTACCCGCATGCCCTCTAGTTTGGCACAGCCCCGCTGTGCCTTGTGGTCTTACCCTAGCCTCATTGATACCACGCAGATGGACCTAGAGCCGCTAGTTCAGGTGACCTGCAGGGAGCATTTGCAGGCCCTGGCTTGAGGATTTTACTACTGATCTCAGCAAGGAGATAGATGAGGTCAAGGAACCAAATGGAATGGGTTGCAGGGAAAGAAAAGGTGGAAATCTGCAACAGCCTGAACTCTGAGTCTGCTCGAAGCTTCCAAAGTGCCCAGGTTGGTCCCTACAAGCTGTGTGGGCTCCTGAGCTTCCGGCCAGCTCTACATACATACAAAGGCCAGTGGGGAGCAATGGTGGGAGACTGGCCGAGAAGGAAGGCAGAGGCCAGGGCACAAAGGGCCTTGAGGGTCGAGCCCAGGAGCTGCCGCCTCTTTCCTAAGTCACTCCTTCCAGAAACCATGTTTCCAAGTCTTCATATGGACAAGTTGCATTTTTGGGGAGTTTTATTGTTTGTTTTTTAGAGAGAGATGTTTTTCTATAGGGTGCATGAGCTCACCAGAGGGAAAGACAGAAAGCAAGAATTCACCCCCATCCCTTCTCCTCCATTCTCCTCTTGGGATTTTGGGCATGAATGAACACACATCTGGTGTGTTTTAAGCTCTCGGGTCCAGGACTCGAACCACGATCAACTTCGTGGGAGTCCAGCGACATAACCATTACACCATTTTCTGGTCCCCACGTTGACAAGTTTTCATTTCTCTTGGGTCTATACCTCAGAGGAAGTCAGGCAGCAATGCTGTTTAGTCTTTTGAGGGACCATTAAACTATTTAAAGCTTTGAAGTCCAAGAGTTTATGTTTTAACCAAGATCGATTTATCTATTTTTTCTTTTGTTGCTTGTGTTTTCGATGTTATATCTAAAAGGCTTTGCCTACCCAAGATCATGATGATTTACTATTATTCTTTCTCCTAAGAGTTTTGTAATTTTCACTTTTCCATTTAGGTCTCTTATTCACTTAAAGTTGATTTATGTGTATGGTACACAAAAGGGGCCTGACTTCACCTTTTATTTTTTAATTTTATCCTTTTTTAATGTGGATATCTAGCTGTCCCTGCACCATTGCTGAAAAACTATTCTTTTTCCCATCAATTGTCTTAGTATTCTTGTCAAAAAGTAATTGACATAGAAGGGGAAGGTCTAACATTGGCACAGCGGTAAAATGCAACCCTCTGTTTAGCTACCCTACATGGGACTCATATCTGGAGACCTCTCTGAATTCGCTGGGCATACACATACCCATGACTCAGGGCTGGCTGAAGCAGGGGGTGGATCACTGCATCAAGATCTTGTTGGGAGTGCTCTGTGTGTGTGTCTGTTTCTCTCATTCATATAAGAAGTAAATTAATAATTTGCTTTTTTTAAAAGCTGACAGGACCAGCAGATGGCATAATGGTTACATCACTGGACTCTCACATGGTTGACTGTGGTTCGAGTCCCAGACCCAGCTTAAAACTCATGCTGGGAGTGTGTGCATGAATGCCCAAAATCTCGAGAGGAGAACGGAAGAGAAGGAATTGCAGTGTGACCATCCTCTGGGGGATGATTTCTCACTTTCTGTCTCTTTGTCTCTCTCTGTCTCCCTAGTGAGCACATGTACCTATAGCAAAAATCTCTTTCTCAAAAAAAAAAAAAGAAAGAAAGAAAGAAAAAAAAAACCTGACTATAAGTGTGAAGAGTTTATTTTATACTCTTAATTCTATTCCATTGATCTATATGTTTATCCTTATACCAGTATTATATTCTCTTGATTACTATACCTTAGCAGTAGATTTTTTTCGGGGGGGGGGGTTGCTATAGGGCACGTGTGCTCACCAGAAAGACAGAGAGAGACAGAAAGACAGAAAGTGAGAAACCATCCCCCCAGGGAGGATGGCCACACCGCAATCCTTTCTCCTCCATCTCCTCTCGGGATCTTGGGCATGTATGTACATGTGCCGGGCGTGAGTTTAAGCTACTGGGTCTGGGACTCAAACCGCAGTCAATTACATGGGAGTCCAATGACATAGCTATTACGCCAACTGCTGGTCTCTAGCAATAAACTTTTAAACTGAGAAATATGAGTTTTCCAACTTTGACCTTCATTTTTAAGATTGTCTTGGGGCTGGCCCCATAACGCAGCAGTTAGATGCTATGCAGAGAAAATTGATCCTGCATGGCCAATCCATATTTAAGGCCCAGCTCACAAAACATACCAGGCACAGAATTGGATCTTCTCTCTCTTTCTCACATGTGTGTATACTTTTCTAGACTTTTTTTTTTTTTTAAGATTGTTTTGGTTATTCTGTGTTTTGCATTTCTATTGAATTTTAGGATCAACTTGTCAATTTCTGCAAAAAAGAAAGTTGGGATTTCCATAGACATTGTAATGAATCAGTAGCTCAACTTAAGACATATTGCTATCTTGGGACCAGCAGTTGGTGTAGTGGCTATGTCACTGGACTCTCATGTAGTTGACCATGGTTCGAGTCCCAGAGCCAGTGACTTAAACTCACACCAGGCACGTGTGTGTGCATGCCCAAGATCCTGAGAGGAGAATGGAGGAGAGGGGATTGTGGTGTGGCCATCACCCCTGGAGAGTGATTTCTCGCTTCCTGTCTCTCTGTCTTTCTCTGTCTTTCTGGCAAGCACACGCGCCCTATAAAAAAATAAATAAAATAAAGAGAAGAAGAAGGAAATAAAAGAGGAAGTATTGCTATCTTAGCTATTAAATCCTTCAATCCATGAACATAGGCTGTCTTTCCTTTTACTTTGATCTACTTTAATTTCTTTCAACAATGTCTTGTAGTTTTCAGAGTATAGGTTTTGCACTTCTTTTGTTAACTTTATTCCTAAGTATTTTATTCTTTTAAATAAAATAAAGAGAAGAAGAAGGAAATAAAAGAGGAAGTATTGCTATCTTAGCTATTAAATCCTTCAATCCATGAACATAGGCTGTCTTTCCTTTTACTTTGATCTACTTTAATTTCTTTCAACAATGTCTTGTAGTTTTCAGAGTATAGGTTTTGCACTTCTTTTGTTAACTTTATTCCTAAGTATTTTATTCTTTTTAATGCTGTATTATAAACAAAACTGTTTTCTTAATTTCATTCTTGTTCTACTGTATAGAAATATAAATTTTAGTATATTTATCTGAATCCTGTCCTTTTTATAAATTAATTTATTAGTTCTATTAGTTTTTAGTAGGCTCTTAGGATTTGCTATATACAAGATCATGTCATCTGCAAAAAGAAATCATCCTTTTTAAAAATAATTATTCATTTAATTTTGTTTGTTATTATTTTTTTTAATTTGACCAGAGACAGAGAGAGACCGGTACCTCAAGCACCATGCCACCTGCCAGCTCCCAGAAATAGTCTTACTTTTTCTTTTCTAATCTAAATCTATCTTATTTTTTTGCCTAATTACTCTGACTAAAATATCCACTATAATGTCGAATAGAGGTGGCAAGAGCAGACAGCCTTATCTTATTATCCACCTCAGGGGGAAGCATTCATTCTAATACCCTTAAGTTTATTGTTAACTGTGGGATTTTTGCATGTACTCTTTATCAGGTTGAGAAAGTTCCCTCATATTCCTAGTTCATGGAGTGGTCTCATTGCATGAAAGGGTATTTGCCTATTCTTTATCCACAGCTACTTGGTATGTACCTCTGAGAATTCTCCTTTTAGAAAGAAACAAAGTTCAGAAGGTTCTGAAATTTTAGTTACTTGCCCAAGACCACACAGCCAGTAAGTGACAGAACAAAATTCAACCCAGATCCTCAGACTCCAAACCCCATGCTCTAAAATCTTCTCCGCCATCTATCCCCACATGCTATGTTAGGGTATCCTACTGCAGCCAGCTGTTCCCACTGTGTAGAACTGCTGCATTCTGAAAGCAATCCCTGGGAACGTATCTGTGCTGACAGGAGCAATGCATGAGGTGCTAAATAAATGGCTCTCATGCTTCTTTTCTTACTATATGGACAAGGCTGAACACAAGACATTTTAGCAGAGATGGTCAAACTTGACCCACACTGTTTATGCAGGGCCAGGCTGAGGTTTAAGGAAAACTCATAGAGAAGACTGGAAGAAGACAAGGCACTTGAATGGTCAAAAGTCTGACAACTGATATCTAAACAGAAAAGGGATTTTTTTTCTCCCTTGAAACCCTTAGTCTCCATGATAAAGCATTCGTTAAGCATTAATGAGAAAAACATCAAACTGCACTAGATTGACTTACTGCTTTTAGAAGCGACCCTTAACACATTAACATCATTGTGTCAATTATTATCAAGCTCATATGTTTAATTAAGGAATTTATTTTGGGCATAAAACTGAAGACAAATGCAATTATCTCTCAACACACACTTGGGACTGAGACTTGACAATTAAAGCTGTGGCATGTTACCGCCACCTGATGGCAGCATACCGTTCACGAACCATGACACTTGAGACGTGGAAGGATGGATCCTAAAGGTCATCTAGTGTAAGTATGTCTCAGTTCTGGGAAGCCCAGACCCCAACCATAGATACTTGGATTTAATTGGTTTGAGTAGGGCTTACACACATTAAAACCTAGGGTTTTACCCCAGGCATAGATACTTGGATTTAATTGGTTTGAGTGTGGCCTACACATCAGTAGGGTTTTACCTCAGGCAATTTCAATGTTCACCCAGGAAAAGAATCACATACAAGAGGATTTATATAAAATGTATTTTGCCCTTTTTTATTTTTTTAAAGTTTATTCATCTATTTCCTCTATGGAGAGAGAGAGAAAGAGAGAGACAAACATCCCCAACAGGGTCCCCATGCCATGATCCTCCTCCAGCCCCAGCCATCCTGAATCACATACCCATCACACTCAGGGAGGTCCCAGGACATGAACCCAAGACCCTTCTGATATGGTCCATCTGCATCACTGCTGCACCAATGCTTGCCCCCCCAAAAGTATTTCTAACATTGGAAAAATAATAGAGCCAGCTTTGTGACAGCCCACGCTGCTGCACCGGGCACACCTTCCATATGCAGCACATGTGGGGCAGGACAGCACAGTGGCCAAGGGCTAAGCCCCAGAGTCACTAGTGCTGAATCTGAATACTGGCTATGCTGCTTCCTGCCACATGAGTCCCAGTTTCTAGGTCTTGATTTCCTGCTTGGTGAAAGAAGCCTAGCACCTTCAGGGGTCTCGTGAAGACCCAACATGGACCAAAGAGGTTAGACACAGTGCCTGGAATAGGTAGGTGCTTAGAAGATGGAGACCACCATCATCATCCCTCTCTCCCACATGTGAGTCAGAAGACACATGGGACATTGTCTTTGTAGTCCAATAGAGGGAGACAAGAGTGACACATGGAACACCATCAGACCTAGCATAAAGAGGTGGCAGTGTTGCACACTAGGTCAGAGCAGGGAATCTAGAGTCAAACCTGTCTGGGCTCAGCCTGGCTCCATCACTTATTAGATCATTTTGGTGCCTCTGTTCCCCTGCTTATAAAAAGTGAAAAGCACAAGGTCCAGTGTTTCTACAGTGCACACTGCAGGCTGGATCAGTAGGGCTTGATGCCAGCCACTAGGTGGTAGAGCTGGGATGACTTAGTGGGCAGGAGTCCTGACCACACAGGGATGCTGTGGGCTCCTTGATGGCCTCCTGCCTGGGCCTGGCCCTGTGCCTTCCATAATCTCCCCCATATCCATGCACACTGCCTGGTAACTGCCCATTTCTGTACCTTAGAGATGCCCCTTCTCCCACCACTTCATCCCTGTCCAATGCTCTTTGACCTACTAAGGTAGAGAAGGTGAATGGGAGTTCCTAAAAGCCACTGTATTGCCAGGTCATCTTGCTCCAGAAGGGGACAACAGAGGGACTTTGTGCAAGAGGGAGGCCCCAGGGGTTTCAAGGGAGTTATGGTTTAGGGATCCATAAGCAGCAGGACCTCCATAGCACTCTAAAGGGGATATCAAGATCTTAAAAAAAAATAGCCTGGAAAGATTGGTTTGGGGTCACAGGTCACAGGCTCAGCATTTTGCACCTCAGTGAGGGTCCCACAGCCCCCGATGGGTCCATAAAACCAACAGCAATGAGAAGGGAAAGGACAGGCAAAGATCAGAGGTTCTCCATAAAGTTCTGAACACTTCCTGCAAACCAGGGATGGAAGGGAACCTCGATTATGTAGAGACTGACCTTCTCACTACCCTGGAGAGAGAAGCTGAATCCTATTCTGCTGTGTCTAGAGATATATTCATGGGGCACTCCTTGCAGAAGTGAGTGTGCATATCACACCCACCACAGCCTTAAAGGAAAACCTGCTGTAGGAGAGCTTCATTACTGTACCTTGTCCCAAGGCCAGGGCCCCCAAATGGGACTGAGATCCAACTGCAATGCAAGGTCACCAGCTCAAGCCCTCAATGGCCTTCAGTGGTGATGAGGTGAGCTGGGGCAGGGAGACCTGTCTATATGGAGATGAACTGATATGCAGATCGGGTAGTCCAGTCAAGGTCCTGGCAGGAACAGATGGTGCCCTCCAGGGGGCTCAGGAAGACCGCTGAGTGAAGGGACTATTTATAGAACTGTGGACAGGACCGAGAGGCCAGGACAGTGGGGAGCCCTCACCACCTGAGGTCTAATGAAGCCTGTAAGAGTTGAAGCCATTGACCTGCCAGGAGCTGCAGCCACATACGAGCATCAGAACCTGAAATTCTCGGATGGACCCAAGAATCTGCCTCTCCAGCAAGATCTCAGAGGATGCTGATGCAGTTGGCCTAAGGCCCTCATCTGGAGAACCAGTCCCTAGAGGAATGAAGTCAATGTTTCAGTGGGGAGAGAAGATTTAAACACCCCTAGATGAAGTCAATGTTTCAGTGGGGAGAGAAGATAGCAAGCAGCAATATCTGGGGGTGGAAGGGGATTAATTTTGATCCCTAAAAGTAAACTTGTTTTTGTTTTGGCCAGGAGAGAAGGGTACCCTGACCTCTGCCCTTCCACACTGATTTCCTGTGGGTGCCTCCCTTTGGCCAAAACCAATGAGAAGACAGAAGGCACCAGAGACCAGGCAATTCTTCCCATACAGTGTCTCCCAAGGCACAGAGAAGGGCAGGGGACAGATGCAGAGGGGTGGATAAGAACAGCTAGCACATCACCCTCCCTAAGATGGTCTACACACTTTGCTTCTCCTCCTCACCCTGCTTCGTTTTCCTTCCACCTCACTTACCATGATCCCAATGTGAAATTGCCTTATTTGAGCATTTGTTCACCTGTTTGTTGTCTGAGTCCTCCACAGACTGTGCAGTGGGCTTGCCTTTGCCCTTGGGCTCTGTTTACATAGAAATACAAGTGGACTGGGTCATATTCCAGACCAGGCTGGAGGCTGCAGGCCCTGAGACCATGCAGAATTCACCTCTCTTTCTTGCTCTCTCTCTTTCCCCTCTTCTTCTCTTTCCTTCAGAACCCTAGGAATCAAAATTACAAAGCAGTAATTACAAAATTACAAAGGTCTCTGGTGCCTTCTGTCTTCTCATTGGTTTTGGCCAAAGGGAGGCACCCACAGGAAATCAGTGTGGAAGGGCAGAGGTCAGGATACCCTTCTCTCCTGGCCAAAACAAAAACAAGTTTACTTTTAGGGATCAAAATTAATTTAAACACCCCTAGATGAAGTCAATGTTTCAGTGGGGAGAGAAGATAGCAAGCAGCAATATCTGGGGGTGGAAGGGGATTAATTTTGATCCCTAAAAGTAAACTTGTTTTTGTTTTTATTTTGGGGTTTTTGGAGAGACATTTTGCTATAGGGAGAAACCACTCTCTCCCCGGGGAGAATGGTGATCCCACAGTCCCTTCTCCTCCAGTCTTCTTTAGGATTTTGGGTATGTATGCACATGCAGTTGGTATAAGTTTCAAGCCACCAGGTCCAGGATTCAAACCACAGTCAACCACATGAGAGCCCAGCACCTTAACCACTACACCACCTGCTGGTCCCACAGGTATCCTTGTCTTAAGTTACCATTGCTGGTGTTTTATATGTATGCATCTGCATTCCAGCAACACTTACTGAGCCAGCACTGTTCTGGGTGTTGGGGAGACAGCAGCGAACCAGACGAAATCCCTGCCAGCACGGAGCCTCCGTCCTAATGTTAAAGCACATGTATGAACAACTGTCTGGAATTATCCAAGCCAAAGGAGAGTTTGCTGGCTCTTCTAAACAATAACCAGACGACATCTCTGCAACATGGAGGTCACACATTTTTTTTTTTTGGCTGGAGGCTGCAGGCCCTGAGACCATGCAGAATTCACCTCTCTTTCTTGCTCTCTCTCTTTCCCCTCTTCTTCTCTTTCCTTCAGAACCCTAGGAATCAAAATTACAAAGCAGTAATTACAAAATTACAAAGGTCTCTGGTGCCTTCTGTCTTCTCATTGGTTTTGGCCAAAGGGAGGCACCCACAGGAAATCAGTGTGGAAGGGCAGAGGTCAGGATACCCTTCTCTCCTGGCCAAAACAAAAACAAGTTTACTTTTAGGGATCAAAATTAATCCCCTTCCACCCCCAGATATTGCTGCTTGCTATCTTCTCTCCCCACTGAAACATTGACTTCATCTAGGGGTGTTTAAATTAATTTTGATCCCTAAAAGTAAACTTGTTTTTGTTTTTATTTTGGGGTTTTTGGAGAGACATTTTGCTATAGGGAGAAACCACTCTCTCCCCGGGGAGAATGGTGATCCCACAGTCCCTTCTCCTCCAGTCTTCTTTAGGATTTTGGGTATGTATGCACATGCAGTTGGTATAAGTTTCAAGCCACCAGGTCCAGGATTCAAACCACAGTCAACCACATGAGAGCCCAGCACCTTAACCACTACACCACCTGCTGGTCCCACAGGTATCCTTGTCTTAAGTTACCATTGCTGGTGTTTTATATGTATGCATCTGCATTCCAGCAACACTTACTGAGCCAGCACTGTTCTGGGTGTTGGGGAGACAGCAGCGAACCAGACGAAATCCCTGCCAGCACGGAGCCTCCGTCCTAATGTTAAAGCACATGTATGAACAACTGTCTGGAATTATCCAAGCCAAAGGAGAGTTTGCTGGCTCTTCTAAACAATAACCAGACAACATCTCTGCAACATGGAGGTCACACATTTTTTTTTTTTTGAGAGAGAGATTTTCACTGTAGGGCGCGTGCGCTCGCCAGACAGAGAGAGACATAGAGACAGAAAGCGAGAAATCACCCCCCAGGGGGGATGGTCACACCGCAATCCCTTCTCCTCCATTCTCCTCTCGGGATCTTGGGCACGCACGCACAC
Organism: Tupaia belangeri chinensis; assembly: GCF_000334495.1. NCBI lineage: Eukaryota > Metazoa > Chordata > Mammalia > Scandentia > Tupaiidae > Tupaia > Tupaia belangeri. The sequence goes on along the minus strand of NW_006159706.1, from coordinate 2,967,751 downwards.
ATGCCCGGCATGAGTTTTAAGCCACCGGGTCCGGGATGCGAACCGCGGTCGACTACGTGGGAGTTCAGCGACATAGCCATTATGCTAACTGCTGGTTCCCGAGGTCACACATTTTCAGCAACAAGCCTCATGACCACGAGTGTCTCATCAGCTATGGTGCCCCCAAAGCCTGAAGCCATGGTCAGTGCTGCAGACGTGACTGTGCAACGAATAAACAGTGCTACGCAACAGCCTTTATCAAGAATTCCATTAGGCAGGGGGAAACCTGCGGGTCGGAAGGTGTGGCCACCACCACACCTGTAGGCAAAGGTGAGATGGCAAGTTGAGACTTAAGGCCAATCTAGGAGGGAAGAGGCAAACAAAGGCGGCACCTACGCTACCCAGGGCAGAGGTGGTGGTCCCCAGGGTGGCCGTTGGGCAGCCCTTTAAGCTTCACATGTGCCACAGAGTTCTCAGATCTGTGCACTAGCCTTCACCCCAGACCTCCTTTTCTGCTGCTTCGCTGCCATGGGTTCTGATGTACTTTCCGACCTTGTCCCGCCTCCACACCTTGATTCCTTAATCCCAACCTTCTTTCCTCCATTTCTCCATGTTGGAACCATCCACAGCCTTCAAGATCAGTGTCCCTCCCACTCTCCTGCCATGAAGTCTGTCTTATTCACAAACTATATGCCCCACCCCAAAAGATGTCTCCCCACTGTGAAATTCCACAGGGTTTTATCATGATCTCTCTCACCACGTTGTTGCAGTCTACCTTGAACATGGCCAAACCCCCTTCTTGGACTCTTGGGGCTGTAAGTGGCAGACCACAACATCCACTGGTGGACACTCAAGTCTGTCATGTTGCCTCAGACCCAGGATCCGATGACCCAAGGGCCGTCCAGGGCAAGCACCATGCAGAGGACTCGCCATCAACACGACTGTATGAGGTCAGGGTCCCTCCCCATCCTTCAGGTGAGGAAACTGAGGCTCGCAGAGATGAAGAGACCTCCCCCAGGTTACACAGCCAGGAAGCAGCAGAATCAGGACCTGACCCAGGTCTGTCTTTCCAAAGTTCTGTCCATGATGGAGGGGACTGACGCGTCCGGAAGTCAGGTGGGGACCCAGGCATTCATGCCAGCCCAAGCAGTCTCTGATGTTTATTTTTAAAATATCTTTAGGTTTACTCATTCATATTCTCCATAAATGAGAGAGAGAGTGTGAACTCGCAACAGGGCTGTACTGCCACCATTCACCCCAGCTCTACCTCTGGCCTGGTCCTGGGCACACGACCACCCAGTGTACTTGGAGCAATCTCCGGATGCAAACCTGGGGCCTGCCCGCGTGGGTCAGCTCACAGACCATCCCGTCTCTCTTAAACATTTTATTATGGGAAATTTCCATCTTCTGCAAAAGCAGAGAGGAGTCCAAAAGGCCCAGGGTGTCACTCACCCCGGCTCAGTAACTGTCAACCTACGGCCAGTCTTGTCTCATCCATACCCCGCCCCCACACACACCAGGGGGTTATTTTGAAACAAATCACAGAAGTGAATCCAAAACCTCTTTCTGAAGGACTTACTCATCTGCTCAGGAAAGACAAATGGAAGGTCACTGCTTCCTAGACCTGTGGCATCACCTTACGGACTGCCGGCTTTTTGCAGTGTGGGAATAAATCACACCGTCCAAGAGGCCCTGACCTCCCCTCACTGCCCATTGTCTCCAGGATCCTGGCCACGCTGGGGCCACAGACGGGCACGCACAAATTGCCCTCCTTGCCGTGGCCCGAACGTATCCACGGGCACTCAGGGAGAACTTGGCACAGACCCTGGGCAGAAATGAGGTTTCCAGGAATCCAGCACAGATCTGACAGGCCGGGACACAGCTGCCTCACTCCCACACGTCACTCGGTCCTCGTTCCAGGAATGACAGCTCGTGGTCTCCCCCTTCCAGGTCTGGTCTAATTGAAAAAGAAGCTCGTGTGTGGAGGTGGGAGAGGGAGGCAGGGTGTACCAGGGTCAACAGGAACAGACAGGGTGTGCTCTCTGGTTAAAAGCTTGGGAGCTGGCTCACACAGCCCAGAGTTCGAATCCCAGGTTTACTATCCACTAGCCTGGGGCTGAGGGTAAACAGTGGCTTTTAGGGAACCAGGCGATAGCTCAGCAGTAGCAGGGCACTATGTGGGACTGACCCACTTGGGAGGCTCCAATTCAAGTCTCCGAATTTGCCCTCACTGGGTGTGTCAGGGGTACACTCATGATCCAGAGCTAGCTGAGGTGGCATGAAGACTGGGTTGGGGCTACCTGTCTGTCTCTGTCTCTCTCACTCATAGAAGACAGACAAGAATAAACATTGAAGAAATATAATACATTTTACTGCAGCAGTAAAATGCAACATGCTAAGAGGCTGAACCACGTGGGAAGGTTCTAGGTTTGTGTCCAGAGATCTCCCTGAACAACCTGGCCAGGTAAGACCCTATTTGGAGTCCTGTCTCTCTGTCTCTGTCTCTGTGTCTCTCTCACGCATGGAAGAAATAAATAAACTTTACACATAAGTAGTTTCACATTTGTGTGGCTGGGTTTTGGGGAGGTTTTGTTTTGTTTTTGCCAGGAAAGGCTGATCGGTCCGGCCTCAGGGGATTGCTGTACAAGCCAAATGAGGTAATGGGTACAAAACACGATGTCTCCGGTTAGGATTGAAATCAGGCAGCATCTGCAAAAGCATCAGCTCCATGTTTTGACATTCACACCCCCAATGTCATTTGTCACAGGTCTTGAGGCTCCTTGCGGGGGAGGGGTGCTCTAAGGCAAAGGGCTCAGAAGCCACAAGATGTGAGTTCAAATCCATCCTCCCCGTTTTCCTTGCCATGTGACCTTGGCTTCACCTCTCCAAGCCTTTTCCTCACCTGCCACATGGGAACCCCAGGGGTACCTTCCGCACTTGCAAAAAGAATTCAAACTGAAAAGCGCGTGTGAAAACGTCTGCCCTATGCTGGGCCCCACACGTCTTTTTAAATGCCTTCCCTGGGTCCTAGGTTAGAGGCATGGCTCTCTCCTCCCGGGGAAAGCGAGGAGCCTACCCAAGTCAGAGCAGGAGGCTGAAACTCCGAAACCTCAGCCGGAGCAGGTGCAGGGGACCAGCCAAGGCCACAGGCAGATTGGAGGGAGGGGACCAGAGGCAGATGCCCGGTGCTGGCAGAAGGTGTGTGGAGTTCTGAGGGTCGGCCAAGTCACCCTCGGAGTGGACACACACGAGCCCAGGTCTTGCTTGGCAGTGGAGAGGCAGGAAGCGAGGGGGAAGGGCACAGGGAGCCCAGCGTCCTTGGACGGGTCCCCAGATCCTGGTCTGAGGATCGTGACTTGATGCCATACCCCACCAGATGGTGTAGCTGAGGTTTCTGTGGAGTGGGAGGGGGTGCAGAGAGGCTGGGGAAGGGCAGGGCAACAGAGCGAGCGCCTCACACAGTCAGCCAACAAGTAACGTTCGCGGACGCACGGGGCTGGGAGGGTCTTCCAAAAGTTCATTGAAAATGCATATTATGAAAAAACAGCGCCTGGATTCCAAAACTGTTTTTGCGCCAAAATAAAGCCGTACTCTCGCTCCAGTTTTCCACGGGCATTTTGAAGTCACTGTGTATGCCTTGATCTTAGCCCTCACATGTATCGGTTCACTGGTCTCCCCAACAGCCCAAGGAAGCAGGTCCTACTGCCACCCCCACTTTACAGAGGAAGACACTGAGGTACGGGAAACCCGAGCGTCTAACACCACCCAGCTAGTGGCAAATCAAGGCAGGTCAGCACCGAGCCCCAGTTTGGGTCACTACGCGTACTGCCTCTTAGCAGAGCAGGCAGGTTCTAGAGAAATCCATTCTTCCTAAGAGAAGCCCCCACGACCCTCCAAAGGGCATTCCATAGCAGCCAGAGAAACCAGCAGCCCTAGATGTGACTGCCAAGGGAGACGCCTAGCCCAGGGGGCCCAAATCCAGCTGCTTCTGAGTCTGAGTCTGGTTCTGGGACCAGAATCCAGGGGGATCCCCCCCCAACTCCTCGCTATAGGAGGTGCTCTGGACTCGCTAGGAGGACAGAGAACAATGGGTCTCAGACCCCCAGGCATGTGACTGATGAGAAGCAATCGTTGATTGTGTGACAAGGGCAAAAGTCCCTGTGCCTTCACTGGCTGGATTCAAGGAATTCGGCCCCAGGAGCCAGGAGAGAAGAAAGATGCCAGCAGAGCTTGCGTGAAGCTTCTCCTCTCACTCTGCGGGCTGGCAGCGGAGCCTTGGCAAGCGCCTCCTTGGAATTCTCTGGAGGCTTCTGCCAGTTCAACTGACAGGGCAGCAGATGGCACACACTTATCTGCTGATGATATTTTGATTTATTTATCTCTTACAGATGGTACCATGCCTTGATTTCTGGCAGGAGTCCAAAAGTGGGTCAACTTTCTGGGGATAATTGCTTTTACAAGTGGATGAAATACTAGAGACCAAAACCACGCCTGGCATCATGACCGCCTGGCTGGGGCCCCTAAACACACTTGCTTGGGCATTTGGGGCTCTGTGAGCAAGCGAAGGGAAGAACTTGTTCTAAATCACTTTAAAGCTGAAAGAACCCAAATGCCTACGTAAGATAACATCACAGGGCCGCTCCATGGCGCAGTGGTGAGCACTGCTCAAGAGAAGCTGGATTCCACGCAGTGACCACAGTTTGAATCCCCAGCCTGGTCAGCCTGAAACACTCCAGGCACACGCACAAATGCCCAGGATCTAAGAGGTTGGAGGATTGGAGGAACAGGATCATGGCATGACCAGACCTTGTGGAGAATGCTCCTCTCTCTCTCTCTCTTGCATTTGTATACGC
>NW_006159706.1:2962542-2962888 GCF_000334495.1 Tupaia belangeri chinensis | reverse complement strand
TTGAACTCAGAGAGTCCTGAGTTCAAGTCCTCACTCTGTCACTGACAAACTCCGTGATGCAAGGCCAGACTTTCTAGGTTTCAGTTTCCACATCTGTCAAAGGTATAATTATCATTTCCACCAGGTGAGGTGTAACAGAAAGATCTGGCTATCCACCAAGACATGTGATATCCCTCCGGAGCGTGGAGTTACTGCTAGAAGGGGCTGCTCAGGGCTGGCGGCAGTAGCATAGCACAAACACAATGCTCTCTGATGCTGGACCCACACAGGAAGGTCCTGGGTTCATGTCCTGAGGTCTCCCTGCAACACACCAGCAGGGGTAGAATGTGATACAAAGATCCTGTTG
>NW_006159706.1:2954198-2962517 GCF_000334495.1 Tupaia belangeri chinensis | reverse complement strand
CTTTCCCTCTCTCACTAATAAAAGAAATCAAATTAAATTTAAAAAGCAAGGAAGTGGCTGCCAGCCAAATAGAATATTTCCCAGCATGCCTTGTACCCATATGGGGGTCATATGACTGATCCTTTCCTATATAATGTGAGTGTGGGGCACATCCTGGGGAGGGCTCTTATGAAGTGGATATGCTTTCTCCTTTATCTTCCTCCTAGATGCAGAGGGCTCCAAACCCCTAGGAAATGACAGAGCCACAATAAGGAAGTTGCCTGGTCTCTGAGTCACTTTATAGAGTAGAACTGCCACCCACCAGGACCACTTATCCTAAAGTGTTACATAAGCCAGAAGTAGACTTCTGTGCTAACACATTGCCATTCTGGGGGTTATTTGTTACAGCAGCTAGTGCTGCCCTATGCATGGGGTAGCTGGAAATCAAGGGAGATAATGCATGTGAGGCCCCTGGTAAATGAGAAAGACTCAGTAATTAGTCACTATTATTATTATTATCATCATCTTGATGATACATAAAAAATACTGTGACTTCTTTTAAATGTCATCCCATATGCTGGGTTTGGTTAAAACAAAGTAAATCTCTTCCCAATGCCTCAGTCTTATTTCTCTCTCTTTTTTGATACTATCAGGAATCCTTCATAAGTTGTCCTGTCTCATTTCCCAAAAGCATGTTTTGAAAGAGAAATTAAAATGTGGTGGAGGGGAGCTATTGGGTAGTTTTTGCAAGGTATACACCTGAGATCATGGCCTGCAATTATCTGCATCTTCATGCTCCCTCTGCCTCCCTCAGCACAGAATTATCAAGCCCTGCTAGAGATGAGAGGAGGGTTGCAGGATCACAAAACCCATCACGCTCACCCTCAGTTTCCGAAAGGAGAAATGAAGCCCCACGGAGGGCCTTGAATTGGTCAAGATCTCATTATGAGTCAGATATTAAACTGAAGTTGGAACCCAAGACTCCTGTCTTCTCTTTTAAATAAGTAAATAAAAGTATATTTATTCCATGAGTGAGACAGAATGAGACAGAGAGAAAGAGGCAGAGACAGGAAGACAACACCTCCCACAAGGTCTTCACACCATAATCCACCCCAGCCTCAGCCAGCTCCAGAGAGTGGGCCCAGCATATTCAGGGAGGCAACCAGACACAAATCCAGAACTTTCCCATGTAGGACAGCTTCACAGAACATCACATTCTAATGACTGCACCGTCACGTTCTTATGACTGCCCCTCTTCCTTCCAATCTAGGAGAAAAGTATGAGAAGGAAAGGCCCCACTGCCCCGGCTGAAGACAATCATGAGCGCTAACATTTATCAAGAACATACAACGCGCCAGCCTCAGTCTTACAGGTCCACTGGCATAACCTGTCTAATTCTCACAACAACCCTATGAAGCAAGCACTATTTTTTAAAAGAATTATTTAATTTTGTTTATTATTATTATCATTTTAACTTGCTACAGGGCATGTGTGCTCACCTGAAAGAGAGAAATGGAGGGAAAGTGAAAGAGCAAGCCACCAGGTCCAGGTCTCAAACCGAGGTTGGCCATGTGGGAGTCCAGCGCCCTATCCACCACACCACCTGCTGGTCCAGCAAGCACTATTAAGAATCCCATTTTGGATGAAGAAACTGAAGCACAGTGAGGTTAAGTTCTACAGTCATTAGCATAGAACTAAAAGTTCCAGGGCCCCCAGTGTGGATCATATTCAGAGAGATGGAAATTGTAGGAAGGATTTGATTTACTCTGTTTAATTCCAGGGAGCAGAACTAACCCAATGGACCCAAGGAGTAGCCTCAGTCCAATATAACCAAAGAGCAATCCAGCCTCGGAAAAAGCCTCTCTGGTGGCGTCAAACTTCCCAGTGGTGACAGGGTACAAGAAAGGCTTGGACCACCACATGGAGAGGTGGCCAAGGTACTCGAGGAGCTGGTAGGGCAGTGTATCCCTAGGTCCCACAGGTGACCAAAATACACAGAACTATGTCACGAGGAGTGATTCCCCCTCTCCATTCCCTTCCAATCCTTCAGATTACTTCTAAGGGAAGATTCCAGTCTTGTGCTAGCCTGTCCTTAACGTGGCTCTAATACCTGCTAATCTAGTGCTTTTTTTCCTTTTTCTTTTTTGCTATAGGGCAAGTACACTCACCGGAGAGAGACAGAAAGCAAGAAATCACCTGCCCACCCCACTGCCCAAGGAGAATGGCCAGGCTGTAATCTCTTCTCCTCCATTTCTCTCTCAAGATTTGGGGTATGCATTCATGCCCACGTACCCAGCATGATTTTCAAGCTACTGGGTCTTGGCCTCGAACCATGGTCAGCCATGTGGGAATCCAGCCCCTTAACCACCATACCACCTGTTGGCCTGCTAATCTATTTTTTTTAAAGAGAGAAAAGACCAAATGCTTAAATTTGGTGGCATTGTTTTGGTTTTATGCTCAAATGTGTGTGTGCACACACACGTGTGTATGTGTGTGTGTGTGTGTATTTATATTTCTTCTATTTTTGACAAAGTGTACTCGTTTTTTCATTTCCAATTGTGATATAAAGCTTTCTTTTTAAATTCATTTATATAAGGAAAATGTGAGGCAATGTAAAGCCAAAAATAAAAAAAAAAAATCACAGTGGAACAAGGGTATGAGGCTAGGGACAAATGTAGAAAGGTGAGAGGAAATGTCTGAAGCCCGGGAAACACTGGGATAAAAGACTCTGCTGCTAGGCCTACTCCAGGCCAAGAGGTCTCAGGGCGGCCACGCTACACAGACTGGAAGCACCGTTCACATCATGACATTCCCTGGAGTCGTGCAGTGCACAGCCTGCGTGGCTGTACGCAGCAGTTACGGATATTTTTAGAGTAACAAATATCCCAAACATATGAGGGAAGAGAGATAATCTTCTGGCCAGCTGCCCTGCAATTGGCAGCCAAAGTTCCTCACTCCAAATTGTGTTATTTTCTGTTCATGATCCTCCTACACCATCCCCATGCTCAGGGAGCCACCAGGGAGCCCAAGCGGCCCTGGTACGTGGTCTGCCCTCAGGAAGAAAAAGGGATGAAACAGACACGGGTTCGTCCTGGGAAAGACTTCCAGCCATAATCCTAGGAGGCTGCAGGAAGATGGAGGGCAAGGGACTCCACGTGCAGGTCCGAAGGCCGCCCTGGCAGAGGACAGTACCCACGAGCCATTCTCGAAGAAGCTAGCGATGTCGAAATCAGCTCACGTGGGGAAGAGGCCACAGAAACCCAAGGTTAGAGAAGTCACAGTGAAAACACCGTGGCAAGTGAGGAACCCACGTGAACATGCAACCAAAACGAAACAATTGCAGATATTCTACTTGTAATGACTTTTTTTTAAAAAAGGCTTATTTATTTCTTGGGCCAGCAGGTGGCATAGTAGTTAAGGTGCTGGACTTCCACATGGTCAACAGCAGTTCGAGTCCCGAACTTGGTAGTTTGAAATTCACGCTGTGTGCATGCATGCATGCCCAAAATCCCAAGTGGAGGATAGAGGAGAAGGAATTGCAGCATGGCTATCCCTCCTGGGAGGTGATTTCTTGCTTTCTTTCTCTCCGTCTCTCTCTGTTTCTGCAGGGAGCACACTAGGGCAAAAATCTCTCACACACACACGAAAAGGTTCATTTATTTTTTTATATCATGAGTTTAAAGAGAGAAACAAACACCCTCAAGAGTCTCACACGTGACCCTTCCTGTGGGCGTTTCCCCGCGGCCAGGCTCGCAGGCACACACACGCACTTCTGGTGTGTTCAAGTCAACCGAGGAACCAAACCCCCGTCCTCCAGTGGGTCTCCAGCTCAGGGCATAGCGCCACCGTCCTGCCACCGTGCAGGGCCTGCCACACCGCGATATGGTAGAGTCACGTATACACGAGGGATCGGGAGGTCAGTGAGCACGAGCACCGGTCACCACACGTTTCTTAGAAAGCATCGATACTGGAAACACCGTGTTTAAAGACTCTAAGAACATACGTCTCTCCCTCCTCTCCTGCTAAGCTAAACAGGTCATTATCTTCCCGGGGTCAAAATAACCAGGCAGAAGAGAGTGGAGGTTGGAATTTAGGCATGGCATGAACACAAAAGTGGGCCTCTCTGGACCTCACTGATGCCAGCCGCACTATGGCTGTCTAACCCAAGGCCATCGATCAAGGACCTCTAATGTCCTTGGGATACCCCATGCCTATAAAACAAAACAAAAATAAGACAATCACCTTACACTCCCCCAATGCCAGGTCAGTCCCGAATCCCTTCCTGCATCTCTCCCTGTCTCTCTCTGTCTTCCTCCCTCTCTCCCTGTCTTTTTCCCTCATCACTCATACACACAAATACACACACAGGCGTGCACACACACACACACACACATACACACACCACTTATCTCTTTCCAGGTCCGTTGCCTCAGCCTCTCCCCAGCCTCTCTGCCTCTGCCTCCATCACAGGGATGTTTGTAGAGCCCAGATGTAAATTCAGTTCCGGAACCTCCACTCGTCTCCCGATCTCACCAGAACCGTCCTGGCCTCAGACACTCATTCGGCATGCAGGCTCCTAAAGGTGCATATTCTCTGTGACCCAACCATTCCATTTCTTGGAATTCATTTTACAGACACACAGGTATGCAGAATAACCCAAGGGCAGGATCATTCACTGCGGCATCATTTTAATAGCCAAGGACTGGAAATACCCTAAATTGCCATTAATTATATAAGAAATATACACTCCATTTATGGAAGGCACGCCCACTAAAATGAGCAAGGCGTTATGCTCTCTTTCTCACGTGCTCGCTTTCTCACAGAAGGTTCACATTAATTTCTATACAGAAAGGGAACATGACGTGAAAAATTGGGTGCCCCAGTGGAGACCGAAACCCACTGCTCACACCGACGCCTCTGCCAGCCCCTCTCCTGACTGGAGTGGTCCCTCTGACTTTCTCGCTCAAACACCAGATTAGCTTTCTATCACTTTTGAACTTAATGGCTTAAGGGATACAGAATTTTTATCTTCTAGTTCTGTAGGCCAGAAGTCCACCGTGGGTCACGCGGGGCTAAAATGAAGGTGCCGGCACGGCTGCGTTCCCTTGTGAAGGCTGCAGGGAAGACTCCGTTTCTTCTCCTTTTGACTTCCCCGGGGCTTCCCACATTCCTGAACTCTTTCTTCATTCTCGGAACTAGCCCTGCCGACGCTCTCTTATTTCACAGACACCTCTCTCTCTCCCTCCAGCTGCAAAAGGTTCTCTACTTCTTTACTATTAACTTTGCCAGGGGACCCATGTATTCGAGGAGACAGAGGAAAAGAGAGACAGCAGCCCCACGGCTCGTAGTCATGCCACAATCCCTTTCCTCCTTTCAGGACTTTGGGCCTGCGCACACACACACCTGGAGTGTGTCTCAAGCTACCGGGAACGGGGTACAAACTGGCGTCGGCCACGTGGGATCCACGCCCCAAGCCGGCCCGGCTCTCTACTTTTACGGACTCACGTGATCAGGTAAGGCCCATCTGGACTATCCAGGAGTCTCTCCATCTCAAAAGCCTTAAGGTCATCACAGCTGGAAAAGTCCCTTTCCCCATGGAAGGTCACGTATCCGCAGGTTACAGGGATTGTGATGTGGGTATCTGCAGGCTGAGTGGCAGGGGTATTATTTTCTGCCTACCACAGATACCCTAGACCCCAGCTACCAATGCACTTATCACATCAAACACAAGAACTCACAACTATGTGCTTGTCTCAATGCCTGAAATGTTTCTCACCTACCCAGTTCTCCCTCAGACCTTCAAGGCTACATGCAAATACACACACACGACAAACAAAACACCTCTCCTCTGTGAAGCCCTCCGCGATTTCCCCAGGTAGACTCAGTGACATCCCCTACCGCTTTGAAAAGACCCCTTTGTACAATACTTATCACTTGGCATTTGAGTTAGTTGTTTCCTTATACATCTCTCAGTAGAGTTTTAAGTAAAAACTGCCTTGTTCAACCATACATTGTCACCATTCCTCACAATGCCTGGGTGGAATGGGTGACTAAGTCCTTTGTTTTACCCAGAGTGCACGACATACTGTGTAATCCAAAATATGACTATGTGTCTGTTGTTGTCATTGTTATTCCACATGCCCGGCCCATGATGAGAGCTTAATAAATATTTGCTGAGTAAATAAATAAATACACCTAACAGCTATTGAATATTTTCTATATGCCAGGCACTTGCTAAGCTTTATAAGCCCTACCTCCCTCATTTAACCTCACAATACCTCATGAGGGAGCTGTACTGCCTTCATTTGGTAGTTAATACTAGCTGCTTGGGCTGGCAGGTGCCATGGTGGTTAAGGGCACTGGACTCCCACATGGCTGACTGCGGTTCAAGTCCTGGACCTGGCAGCTTGCTTTCTCACTTCCCATCTCTCTCTCACACACACACACTCTGTCCCTCTCTGGTCAAATTAAAATAAATAAAGTTAAATAAAATAATTCTTAAAATAAATACTGGCTGCTCTTACAAACACCTCCAAATCGTTCTCAGCTGCTGTTCCTGCATGTCTCCCATCCACAGTGACTCAGAGACCCAAGCTCCTCCCATAGTGTGGCTGCATCTCAGACGATGGAGAGAGGGTTTGGGTGTGCACAGTGTGTATCTACCCACCTCGGTCCAGAAGTGACAAATGCCACTTCCACTTCCAGCCCATTGGCCAGACTAACCACATGACCAATGCAAGTGCAAAGGAGGCTGGGAAAGGAAGAGGAGCTCGCAGGTAATGACAAGCAGAGCAACTGATAATCATGCCATATCATCTTCCTCATAGCTGGAGAATCAGGCTCAGAGGGATGGAGACATTGCCTGAGACAGTTCAGCAAGTGCGCGTGTCGGAGACAAACTCCACCGCAGGAATGGCTGAGGTACAACCTGCTGTCGATGTACGTCACACGTCAAAGTTAGGCCACCGCAGAGGGCAAAGCTGGGACCCAGCTGCACGGCAGGAAGGGCCTCCACTCAGGGAGTGGACGCTTCCTCTGGACAACCCTACCCCTAGTGGATAATCCACAGAAGAAAACTGGGAGTCGTCTGGTTCTCAAATTTCCCAATCTATTTGCTTAGCCTGCTGGCGTCAGTTTATTCCGAAGCGTCTAAATGATGACACGAGGCAGATGTTAGGCGCTGATTTCCCCCTCCAGACTGTTGCAAGAGGGGAAACAGAATCTATTTTTTTAAGCAAGCATCAGACGAAGCTTGAACAAAACCAATAACTCTTTCAGGACGAGCAGCTCTCTAAGCTTCCCACAGTCGCGCTCGGAGTGTCAGTTCTGGGTTTATTGGGCAGTTGTTTACTGTCTGGGAAGAAATATTGCTCCTTCTCGTATATGTCTCTGCTTGCCCCTCCCTGCATCCTTCCCTAGCAGTGTTAACCCTTTGCCCTTGTAGTTTAAACTGGTAACAACAACAAAAAAATGTCCCCTAGCCTCCCAGTGGCTTTGCCCACCATCAATCCGGATCTAGCGCCCTCTCTCCAAACCTTCCTGGTTGTTCCCTGCCTGTTCCTCGTCTTCAGGTCAGCATCTCCGCGCTGAGACAACCGCATCCACAAGTCAGCCCTCGGTGGCTCAGGGGTGATTATTCAGGGGCGGGTTATTCAGGCTTTTTGCTTCCCCTTTCTTCTGTGGGCTCCATACTCAGCACCCCTCCACCAGCAGGCGAGAAAGGAAAAGAAAGTTTGCTGAACCCGTCAAAACCAGCTGCTGGTTATCTATTTGTCCAGAGAGGCAACTGGGACTAGCGATGCCTCTTCCCCACGGGCATAGCTCATTCAAGAGTTCCCCGTCGTTTTTCCACAAAGGAGAAGGGAGGTTCGGCAGACACCAGCCTGGCTCTTCCATGCCCAGGGCTGCTCCCACCAGCCTGTGACGTCTGTGTGCTTGACAATAGTGTGCACGCACGTGTGAGCGTGTGCGTGTGTATGCACAAGACCCCCGGTGTTGTCAGCTACAGCGCACAGCTTGATGGCAAGGGCTGTCTCTTTACAGCATGAAATATGTTGAGGGACCATTGTGTAGCGGCATCTCTAATAAATACAATGAATTGTAAAAAACGAAGCAGAGAGAGACAGATGGGAGGCAGCACGCACACGTGAAATGGTCTTCTCTGCCAGCTCACCCCAGACAGGGCTGGGTTTCAGGCAGGAGGCCCTCTGCCGGGCCAAGTCTGAGCCACAACCCCTGACTAAGGACTGTAGGACAATCGGGAATCCTGCCAGAGGATCATCCCAGGACCCTCACGGGAAAGAGCAGCCACTGGCCCAGGGCAGCGCGTGGTCGCGGCCG
>NW_006159706.1:2951515-2953815 GCF_000334495.1 Tupaia belangeri chinensis | reverse complement strand
CACGGGCCCAGGGAAGAGCGCCGTCCCGGCAGAACTGAGTCACCTCTGCACGCTCAACACCTCCTACAGCCTGGCAGCCTGGTCTCCACCCGCTGCCTGGCAACCTTTCGAGCTGTCATCTACAGGATCAGAGCAGCCTATGAGCGATATTGGGGCTCCCGGGTGGGGGAAAGGGAACGGGCCCTTGAACTCTCTTCCAGCAAACCCACTGAATCCAGGCAGTCTAGCCCTTAGCCCTTTGATCTTATTTCTGCATTTACTCAGCAAATATGCATGAAACACCTACTGTGTGTTAGGCACTGCGGGAAGCACTGAGGACTCCACGGTACACAAGACATGACGTTTTCATTCCAGCAGTGGGGACAGACAGTAAACAGGTAAACAAATAAACACCAGATGGTAATGCAAATTCGGATCAAATAAAACAGGCTTCTGGGCAGAGTAAGTGGTGTGGGCAAGGCTTCCCTGACAGGCTGATCAGGGCATTTTGTCTGATGAGAAGCCCTTCCAGCTGAAACCCAGTGAGAACAAGCTAGCCATGCAAAGCATCCCAGGCAGAAGGCACATCAAGTACGAAGGCCGCAAGCAGAAATGAACTTGGAGTGATGAAGGGAACAGCAAAGAGGCTGGAGGGGCTGAGGCTGGGTCATGGGACAAAGGGCCAAGGGGAAACAGAAGGAGCAGGCGGGTCAGTCCCTCAGGCCTGAGCAGCGGCAGGCATGAGGAGCTATGCTGCAGCTCTGAGAAGCCAGAAGCAGACGAGAATTGTGCTCTGATTTGCATTTTTAAATCTCTATCTGGAGGTTGGGTGGTTGCAGAAGACAGAACCCACTCACACGAGCTCAAGCGTGGAAGCTTCACCTGAAAGGATATAAGAGTGTCTCACTGAACCCGGATGCACGGGTGCAAGAAGAGAGTTATCAGAGCCAGAGCAGGCTTCTCTGGCTGTCTTCACTCTGAGGTCTCTCTTCTCAGCCCACTTCTGCTTTGTCTGAACATGGGCCTAACTCAAGTATTCTGGCCTGAGGCTGCTCTGTATCCAGCCCTATGGAGACTGACAAGAGGCCTCCAAATTCCCAGGAGAGAAGCTGATTGGCCCAGTTCAAGTTAAGTGTCCAACTCTCATGGCCAATCAGCACAGCCTGACTGCCCAGGCTGCTAGTGGTGGCCATGACTACAGGTAGGAAGCTCTCAGAAAAGGAGGACCAGGCTGGACAGGCCCTTCCAAAGTGTCCCCTTCTTGGCTGCTCCCCAGAATTCCTCTGGCAGTCTTCACTGACTTCTTCCATTCCTGTCTCCATCTTGGTCCCAAACTCCAACTCTACAGAGAAACCAGGAGTTAGCTAGACCACCAGAGTTCCTTGGAGCTTTGGGAGGGAGGAGTTTCCCAGTGGAGACAACAGGGACCCAGAAGCAGGAGCAACGGATGGGAAAGGCCAAACCCAAAAGATCAAGGCTGGGGTCTCAAGGCACAAAGATTGCTCTGAAGACCCTGAAGCCAAGAATCAGCTGCAGAAAAATTAGTGTAGAGGTCCCACCTGTTGCTGGTGCACATGGCAGTGTCATGCACCAACCAGGTCTGGTGAGACTGCTGGGCAAGAGTCCTGGGTGTACAGCAGGGTGGGACCTACAGGGTGGTGGATGGGGGCTCAACTTGGCTCCTCCTGCAGTTCAGAGGCTTCTTCCTTCTCTGATAGGGGGGCCTCTGCACCACCCACCCTTCTCAGTGCCTGCCACTCGGAAGCCCCCAAAGAGCCAGTGCCGGTACCCTAGAATGATGGCAGGTCTGGGCCTCAATGGTTTGGTTAACAAAGTGGGGGTTCTAGGGAAAAAAACAGTGGCTGGAGAGGAATGGGGAGGCTGAGAGGCAGGAGTAAGGGTGGGGTCCTCCCTCAATCTGTAGGGCCAAAAGAGTGCCAAAGAAAAGGGGAGAGAGGGAGAGTGCATGAGAGAAAAAGGAAAAGAGAGAAAGATCAGGACAGACTAAGGGAGAGACAGAGAGACTGAAAAAAAAAAAAAAGAGAGAGAGAGAGATACAGGCAGAAGCAAAGAGAAAACAGTCAGAGAGCCAAAGAGGGAGAACTGCCTATGTTCAAATCCAGCTGTCACACAATGACAAGTAACATGTATGAGTTTGCCAAGGCTGCTGTAACAAATTGCCACAAACCAGGTGGCTTCAACAACAGACATTTATCGTCTCACAGTTCTGGAGGTTGGAAGTCCTAGACCTTTGAAATCAAGGTGTTGGAGGATTGGTTCCTTCCTCTTCCTCTTCTTTTTTTTTTTTTTTTTTTTTTTAT
>NW_006159706.1:2929804-2950238 GCF_000334495.1 Tupaia belangeri chinensis | reverse complement strand
CAGCCTGACTGCCCAGGCTGCTAGTGGTGGCCATGACTACAGGTAGGAAGCTCTCAGAAAAGGAGGACCAGGCTGGACAGGCCCTTCCAAAGTGTCCCCTTCTTGGCTGCTCCCCAGAATTCCTCTGGCAGTCTTCACTGACTTCTTCCATTCCTGTCTCCATCTTGGTCCCAAACTCCAACTCTACAGAGAAACCAGGAGTTAGCTAGACCACCAGAGTTCCTTGGAGCTTTGGGAGGGAGGAGTTTCCCAGTGGAGACAACAGGGACCCAGAAGCAGGAGCAACGGATGGGAAAGGCCAAACCCAAAAGATCAAGGCTGGGGTCTCAAGGCACAAAGATTGCTCTGAAGACCCTGAAGCCAAGAATCAGCTGCAGAAAAATTAGTGTAGAGGTCCCACCTGTTGCTGGTGCACATGGCAGTGTCATGCACCAACCAGGTCTGGTGAGACTGCTGGGCAAGAGTCCTGGGTGTACAGCAGGGTGGGACCTACAGGGTGGTGGATGGGGGCTCAACTTGGCTCCTCCTGCAGTTCAGAGGCTTCTTCCTTCTCTGATAGGGGGGCCTCTGCACCACCCACCCTTCTCAGTGCCTGCCACTCGGAAGCCCCCAAAGAGCCAGTGCCGGTACCCTAGAATGATGGCAGGTCTGGGCCTCAATGGTTTGGTTAACAAAGTGGGGGTTCTAGGGAAAAAAACAGTGGCTGGAGAGGAATGGGGAGGCTGAGAGGCAGGAGTAAGGGTGGGGTCCTCCCTCAATCTGTAGGGCCAAAAGAGTGCCAAAGAAAAGGGGAGAGAGGGAGAGTGCATGAGAGAAAAAGGAAAAGAGAGAAAGATCAGGACAGACTAAGGGAGAGACAGAGAGACTGAAAAAAAAAAAAAGAGAGAGAGAGAGATACAGGCAGAAGCAAAGAGAAAACAGTCAGAGAGCCAAAGAGGGAGAACTGCCTATGTTCAAATCCAGCTGTCACACAATGACAAGTAACATGTATGAGTTTGCCAAGGCTGCTGTAACAAATTGCCACAAACCAGGTGGCTTCAACAACAGACATTTATCGTCTCACAGTTCTGGAGGTTGGAAGTCCTAGACCTTTGAAATCAAGGTGTTGGAGGATTGGTTCCTTCCTCTTCCTCTTCTTTTTTTTTTTTTTTTTTTTTTTTAAGGTTTTTGCCATAGGGCATGTGTGCTCACCAGAGGGAGACAGAGAAGGAAAGTGAAAAATCACTCCCCAGGGAGGATGGCCACACTGAAATCTTTCTCCTTCATTTTCCTCTGACAGCTGGGAAGGGAACCTGTTCTGGGCCTCTCTCTCTTTGTCTTGTAGATGGCTGCTTCATGTTCGCTTGGCGTTTTCCCTGTACAGCCACTCCTCGTTCAACGACCTACTGTTTAATGACTGCTCAGACTTATGACCAGTTCTCCAGCACGGAGATCCCCTTCCTCAGTCTTTGTCTCGTTCCCGCAGTGGTTAGCATTCACTGCACGAAGCTTCTGCAATCACACAAGACTACGTATTTTGTTTATAAATCTGTACTTTATTGTGCACTCATAATAAGAGTCAGAATAAATAAAAATGATTATGCCAGGCTTCTCCTATTGTGTAGCAGTGTGTCCTGTCGCTCTCTAGCATTTATCTAATGTGCGCTTTTTGTAAGGATGGAATGACATCATTCTGCTGTGCTGTCGCGTGGTACCTACTTAAAAATATTGGGCGGCTGGAAAGTCATGATGTATTTTTCTACGCTTTCCATGCAAAAATGCATCATGACTTCCGACAACTCTACGTATACCCTATGGGACTACAACACACTTCAAAACATCCACCTTCAGGTTTCTCATTTATTGACCAATTCACTTAACAACTTGATTGTAGAAACAGAACTGGGTCATAAGCAAGAAGTACCTATATTTCTAAATTTCCCCCCTTTTAAAAGGACGCCAGTCATACTGGATTACAGCCCACCCAATGGCCCCATTTTAACTTGATTATCTCAGTAAAGACCCTATCTCCAGGACCAGCATTTGGCATAATGGCTATGTTGCTGGACTCCCATGTAGTCAACCGCAGTTTGAGTCCCAGACCCAGTGGCTTAAATTCACATTAGGCATGTGTACATGCGCACCCAAGATTCCGAGAGGAGAATGGAGGAGAAGGGATTGCAGCGTGACCATCCCCTCTGGGGGGTGATTTCTTGTTTTCTGTCTCTGTCTTTTTGGTGAGCGCATGTGCCCTATAGCAAAAGCCTCCCCCCCCCCCAGCAAGAAAAAAGACCCTATCTCCAAATAAGGCCACGTTCTGAGGGCCTGGGGTTAGGACTTCAGCATGTAAATGTAGCAGTGGGGCAGACATAATCCAACCCACCCCACGACTTACCCTGTCTATGCTTCAGTTCCTCATCTGCGCGATGAATATGATAATAGAATTTTCCCCAGAAAATAATTCTAAGGACTCACTGAGCTCCCGCACACAAAGCCTGGCACAGAGTAAAGGCTTAGGAAGTGTTACTACGTTCTAATTGTTATTATCATTATTCAGTGTGGCAGACAGAAGAATGGTCCTCAAAACTGTCCACATCTTAATCCTCAAAACCTTTAAATATGTTGCACTACATGACAAAAGGGATTTTCCAGATGCGATTAGAGTCACAGACCTTGAGATGAAGAGATTATTCTGGATGATCTCAGTGGACCCAGCGTAATCATGAGTTTTTAACGGCAGAGAACCCTTCCCAGTGCCGGTAAAAGAGGGAGCTACGACAACAGAAGAACGGTCAGAGACACAGGACATGAGGAGGACTCGGCACACCATTGCTGACTTCAAAGACGAAGGAGGGGGGTTGAGAGCCAAGGAACAGGGTGAACGTCAGGAGCTGAGAGCAGTCCTCAGTTTACAGTCAGATAAAAAAAAAAAGGGACCTCAGTCCTACAACCTGGAGGAACTGACTTCTGCCAACAATCAATAAACAGAAACAGACTATCTTCTAGGGCCTCCAGAAAGGAGCACAGCCTGCCACAGGGAACTAACCCAGTCCTAAAAGGCCAAATGGGAGTGGGTGATCTGACCAGCTATACCCTCCAAATGGAGACCAGGCCAGCATCCATGCCCCCTAGGGGTGGTGAGCAACTCTGGCAACCACCCAGAGGCCTGTCGATCCAGAGGACCCATCAGGAAGAGGGGCGGGACCAGCACAGTGGCCACTGGAGCTCACAGAAGGTACAGAGAATATCCAAGGGGGTGCCCAGTTAAGGAGACCCCTGAAAGTCCCAGGCTCAATACCCTAGACCTTCCGCTGCTCCAGAGAGGACCTGACTGTGCCACCTGGGGAGACCACCAGGTGCCCTGTATGAGATGTCCTTCCCCCGTGCCCCTCCTGCGGCAGGCTGAGCAATGCCCTCCACGAGATATCCACGTCCAGGTCCCCAGAATCTGTTATCTTCCCAGCATCGATGTTAACGGACATGGCAAAGCGGCTTTGTAGATGCAATTAAGCTAAGGAGCTTGAATTGGGAAGATTATCTTGGAACACCTTTCAAGGTATTTCTCTTTCAAGTCACTGAGGTCGTGGTGATTTGAGGATCCTGGCCAAGACAGAGTCCGTGCCAGACGTCTGCAGCCACCACTCCCCACGGCCTCCCCGCCTCTTTCATTCCTTCCCATCTGACCTGACCCAGCTACTGGAGAGAGAATCTAGAAGAGCAAATGGGATCGCAGCACCTCCCACCTGGCCTGCGGAAACTTCTCATCACTCTCAGAATAAAGCCCACATCCCGCGGAGGCTTGCAGGTCCCGAACAGCGGCCCTCAGCCTTTCCTGCATGTTTGAGTCCCCGGCGAGAACCAATGTCCTGGTGTCGGTCCTCATCCACCTCCCCTCGCAGCTCTGGTGTGTGACTCGGTCTGCACAAGGTGCCTGTACGACATGCCCTCCGGTGTCCCCGCCTCCCCGTCACTCCCCCATACTCACCGTGCTGCAGACCCCATAGCTTCCTCAAAGCTCCCCACACACGCCGAGCACCGCCCAGGCTGACACTGCACCTGCTCACCTGCGACTCCAGATACTTTGGGGGCACCCTCCCTCCAGAGCTTTTCTGACCCCCATTATAAAATAACACCTCTACCCTGCACAGCCTTCCCCTCAGCCCAGCTGTGCATGTCTCAGCAGCACCCAGCCCGACTGTAGGTCAGACACGTCTGTGTGCAAGCTCATTGTCACCTCCAAGGTCACCAGCTCTGCCAGGGCAGGTCTCTGCCGCCTTCAGAGACTCCCCAGCCCCAAGGGCAGTGCCCAGCCCCGAGGGCAGTGCCCGGTACAGAGCGTAGACTTGTTCTATGTGAGCGAACACCACAAGGGGAAAGTGGAATTAAAGGACGCATGTATGGGATCAGCAGTTGGTGTAATGGCTATGTCGCAGGACTCCCATGTGGTTGACAGCAGCTCGAGTCCCAGACCCGGTGGCTTAAAGTCATGCCAGGCGCATATGCATGTGTTCCCAAGATCCCGAGAGGAGAATAAAGGAGAAGGGATTGCAGCGTGGCCATCCCCCCTGGGGAGTGATTTCTTGCTTTCTCTCTCTGTCTCTCTCTGTCTGTCTGGCGAGCGCACATGCCCTATAGCAAAAAAAAAAAAAAAAAACCGCTCAAAAAAAAAAAAAGGATGCATTTATTTTGAAATCCATGCATGGTTTTTCATAATATACATTTCCATGAACTCTGTGGAAACTATATATATCTACACACACACACACACACACACACACACACGCATAAAATATATAGTTTGTTCCTTGGCCTGTGGCTAAGACCAAGTGTAGTATACACCTTTAGATTTGCTTTCATTTACTTCTTTCATGAGAGAGAGGCACCACGGCAGGATCTCGTGCCACCTTTGCCAACTCCCAGGCCTCCCAGCCAGCCTGGATCACGGCTGTGTCTGGCATGCCCAGCGTGTTCAGGTTAACCTGAGATTCAAACCAGGGCCTTCCCACGTGGCTCAGCTTCGCACAGCAGTGCCCCACCACCTGTGCTGTGGCAGCTGGGCATTATATGTTTGTTGAATGAGTAGATGAATATTTTGCTATTACCCCTGTCTGTCCTGCCAGGCAAGGCTCACGGAGGGCAGGCTCAGCACCACCCCCTCCTGGGTAACCAGTGCCCAGAGAGTAAAGGGATGTCCTCTAGAACCCTCACAGAACTGTGACTGCCCCTGCAATGAGGCTGCAGCGAGGACAGCAGAAAGGCCACTGAGTCTGGGGCCAGCAAGCCTAGAACTGGGTCCCAGGACTCGCCTCCTCCAGCTAGACCCTGAGGGCGTCACTGCACCTAAGTCTCAGTTTCCTCATCTGTAAAATAGGGATGGGGACTTTCTGCTTTGGCCCCCTCCATGCTGTCAGCACACGACCAGGTGGAGAATCTCTTCTCCTAGCAGCTCTTCTTCCTGGGAACAGAAACGCTTGGTTGAGAGGAAGGCTTTGACAAGCACTTGAGTAGAAGGTGCATGTAGGCGCGTGCACATACACACTGTCACGTACACACAGAGTTGCACGCTGGCTGGCAACAGGGCAGGCTTCAGGGGAGATGGAAACAGCTCTGCACAAGAGAGGAAGAGGCATCGAGAACTCCTCCAGAAACCCAGGTGGCAGGAAGAAGGGCCAGCCGGGTGGCGGGTGTGCACTGGAACCTGCGCTGTGCAATGGAACCACCCATGGGTCTTCGGTGAAGTCAGCTAACTCCTCAGACGCTTCTAGAGAGGGCTCGTCGCCATGGAAACCCAGGCAGGGACAGCATCTTCTCTCAAAGCTAACTCGTTCAGGAGGGGAGTCTGCTATGACACACCCAGACCCCCGGTGCAGCGGAAGCTCTGGGGAATCTGGGCCAGCAGGGAGGCCTGGACCCAGGTGCTCTGCGGGAATCGCGCCAAATGTGCCTGGTCCCCGGGGCATGAAGGCCCACCTGGTAGTTTTTGGCTCAGGAAGAACAAATTAGGTCGGATTCCTGGGCAAGAGCCTTTTGCAAACTAAAAAGTGCTATTCCAACTGGGGTGTCGCTGTCAGATGCCATTTCCTGCCCACAAGGGCCTTCGGTCTTCACCAGACCGGCCCTCAGAGGAAGCAAAGTCTTTGCTCTAGAATACTTCCAACATTTGCCCTGAAAGGGGACATCGTCCCCTCCTGGGGGCTCAGTGACAGAGGCGGACCTTCCTGGGATGACAAAGCAGGCAGGGAAATTGAGGGCACACCGGGGGACTGGGGGGTGACGGGTAGAGGACTCTGAGGGGCCGGCTGTGCTCTCTCCTAAGTGGGGACATGCCATGAGAGCGGGTGCCCAGGAGAACACATGGCAGCCCTGTACACAGGTCCAAGTGGCCATTCACCCCAGTGTCCAGCAGGGTTTCTTGGAGTCCATGGATGTCGAGGGCAGAAAGACCAGTGGGATCCGCACTTGCCAGGACGGAGGAAGGAAGAATAGTTCTCGGCACGAAGCCCAGGCTGAGTCCAGCCCAGGCCAGTCTACCCTTCCCAGGAGCCCTGCCTATACCGCCCCAGCTCAGCAGCTGGCAGGACTTGAGGTAAGCCAGGAAATTCACCCGTTTCAGAGGCCAGGCGGGGCGGGGCAGCGCAGGGGGCTGGGAGGGAGGGGTGATGAAATGAATAGAGAGGCTGACAGACGGCTGGCATTAGGCATGCCATCTAAGTGGTCAGGGAACGAAAGGGAGTGGTGGGGACTGTAGAAAATTAGAGGCTTCTCTGTGTCCATCCAAAAGGGGCAGATGCTACTCAGACGGGGTCTGCTGTGGTCGTGTGTGACCCAGCCCTGCAACAGCCTTTGCATGTTCCAAGGTAGCCAGGGCCCTGCCTTTTGTACAGAAACTCTTGATGTTCTGAGTTTGATGAGAGAGAGAGAGAGATTGTTCCTTGGCCCAGAAACTCGGAGGCTGGAGTCTGGCCATGGTAGTGGTCATCGTGGACCATGTGGATGTGGGCAGAGCCTTTTGGACAGCAGAGCAAGTATCTAGAAGGATCCAGGCCCAGATGGAGAGCAGAGGTGCCTGACTCATGCGGACTTTTACAAGAGAGGAGGGAGAAAGCCTCCATGCTCCCAAGCTGCTGTTGTCTTGGGTGTCTGGCTCAGCAGCTGGACTTAAATCCCACCTGCTACGTCGGCCACAATTCCGCGTTCAGATGCTGAGTGAGCCCGGCTAGTGTCGTCAGCCTGCGATCGCTGGTTCGCAGCCCCGACCAAGGGCGATGTCCTGAGCAGAACCCACAGGTATGTCGCTCCCCGGCTCACATGCCTCTCGGAGGTCCCGTCAGCCTGGCTGCGTCCAAACTCCCCACACCCCAAAGCAGGGGCTTCACAGCCAGCCCTGCTTTCGGTCACATTTTTCACGCCCCCACACAGTCGCTATAGCTACTTCAGACTACCCACGGTTCCTGAGCCTTCAAGGTCACCGCCTCCTCCAGGCAGCCATCCCTTCCCCCGGGCTGAGTCAGTCACGCCCTCCTCTGCCCTCCCACCACCCCTTAAACATGCCCTATTAATACTCTGAAGGCACACGTCACATGGCATTCTAATTGCATTAAGCTGTGAAAGCAAGGGATATGGAGGCAGGCAGGCTGAAATCCCGGGGCCCAAACCCACACACTGTGTGATCTTAGGGCAGTTACCGAGCCTCTCTGAGCCTCCGTTTCCTCAGCTGTGACCTGGAGACGCCGCCAAATAAACCTTGAACGAGAACATGGAGCCTGACATTCCGCTAGGTGCTGCATGTATAGAGTCGCTCCTGTGGTCACCAAGCAGACAGACGTGCAGTGGGGACTGACCTGAAATGAAATCTCTAAAAAGTGACTCCAGGTGGGCCAGCTGGTGGCATGATTGGGGTGCTGGACACCCCCATGGCCAACTATGGTTCCAATCCTGGTGGCTTGCTTTCTCACTCTCTCTCTCTCTCTCTCTCTCTCGTCAATTTCTTTTTAATAATAAGAAATAAAAGTTAAATAAACAAGTCTTAAAAAAAAAAGTTACTTCAGGGCAGGTGTGATAAAATTTACGGAGAAATACAATGGGCAGATACTAGGGGGATCGAACCTGGACTGGGAGAAGGGATCAGAGGTTTCCCTGAGGCGGTCTGACACATTTACAGACTTAAATCAGGAGCTGGCTAGGCTTCGGGGTGGGGGCTAAACCTTAGAGGCCTGTGCTGAATCCAGGTCCTGCCGGACGGAGACTACTGCTGGAATTTTAGGAACGCAGTCAGTCAGGTCTGAGCTCAATCGAAAGGTCAGAGAGAAAAAGCCCAGATGCAGGGCCCTCACCCTTTTACCTGGGCCAGGGCATCGCTGACCAGCAACCGCTGGCGACTCGGGAGCATGCCCACACAGAGCGGGCTGGGCTGAGGCACCGCTGCTTTGACGGCGACTCTTCAGATACGGTCTATCCTTGACCACAGAGGAGAAACGGAGGCTGCCTGGCTGGCCGCGGCTGACTCATACGCGCTGTATGAAAAGCCTCTGTCTCTGGGAACTCAGAGCTGGAGCAGGACGAGGCCACACCTGGAGGTGACCGATAGCTTTCGTAACTCCAGAAGGCGGGTAGAAATCTTCTGTGAAGAGCCAGACAGTAAATGTTTTAGGCTTCATGGGCCACACTGTCACCGTCCCGATTATGCAGCTCTGACATGGTAGCAAAGACACAGCCTATGGGCCAGCAGGTGTCATCGTGGTTAAGGCACTGGATGTCACATAGCTGACTGTGCAGTTCAAGTCCCAGACCCAGTGGCTTAAACACACAACATGCCTATGCGTGTGTGCCCAAAATCCCAAGAGGAGAACGGAGAAGGGATTGCAGTGCGGCCATCCCCCACAAGGGGGGTGATTTCTCACTTTCCCTCACTGTCTCTGGTAAGCACACATGTCCTATAGCCAAAAACTAAAAAAAAAACAAACAGAAAAACAGCCTACATGATACATAAACAAATAGGCCTGGCTGTGTGCCAATAAAACCCGATTTACAAAAACAGGCAGTGAGCACAGCGTTGTGAATGTAGTTAACACTGCTGCATGCTACACTTAAAATGGCTACGCTGATAAATTTTAGTTTGTGTTTTTTGCTACAATAAAAAAGTTAAAATTAAAAAACAAAATAGGCACGGGGTGTCTAGCAGGGGGCGTGGTGGTGAAGGCACTGGATGCCTACATGGCTGACCACCATTCGAATCCTGGACTGGTGGCATGCTTTCTCACTTTCCCTCTCTCTCTGTCTCTGTTTCTCTCTGGCAAGTCCACATGCCCTATGGCACACTGAAAAAAATAATAATAAATTAAATTTAAAAATTAAATTACACGGGGCCAGCAGTTGGCATAACGGCTATGTCGCTGGACTCCCACAGAGTCAACTGCGGTTCAAGTCCCAGACTCGGCAGCTTGAACTCACGCCGGGCACGTGTGCATGCATGCCGAAGATCTCAAGAGGAGAATGAAGAAGAAGGAATTGTAGCATGGCCATCCCACCTGGGGGGGGTGATTTCTCACTTTCTATATCTCTGTCTCTCTGTCTCTCTCTGTCTTTCTGGCAAGCGCACGCACCCTACAGAAAAAATCCTCTCAAAAAAAAAATTAAATTACAGAACAAAACAGGCTATGGGCTGGATATGACTGCTAGGCTGTGGTCTGCCACGCCCAGCTCCGGGACGTCAGGGCTGAAAAGACCCTTCCGGGGCGCAGTCTGTTCAGCGGTGGGACAGGGTTCTTTGACACAGGTTATCTCATCCGGGACTGGTAAATGGGAAGGATGAGGACGTTCGAACGAGGAGGGAATGTGTCCATACGCAATTTTCTCCAGCATATGTTCAGTAGTCAGAAACAAGCACAATTACAGAGCAATGCTCTGCTCAGGAGAAACCAGATCCCACATGGTGACTGCGGTTCAAATCCCCAGCCTGGTCAGCCTGAAGCACACCAGCATTGTGCAAGTGCCCAGGATCTGTCGGGATAGAGGCCTGGAGGAAGGGGGCCATGATGTGCCCAGACCCAGTGGAGGGCACTCCTCTCTCTCTAACGCTCTCATGCATCCACATACATGTTTATCATAAATACAAATTGCTTAAAAGGAAATATTTTTAGTCTTTAGACTTAAAGGAAAGCTGGAGTTTACTAGAGATGCACCTTCCTTTGGTGCCAGTGGTGGATGCAGTAGAGGTTTCCAGAACCTTTGTGTCATCACTGGGCTGTGGTCTGGGATGTGGCATGTTTTGACAAGGAAGCCACAAATTGCTTCCTGCCTCTACTGAAACACGGACTAATGGCAAAGGTTACTCTTTCAATCCTATTTTTAATGTAGATGAAAATGGCTCCAATGGAAAGAAAACACTCCAGGACCTACGCCTCTGAGGAGGAAGCTGGCCCCCCCAGAGTGAGGGCTGAAAGGTTTAAGTGACTGCATGGCTGGGCGCAATGCCCCTGGGGGGTGGCCTGTGCTTACATTTCTATTAGGGTCGCTATTGATTTCGTTGGTGCTCAGGTTGCGAGCTCCACTGCGGTTCAAATCCCCAGCCTGGTCAGCCTGAAGCACACCAGCATTGTGCAAGTGCCCAGGATCTGTCGGGATAGAGGCCTGGAGGAAGGGGGCCATGATGTGCCCAGACCCAGTGGAGGGCACTCCTCTCTCTCTAACGCTCTCATGCATCCACATACATGTTTATCATAAATACAAATTGCTTAAAAGGAAATATTTTTAGTCTTTAGACTTAAAGGAAAGCTGGAGTTTACTAGAGATGCACCTTCCTTTGGTGCCAGTGGTGGATGCAGTAGAGGTTTCCAGAACCTTTGTGTCATCACTGGGCTGTGGTCTGGGATGTGGCATGTTTTGACAAGGAAGCCACAAATTGCTACCTGCCTCTACTGAAACACGGACTAATGGCAAAGGTTACTCTTTCAATCCTATTTTTAATGTAGATGAAAATGGCTCCAATGGAAAGAAAACACTCCAGGACCTACGCCTCTGAGGAGGAAGCTGGCCCCCCCAGAGTGAGGGCTGAAAGGTTTAAGTGACTGCATGGCTGGGCGCAATGCCCCTGGGGGGTGGCCTGTGCTTACATTTCTATTAGGGTCGCTATTGATTTCGTTGGTGCTCAGGTTGCGAGCTCCCCCCCGTTTCTGGACCATCCACACCAACTGTTTTCTTCATAAGCCTCATTCTTATTAGTGCATGAGTTTATCGGTCGCAAGTTTTCATAGGAATGCATATACGGCATGCGAGCAGTAACACCTGCAACTTCTCTCCACCCCACCGCACCACTGCACGGGGGAGAACTACTGCTAACCGCAGCTGCCAGCAGTTCTTGAGGCCTACTGAGTGCAGACAGGTGCTCAATGACTTACACACCCCTTCTCCTCACAATAACCTGATGTTACCATTTGCATTTTAATAGATGGGAAATTGAGGCTCAGAGGGGTCATCTGATCTGTGCAAGGTCTGTAATTAGAGCAGGGAGAGAGTCTCCTTGCCTCCTTCCCAATCTCCTTGCCCGTCCCATGATGTCCACAGTGTCTCCCCTCCCTGCAGTGTGCATGTCTGACGGCCTCAGAGTTGTTCCACTGTTAGAGCCGATTATTCAAAATGCATAGACAGAGAGAACCCAGGGAAAGAAATTGGATGCTGACCTTCAGGAGAAGTTCCCACTGTCTCATGGGCAAATTGAATCAGGTACAGTTTTGATGACTGAGAATATCAAATTGGTTTTTTTTTTCCCCTTAATAGAAATTTCCAAATCAGTAGAACCCAAAGATAAAGTCCAGGGATGAAACTATGACCTTATTTCAGGACCCCAATGTCACACGAGGGTGATCATTTAAAGAAGCAGAGAAACCAGTACTGAATGGCAAATGGGACAGGGCATCCTCAAAGGTCAGAGATCAACTTGGTTGGGACACGGAGCCATTAGGAACGGAACCTGCCCAGGACCAAGTTGGTGAGGATGTGAGCGCACAGGGATCCAGCCCTGTTGGTGGGCGTATCAATTGGTGTGACCATATTAGAAAGCTGTAGCATGACTTAACAAGGCAGGTGTGCTCCTTCGGCCCAGCCACTCCACTCAGAGGAGCATGCCCCAGAGACACTGCCCCATGTGCACTCTGAAAGTGAATGTTCCGAGCAGCCTGCTTGGTGACGGCAGAAGAACTGGATGCATCTGCAAAGCCTGTCAGCCACAGAACGGAACTAACCTGCCAGCTAACCTTACGACCACGTACTAGACGGCAGTGAACACTGATCTACCCCACTGCCGCGTGCGTCAACCACCCCACTGCCGCGTGCGTCAACCACCCCACTGCCGCGTGCGTCAACATGCATAAACAGAAACACAGTATCCAGCATGTAGGACAAGAAGGGCCAAAAGAATGTGTATTTTGCAGGTAGTACGGTAGCTAAGGTGCTGAACTCCCACATGGCCGACCACAGTTCAAGTCCCAGACCTGGCAGCTTACGTTCTCCTTTTCCCTATCTCTGTCTCTCTCTGGTGAGCTCATGTGCCCCATAGCGAATTTTTTAAATAATAATTAATAAGATTAAATAAATAATTCTTTAAAAAGCAAAAGAATGTGTATTCTGTTTCTGTTTGTATAAAACGCAAGGATGGACAAAATTAAACATCACATCGTTTAGGGCTACATGGACGCCAAAATGATAGAGTGGCAGAAATTGGGACCAGCAGATGGCGTAGTGGTTAAGACACTGGACTGCTACATGGTCGACTGCAGTTCGAGTCCAGTGCCGCGTGCGTCAACCACCCCACTGCCGCGTGCGTCAACATGCATAAACAGAAACACAGTATCCAGCATGTAGGACAAGAAGGGCCAAAAGAATGTGTATTTTGCAGGTAGTACGGTAGCTAAGGTGCTGAACTCCCACATGGCCGACCACAGTTCAAGTCCCAGACCTGGCAGCTTACGTTCTCCTTTTCCCTATCTCTGTCTCTCTCTGGTGAGCTCATGTGCCCCATAGCGAATTTTTTAAATAATAATTAATAAGATTAAATAAATAATTCTTTAAAAAGCAAAAGAATGTGTATTCTGTTTCTGTTTGTATAAAACGCAAGGATGGACAAAATTAAACATCACATCGTTTAGGGCTACATGGACGCCAAAATGATAGAGTGGCAGAAATTGGGACCAGCAGATGGCGTAGTGGTTAAGACACTGGACTGCTACATGGTCGACTGCAGTTCGAGTCCAGGACCCAGCAGCTTGCAAGTCACTCCAGGTGTGTGTGCACTTAAAATCCCAGGAGGAGAATAGAGGAGAAGAGATTATGGTATAGCCATCCTCCCTGGGTGGTGGTTGGGGGGGGGGGAGGATTTCTCATTTTCCCTCTTTCTCTTTCTGGTGAGCGCATGTGCCCGGTGGAGAACAAACAAAAGAACGGCAAAAATGATTAACACATAAAGATAGAGGTTAGCTTTGGGGAGAAAAGGAAGAGTTGCACAAGAGTGCCTAAGATTCAACGATGCTCTGATCCTTAACTTCGGTGTTGAATACAGACGTGTTTTCTTCCCTTTATACTATACATGTGTGTTTTAAACATTCTTTTGCCTAAGTAATATATTTTACCTTTAATATATATGTTTTTTTAATTTGGAGATTTAAAAAGTGGTCCTGGGGATGAGGGGGTGGGAGACGCAGCAGGTGGCAGGCGCTGGACTCCCAGATGCTCAGCCGCGGTTTGCATTCCAGACCCGGTGACATGCTTTCTGACTTTCTCTCTCTCTGGTCAAATTAAAATTAATGAATTAATTAATTAACCAAATAAATAATTATTTTAAAAATTAAAAAATCAATCCTGGGGTAGGACAGAGCAGCATGGCCAAACTCATGCCCTTATAGGTATTTAAGGGGCATGTAATTTTTTTTTTGAGAGGTTTTTGCTATAGGGCGCGTGTGCTCACCAGAGAGAGACAGAGAGACAGAAAGCGAGAAATCATCCCCCGGGGGGGATGGCCACGCCCCAATCCCCTCTCCTCCATATTCCTGTTGGGATCTTGGGCATGCACGCGCACGTGTCCGGTATGAGTTTAAGTCACCAGGTCCGGGACTCGAACCACGGTCAGCTACATGGGCGTTCAGCAATGTAGCCATTATGCTAACTGCTGGTGCCAAAGGGCATGTAATTTCCACCTCATACCCTCAGAGATCATGCTCAAACACTCCCCATAACATTAGCAATGAAGCTTTCTACTACAATGAAAGCCTAACTGGCAGTGCCTTAAACAATAAAGGCATTTGATTATTTCTCCTAACAAGCAGATTGGCGGTAGGTGGCCAAGGGTTGATCCAGTTGCTTCCAAAGTACAGGAAGTAGGGAGCACCCAGGACAGTGGGAACGACTTCACTAGTATGCAGACATCCTTCTACCGAGGGAATATATTTCCCCAAATGTCCCCAGCATAGTTCTGGCCAGAACGAGATCCCCTGACCACTACTAGCTGCAGGGGAGGCTGGAAACATCTGCCCTTTTCGACGTCTTTCTCAGATGGGCAAGGAAGGAAAACAAAAGAGGTGAGGGAATGGTCGTTGGGCGGGAAACCACAATGCCTATCATGACCCGGCCCTGCTCTAGGCAGGCGATGTGCATCTGCCCCACCATTAACGTGCTCAGAGCTGCCAAACAACCCAGGTCCCACCTCACACAGCAACTGGGGCCCGTGCCACGCTGCCCCAGAATGAATGTGGAGACGATGTCTCCTCCATGAGATGCTCACGGGCTGCTCGGAGGCGGCTTGGACCCCCAGCCCCCAGCCCATGGCCCAGCACAGAGCAATAAGCCTCATGCTGCCCATCACTGGGCGTTCTCCAATGAAGGATGGCAGCAAATCATGCCATGGCCGGGCCTGGCTGAACTCTGGTGTACAATGGGACCCCCATGTTCAGGTTCACAGAAAGGGGGAGCTGGTTGGAGGCAGCCACTAGCCACTTTACACACTGGTTGCAAAGCGACTCAACAACTCGAACATCAAGGGCTCCAGGACTCTCTGTGGTGGGGGCTTCAGCAGCAAAACACAGAAGGAAGGGGCAGGATTCAGGCCACACTGGGCCCCAGTCACCCCAGCATGCAACAACGACTGACTGGCACTTAGGAGATCGGAGACAGGGCACGTTCAGTTGCCACAGTCCGTACCACTCCCTATCGTTTCTCCAACCGAGGCTAAGGGTCAACTGCCACCTGTCACCACTCACATGGTTCTTACCCTTGGCACTTCACAAATCTGGGTTACCGTCTGGCCTGGTAGGCACTTGAGTTTTGGAACCTTGAACTAAAGCGCTGAAGACGGTCGAGTTTCCTGTTCTGTGGTGAAAGTAACAAGTCGACTCACATCAATGCCTCGTTCGCTCTGAGGCATTGACGTGGTGAGTGATTGAAGTCAAAGACTCCATGTCTGTTCCCAAAGAGATTCAAATCCGCTCTACTGTCTTGCTAGGCAGCGGTGACTCAGTCCACCCCCTGAAGCAGACATGCAAAACGGCAATGCAGGGTGCCATCTTTGTTCGGTGGCTCACACGCAGCCCTGGCGGTTACTCCAAAGCCGGACTATTCATCATCGCTGTTTCACGGGGTGTCGTTCCAGGAAAGCTGAGAACCAATCTACAAGGACAACACTGGCAGTGAAATAAACCCCAGAACAATGCATAAAAGGGGTGCATTTGACAGCGTTTCTGAAATAATGATAACGACTGTTCGTCTGAAGCTCACCAAGTGCCAACCATTGTTCTAAGGGCTTTTTCCCAGGTTAACTCACTCCGGCCTCACAAAAACCCTCAGAGGAGGAGACTGTTGTCTGTTTCAGGGGGGATGTGGTAGACAGCCCCTATGGGGCTCCTGTTGAGTCTCACCCTGTGGGCTTCATGCCCCTGTGCAGTCCTCTCTCACGCTGAATCAGGCATGGCCGGTGTGGCCTGTAGAATACTGTGGAAGGGGCATGTGGAACTCCAATGCCAAGTCACAAAAGGCTTGACACCCTCTGGCCTGGTCTCTTGGACTGCTTGCTCTGGGGAAGCCGGCTGCCATGTTGGGAGGCCTCTCAAGCAGCCCCATGGTGAGGCTCTCATGGAGAGCAGCTGGGTGAGTGAGCCATGACAGACGGATTCACTAGCCCTAGCCAGGGCCTCAGAGGACAGCACACCCCAACTCGTATCTACCGAAGCCGCACGAGAGACCCTGACCCAGAGCCACCCACCCACTGCTCTCAATTCCTAACCCACAGAAACAGTGAGAGGTTAAATTAATGTTTAGCATTGTTTTAAGCCTACTCAGTCTGGGGGTGATTTATTAGGCAGCAACAGATAACTTATACAGGTGGTAAAAACTCAGGAAAGGAGACAGAAGTTAAATAACTCGCCCAAGGTCACACAACTGGTAAGTAGTGGAGCCAGGATTTAAACTCAGCCCATCTGTTCCAGAGCAGCTAGCCACTGCACTATCCTGCCCCATGACTACTTCTGGAAGAGATTCAGGCTGTGCTTACCTGTATCTGCTTCCCCTTCCCTGAGCATCGACTCTGTGCACCAGGTCTGACCTACATGAATGCATCTCTCCCACCCAACAGTTCTGGCAAACAGGTCTGATTTTCTCCATTTTATTCTTTCTATTAAAATGTAACCAGCCCACAGGACCAACAGTTGGCCTAATGGCTATGTCGCTGGGTTCCCATGTAGTCGACCATGGTTCGAGTCCCAGACCTGGTGGCTTAAACTCACACCGGGCGTGTGTGCGTGCGTGCCCAAGAGGAGAATGGAGGAGAAGGGATTGTAGCATGGCCACCCCCCCCCGGGGGTGATTTCTCGCTTTCTGTCTCTCTGTATCTCTCTGTCTTTCTGGCGAGCACATGTGCCCTATAGCAAAAACCTCTCCAAAAAAAAGAAAAAGAAACACACGGTCAGCTATGTAGGATCACGCCGCCTTTGCCTCCATGCCGCCTGCTTGGCCTTTCCCATTTTTCTATATTTTGGACAGGACTGCGATGGACATCTTGCGTACATGCGTGTTTCTCTAAGAGTATCGCCGCTCTCAGAATGGAGACTTCCTGCACGAACGGTAATGGTGTTCATAAGCATTACTGCCACGTCCATGTGGTTGTACCAGCTCCCCTCCCGTCGGCACTGTGTGAAGACACGTGCTCCTACCTCCTTACCAAACCATGACATCATCGAAATGCTGCATTAGCGCCCATTTCACAGGGGGAGAAATGGAGGCTTCGGATGTGCCCGAGAGCACACAGCAAGGAAGTGGCAGCCAGAGGATTTAAGTTCAGGTCTTTCTGCCTCTAAACCCAAGCCCTTGATGAGATATGAAGGGTTTTTTTACCTTTCTTGTATTTTTTAGGTTTTTGCTATAGGGCACATGCCCTTGCCAGGGAGAGACAGAGAGACAGTGAGAGGGAAAGCGAAAAATCACCCCCAAGGAGAGATGGTCACACCACAATCCCTTCTCTTTCATTCTCCTCTTGTGATTTTAGGCATGCACACAAGCACACACACACACACACACACACACACACACACACACAGAGAGCATGATTTTCAAGCTGCCAGGTCCGGAATTCGAACCACCGTTGGCCATGTGGGAGTCCAGCGACTTGACCACCACACTACCTGCCGGGCCCGAGATCCAAGTTTTTGATCCTGAAAGAACAAGGGCTCTGAGATACCAATAAATACCCCCTCTGTGAGCTGAAGGCAGCTGAGATGCTGCGAGCCCAGCTCTGGGGGGCGGGGGGGAGAGGCGAGCTCCCACGAGGAAAGCAGACCTCCACCTCCTGGAAATCGTCAGGAAGGAAATTAGCTTGAAACGGAATCGACAAGGTGCTGCCGCCAACTTCAAGAGTAAATTAGATAAACTTGCATCTGACACGATGCATTTAGAGTAGGGCACCGCCGGGTTCTCAGCTGCTCCCAAGCAGCGAGCCGTCGAGAGTGAGAAATAAAACAATCTATGGAGCTACAAAACACAATAATGAATGATAACAGCCCCGGAGCAGCAGGGAAGCATTATTGGAAAACCAGCTAAGAGCCCATCAGAAGGGAGGCCTCAGTGGCTGACGGCAGGAGGTGAGGAGTGTGGCCGAGAGGGCAAAAATGGCGGCCAGAGATGCCTGGTGAGGAGTGGCCCTACACTTACTGGCTGGGGGACCTTCAGCAAGTTCCTAAAGTTTTCAAACCTCTTACTGCAAAATAAGAGTAAAAACTAAACATTCCCACCTCACAGTGCTGTTGGAGGATTAAACGCAATTGACTAGGCAGGACCCAGGGCCGCCAAGCACAGCTGTTCAGGTTGTATGTGAAACAGGGATGCTCAGCCTCAGCTGGCCCGGGCTGCCGTAGAGCCATCCTCCATGCTCGGAGGGGAGACGATCTCGAATTTACCAAAGCCAACTCACATGCTGCAGGGACCCTGAAAGTGCCTGGTGCATAGTAGGTGCTCAATAAATGAGTGTTAGGACCACGGCCATCTGATTTCCCACTCACAGCTGCTGTTATAAAAGCTTCTCTGCAGAACCAAGAGCAAGTGCCACTCCCAGGTCCTGACAGCAAATCTGAAAGGACCAGAGAAAGGACGTGCAGCTCAGCGGGGGCCTGTGTGGGAAAGGTTGGGGACCCCAGGAAGACCAAGTGAACCAAGAGCAGCTGTCCTGTACCTGCCAGGGTGAGCCACTTCCACAGGAGAGCAAGGCAGGACAGGTTGGTGACAGGGGCACAGTGCCTGTCCAACCCCCTGGAGCTTGGGCTACGATACTGGGAGAGCCTGACACCTCCCCGACAGGAACACCTGCCCGGGTCCATGACAATCCCTGAGGAGGAGTGGACGTGAGCCCCGCCCCACAGGGCCACCCTCAACCCCCAGGTGCAGCCTCCGAGCTTTGCTGGTACTGTCCTTCTTGCCTAAAATGCTCCCTGCTGTATCAGTGTCACTGCAGCTGCCCAGCCCAGTCCAAATACCTTACCTGCTCCAGAAAACCCTCCCTGGTTCCCCAGGCCTCTGCCTCCCTGTCCTGGGCTAGCAGGGCTGACTGCATCTTAATTGTCTCTGCAACCCCTCTCAACCCCAGCAGCTCTCAATGTATGTCGGATAAACCCAGGCATAAATGAGCAAGAGAGAGCACCAGGCCTTTCCCTAGGACCCTATGAGAGAGCAGGGGCCCCATCCCCTGCCTGTCCTTTTATAATTAGGACCGGCAAGATCTGAAGTCAGATAACAGCATGTCGGGACTAGAGAGGGCTGACAGTTGGGCGTGACGCTCCTGTCATTCTGATGGCCCCAGGGACTGCAACAGGAGTAAAATGTGACCCACAGCCAAAGCAGAGAAATGCCATGGCAGGCGCCGGATGGAGGATAATGAGCTGGCTCCTGGCTATGAGAAGAACAATCTCTAGAGTCCTTCAGTCTCAAGAGATGACCTGCACAGTTAAGATCACCTTCTAGTCCAGGGTCATTTATAAAGAAACTCGTGAGACAAGTACGTAGTTCCAGGTCCAAGGTCAGTTGATAGTCAGCCAAGCTGAGCTCCCAGGCCTGGGCCTGCAGCTCCTTCATCTCCTGCTCACCTGCGTCTCTCCCCATGAGCCATGAGCAGCACCTTGAGGGCAGGGACTGTGTCTCGTGAGCTCTTGCAGCTGTGGCACTGTGCAAATCACAGGAGCTTGGTAACTGCTTATGACTGAACGAAGGGCAGCAAGCAGAAGAGAAATCTGGAGAGGAGCTCTTCAGAAATGCCATGCACTCTTCTACCTGGCCCTGGGTTTGTGCTTCCCTGGAGTCTGACTCTGCCACGGTTTTGTACAAATTACCGTGTGACCCCAGAAGAAGCCCAGAGTTGACTAGGGCAGGAAGCCGGATGGGCCTCAGAGGAAGAAGATCAGAGTATGTATGAGTCAGCTTTTTCTGCTGCAACCAAGAGCTCTAAGATCCCAGCAGCTTTCAACACCAAACATTTATTTCTTGTTCTGGTTACACGAGGGCAGCAGGGCCACCCTCAGCCCCCATGTACAGGGCTCAACTGGTCTTGGCAGCACAGAGTTCCATTCTGGGGCCAGGCAGAAGGAACAGCCAGGGCTGCAGCATTGTGTCCTCACAATATGGGGTATGTTACATCTCAATGGGCAAAGCAAGTCACATGACCAATCCAAACTCAAGGGGTGGAGAAAAGACACATAGCCTTCAGAGACACACTGCTATGGTGAGGAAGAAATGAATAATTGTGAGCAAATAACAGCATTAATCGCAGTCTGGTTTTTTTTTTTTTTTCAGAGAGAGACAGAGAGACAGAAAGTGATGGCCATGCCGCAATCCCTTCTCCTCCATTCTCCTCTTGGGATCCTGGACACACACGCACACGCACCCGGTGTGAGTTTCAAGCCACCGGGTCTGGGACGCGAACCGTGGTCGACTACGT
>NW_006159706.1:2895026-2928998 GCF_000334495.1 Tupaia belangeri chinensis | reverse complement strand
AGAACAATCTCTAGAGTCCTTCAGTCTCACCAGATGACCTGCACAGTTAAGATCACCTTCTAGTCCAGGGTCATTTATAAAGAAACTCGTGAGACAAGTACGTAGTTCCAGGTCCAAGGTCAGTTGATAGTCAGCCAAGCTGAGCTCCCAGGCCTGGGCCTGCAGCTCCTTCATCTCCTGCTCACCTGCGTCTCTCCCCATGAGCCATGAGCAGCACCTTGAGGGCAGGGACTGTGTCTCGTGAGCTCTTGCAGCTGTGGCACTGTGCAAATCACAGGAGCTTGGTAACTGCTTATGACTGAACGAAGGGCAGCAAGCAGAAGAGAAATCTGGAGAGGAGCTCTTCAGAAATGCCATGCACTCTTCTACCTGGCCCTGGGTTTGTGCTTCCCTGGAGTCTGACTCTGCCACGGTTTTGTACAAATTACCGTGTGACCCCAGAAGAAGCCCAGAGTTGACTAGGGCAGGAAGCCGGATGGGCCTCAGAGGAAGAAGATCAGAGTATGTATGAGTCAGCTTTTACTGCTGCAACCAAGAGCTCTAAGATCCCAGCAGCTTTCAACACCAAACATTTATTTCTTGTTCTGGTTACACGAGGGCAGCAGGGCCACCCTCAGCCCCCATGTACAGGGCTCAACTGGTCTTGGCAGCACAGAGTTCCATTCTGGGGCCAGGCAGAAGGAACAGCCAGGGCTGCAGCATTGTGTCCTCACAATATGGGGTATGTTACATCTCAATGGGCAAAGCAAGTCACATGACCAATCCAAACTCAAGGGGTGGAGAAAAGACACATAGCCTTCAGAGACACACTGCTATGGTGAGGAAGAAATGAATAATTGTGAGCAAATAACAGCATTAATCGCAGTCTGGTTTTTTTGGAGAGGTTTTTTGCTATAGGGCACGTGCGCTCACCAGACAGAGAGAGACAGAGAGACAGAAAGTGATGGCCATGCCGCAATCCCTTCTCCTCCATTCTCCTCTTGGGATCCTGGACACACACGCACACGCACCCGGTGTGAGTTTCAAGCCACCGGGTCTGGGACGCGAACCGTGGTCGACTACGTGGGAGTCCAGCAACACAGCCATTACGCTAACTGCTGGTCCCACAGTCTGTTATCTTTCACTCTCCAACCCTTTTTTCTCCATCAGAGAAGCATATTCCATGTGTTTTGGGCAGGCCTGACCATCTCCACTATTGAGATGAGCACGTGATATAGGCCAGCCAAGCAGAGAACTCCATTTACATCTCATGGGTCAATGATTGGTTCAGGAATAGACATGTGACATAAATAGGCCAATGAGAGCCTTCCTTGAACCTTTTCTGCCACAGCTATGGGAAAGGGGCTCTCTTCCCCATGGGGTTACAAGACAAATAGGGTCGGAGTGCAGGGCTTACAACTGATCTCCCGAGACAGCAGCACAATCCAATATGGCCACAGTGGCCAGAATGTTCTGAGCTGTCTAACACAGTCTAACATTTCACCTCATCACAGGTGAAACATGGCTAGTGCCGACAAGGAACTAAATTCTATATTTTATGTGGGAGTTACTTGAAATCTTAGCTGATTTTCATTAACTTACATTTCAAACTAATAGCCACATGGGGCTAGAGGTTACTGCAGAAGATGGAATGGCTAGAGAGTCTATCTTAGAAATTAAAGTGCCTTTGGTGACATTTTGGACCTCTGTGTCCGGTTGAACCTGACATCTCCTAGACTTTGTAGTTTATAAGAGCAAAAACCTTTTCCCTTCTTTGCTTAAGCTGGTGGAAGGAGTCTCAGCTGAGGCCGTCAGCAGCAGAACCCACTATGTGTCAATGGCTGTACATGTGTAAAATAAGCCCATGAGAAACTCGGGAACCAGCCCACCTGGGCTCGAATCCCACCTGCACCCATTATTAGCTGTGGAGTTTTGGACAAGGTATTCTGCATCTGGCTGCCTCAGTTTCCTTGTTTGTCCAGTGGGGAATGTGTCTAGTCCTCACCCCAGGGCTCTGAAGGCCAAGTGCGTTATTACACGGAAAATGCCTACAACAGTGCCAGGCAGGTGCTAAATGCGCCTGAGTATTGACCATTTTTATTATTTTCATCCTGACCCTACCGTAAATAAGCTGAGGCTCACAGAGGGCAAGTCACTTGCAAAGTGCCAAAGGTAAGAGGTGACAAACCCGGGAATGGAAGGCAGGCTACAATCCCAGTCGGTAAAGTCTTTACCGCCGAGTTATTCTGTTTATGATGTGTAAGCTCCGCTCCTCATAATGGTAGGAGTAATATTAATAAGAGTTAGCACTCCTAGCAGGCCCAAGAACTTAAATCCCAGGCGGTTTTACTTCAGAGCCCAAGCTTTTAGCTCTCTGAGAAAGGAAATTGTTCCCTTTTCAATGATCTTCCCGTCCTTCCATTAATACCAAGGAGAAAATCTCAGCTTGGTGCTGATATATCCTTAATGCCTCTTCAGCACATGCTAATCTTTCTTTTGAACAAAGAGCGAGCCTGCCTCCGGCTCAGGGCAGACCATACTATCTAGAGGGGATTTAATAGGCCCTATGTTTAATCTCCATGCCACACACCCCCGGCAGATGTAGGAACTGCCTCTCTCTAGAGGTGCTATGGCTCCCCGTAGCCAGGAAGGTAGTGGTTAGAGAGGAGAGGCTCTGGCATCAGTGGTGACCAGTAGCCATCTGGGCTCTCATTCCTGGCCCAGGTACCTTTTGAATGGTGGTGGGTGGAATGGAGACCAGCCTTATTTAATACTACTAGAGTCCCAGATCCAGCATCCGCTGATAAATCGATCCTAAAGCTGCAGAGAGAGGAGCTGCAGAGAACACCGTGCCTCACAGCACAAGATTAGGGGCCAAAAGCCTGCATCCGAGTACCTTCCCCACCACATCCAAGGTGGGGCCCTGCAACCATCCTCTGGACCTCTGAGAAATAGAGATAGCAATACCTCCCCACAAACGATGGTCCTAAAAACGAACGCCGCCATGCATGAACGAGAAAGTGTGATGTAAAGAACAGAACAAATGTGATCTGCTGCCATTTTCATTATTTGAGCGTCAGTATGAGATTTCTAAGTGGAATTGTCAGCAGAAAGTAAATGACAGTAGAGAAAGATGGGACCACCTGTGTCTTGTGGAATGATTTTTGTTTTCATGTCTGTCTCTCTTGCTATCGTTTGCTCTCCAGGCAGGGATCTTTTTACCCATTGGGTAGCTCATTCCCTAAGCAGAGGCATCAACACACACTTGTGAAGTGGATGGATTATAAACGCTGGGTAAATGGACAGCCGGTTGCATGGATGGATGCAGACATGCATGCATGGAGGGATAGAGAGCTAGATGATGGGGAGATGGATGGACGGTCTGAGGATGGATGAATGGATGGGTGTTGATGAATAGACGAAAGGATGATGGATCATGGGTGATGGAGGTGTGATGTATGGATGAAAGACGGATGAATAAATGCATGGATGACAGATGCGTGATGAAATACAAATGTAGTTTAGGATGCAACCCTTGGCTGAGTCAGAATCTGAGTCTGATCCTGGATACCAAGTACACGAAGCTCTCAAACCACAAGGACAGCCTGTGTGTGTGTGTGTGTGTGTGTGTGTGTGTGCGTGTGTAGGAGAATTTGGCAAAGAATGCAGAGTGGAAAACACAAGTTCAAATAAGACTGTGCTTTAAAACCAACCTCAGGAGTATGCTCTCTGCAAGTCCACATTCTCCCCAAACTCGTTTACCAGCTCCACCCCAGCCCCATGTGCTGAAGGCTGGTGTTCAGGGGGGCTGCTGATGAGGACCCTCCCTACCCCCCCTTCTCCGAGAAGGCATCCGTGAGCATCCAACACTGCACAGCCCCAAGGGGCACTCATTTATCTCAGAAGGCCTTTTGAAATGGTTGGCAATGACAGTCCTCTGGCTAATAATTCTCCACTCCCTGGCTTTCAGTGACCTGGAGAGGTGCCGCCTCAAGGTGGCTTCCTCATGATGGGTTGGTCTTAGAGCTTGTCTATCCCAAGAGAACCACCTTGAACTGGGGCCGCTGGGGGAGACAGGGCAATGATTTCTCCATCAATCGGCAGTAACCATGGGAACTGGAAGGTAGCACAGCAGTAACACCAACCCACATGGGGAGATTCCAAATTCACACCTAGAACCTCCCTGAGTACGCTGGGCATGTACCACCCACCATCCAGGGCTGGCTGATGCTGGGGGTGGATCATGGCGTGAGGAGTCCACTGGGAGTGCTGTCCTCTGGCTTGCTCACTCATGGAAGAAATAAACTTTTTAAATGTTTTCAATCTTTATCATTCAAAAAAAATAAAAGTAGTAGCCTGGTGTAGTCTAACTTGTGTCCCTCTCCCTAACCCCACTTCTGGGAACACAAGGGAGAGTGGCTGACCATGTCAATGAAGGGCCAGAAGAGCATTTTCAAGGGAGCAGTGTTTGGTGCAGAGTTAAGGTGTGAAGGGTGTGCAGGAACCCCCTCCCTGGAAGTCCTGGGAGACATGCAGAGCACACAGTCCACAATCCTCCGGGCTCGCCCTCATGCAGGGGCGCATCCACCAACAGACAAGCATGACAGAACGTGGGCAGAGCAGTAACTGCACGCTTCTCTCGAGCTGGGGAGACACGGAACAGGATGCATGGGGCATGCCGGGTCCTGGGGAGGAGCCAGATGAAACATCACTGGTAAAGTGAGTCTCAGACAACCTGGAAGAAAGAGGAAAAGGAATTTTTCCAGGAGGCCCAGATGGGGCCATCTCAGGAGGGAACTGCTTGTAAAGGGCACAGAGGCATGAAGCAGCCTTTTGAAGGAAGGTGGAGGGAGGTGCATGTCAGTGGAGGAAGGGTGCTTCAGGGCCCCCTGACCTCCTGCTCTGTAGCAGTACCTCGATCTTCCTTTGAGAACCAGCAGGCTCAGTTTCTGAGACTCAGCTGGCCTCACTCCAGGCTCCATGCTAGGCCGAGGGGTGGCAAGAGACAGACCACGCATGAATAATGGCAGCCCTCCTGGGACTTTTACTGGAACTAACCTGGGGGCTACCAACAGGGAGCAGTTGGGGACCACCAGGCACAGAGGGCTGCCAGAGAACACCACCAACAATGAGTGCAGAACTCTGGAAGACGCTGAGAGAAAAGCCAGGCACAGAAAGAGGGACAAAAGGGCACACTCTGAAACCCGCTGACAACGTATGAGCACCTGGATCTACCTGAGCCTGAAGCCAACAGCTACCTTTTTCCTCACGTGAAATGCACCTTTTTGCATGCACTGGTTTGAGTCAGGTTGTGTCACTTGTAACCAAACAAGTTTCCTAATTCAATTTTGCATCCCAGTGTAGGAACCGAGGACAATGGGGGTAGGGTAGGGAGAGATAGAGTTCGATTCCGCTTGACCCAGAACAGTGACCACATCCGACCTGCTGAGACTGTGAACGTGATGACTCATGTTCACCTATGAACTTCCCCAAAGTAAGGCGTCCAAGAGCTTGAGGCCCCTCTAGGTCACGTGTGGATGTGCCCGTTTGTTCACTATGAGCGGCTTGACTATAGAGTAACCTCTGGTTTCCGGCCTATTTTAAGATCCAGACTCTCTGTGGCGGGCTGAGGGATGAGCGCACTGGCTTCAGCACGCAGCTGGTACTCCATAAATACCTGGTGGATGAATGGGTTCATGCTACCTCATGTCAACATGACCATAGAGATGAGGTTCGTGCCTCAGTGTGCAAAGCTGTTCTGACAGGAGGCGACTCCCAAAGCGGGCAATCTAAAGAACACAAGCATTTCCTAATTCCGTGCCTCAATGTCAGGGGAAACATGAGGGGCTTCTTGAGCTTCTACAAGGAACTAGAGCCCCACTCGAAAGGAAAATAATCTGCAAATGGAGAAAATTAGGATTTATCATAGAAAAGCAACCAGAATTCATTACAGCAAACTCACCAGGGAGCCGTATCTCTTGGGTATTCAGGAGACATGGAAGAAAAGAGACAGCTCCGGCTCTTTACCAGAAGGTTCCTCTCCAGTGAGCACCTCTGACTTTCAGGGCAGACATAGCTGGAGATGCATGCATATGATGGGGAAACCAGAAGGCTTTTTTTCCTCTTCCTTTTAGTACCTATCAAACTTCAACTCTCCCCTCAGGTTAGGGAAAGTCACTAAAACGAGTGAGAAAACCTCTAGAATTTGAACACCAGTAGTTGCACAAGTTCCTTAAACTCCTGCAGGCCAAGTTTGCTTTTGAAAGTTAGAAAATGACAAGCGAAATAAGAATGATAACGTGCTGGTGTAGTTAGGGGCAGACAAGGAGATCTTAGGCACTTAGCACTTCCTGGGCCATCTCAACCCATCCTGGAGCGGATGGCTTCTGAACTGCCATCGGCAGCCTGGATCATACTCCTGGTCTCTTGGATATATAAGGGTCTTCAAAATGTTCATGAGGGGCAGGTTCCCATAGCCTAGTGATTAAGGCAGCTGGATCCCACATGGCCAACCATGTGGTTTGAATCCCAGCCCTGGTGGCTTGAAAAACACACCAGGCACATATGCGTGTGTGCCCAAACTCTCAGCAGGATGGAGAAAAGGGGGATAAGGGAGCCCATACCCCATCAGGCGGGTTCTCTCTCTCTTTCTGTCTCCCTCTACCAAGCGCATGTGCTCTCTGGCAATTTTTTTTTTTAAGTTCATGAAAAGCACCTATTTTGCTTAGATTCAAAATGTTTGCACCAAAATAACCTCTAATTCCGTTCTCCCAGACTCTTGGAAGTCCCTCATATTTTGCTGCCCATCTATTCGACATTGTCTCTGGACAGCCATACAGACGTAACAAACTTAACAAGACCAGTCTGTATTCAAGATCCCTCCTCTCCCACTAATCAAACAAACAAAAGCCTGTTCCCCCTCACTTTTTCCATCTGAGTGATGGGCACAACCATCTGTTCAGGCTAATGCTGTAGAAGTTGCCTTCAGTGCTTTTCCCCTCACTCCATATCTCCCCTGTCAGCAGATCCAACTGGTCTACCTCCAACTACATCCTGACTCCATGTGGTCTGTCCTTCTGCCCCAAAGGCAACACCGCCAGCATCTCCCACCTGAACCATCGCCTGTGAACCCTTTGCGTCTGCCTCTATCCAGTATTCTCTACTCATCAGTCAGAGTGCTCTTTTGTTTCATGCAAATCATGTCCTAGCACCTGCTCACCTAAAAGCCCTCAAGGTGGGGCCAGCAGGTGACATAGTGGTTAAGGCTCTGAACTCCAATGTAGCTGACCACAGTTTGAGTCCCGGACCCGGCAGCTTGAAACTCATGTTAGGCATGTGTGCGTGCATGCCTGAAATCCCAAAAGGAGAATGGAGGAGAAGGGATTATGGCATGGGCATCCTCCCTAGAAGGTGATTTCTTGCTTTCTGTCTCTTCATCTCTATCTCTCTGACAAGCATGCATAACCTATAGCAAAAATCTCTCCAAAAAATTTTTAATAAAATAACAACAAGAAGAAACCTCAAGACATCCCAGCATATTCAGAATAATGGCTAAATGTTACGCCACAGCCGAGCCAGGTCACCTGAGCAATCTGACCTCCCATTCTGCCCTAGCTTTACCAGCCTCCTTAGAGTTCTTCGAATGTGCCCCATGATTCTACCCCAGGGCCTTGGCACTTGCTACCCCTTCTTCCTGTACTACCGTAGGTTTCTATTCAAGCATCGCTTTCTCACAGGGCCTCCTCTGTCCTCCTCGTTCAATGGAGAGCTGTCCCCCATGTTCACCCACAAGGTCTAACAGCAGACTGAGCGTCACAGCGCTTACCGCAAATGGAAACAAACACAGTGATGCATCACTTAACGACAGAGATGCATTCTGGAAATGTATCCTTAGGCGATTCTGAGAACTTCACAGAGAGTACTTACACACACCTCCATGGTATAGCCCACCGCACACCACGCTGTAAGGGCTGTCACGTTCTTACGGGCCCACCATTGCACACGCAGTCCGTCGTCGACCAGAATGTGTTAGGAGGCACACAAGGGTACTTGAAAAATGTGACCAGCGATTGTCCCTGGGAGAGGACCAGGTGGCTGGGACTAAGGAGGCTTTTTATTGTGCATTATTAATGCCTTTCAATTTTAAAGTATGTCCATATATAATTTTTCCAAAAATTTTAATTAAATCAAGAAAGAAAGAAAAAAATAAGAAGGAAGAAGGAGGGGGGAAGGAGAAGGTAAGAGAGAGAAGGAACGAAATAATGACTGTGTAATAAACTATAAGGAGACAATAAAATCAAGTCCTAAAATAACATAAACGTCCAGCGACACAGGAATGACTCAGGAAATAGCACTTTGTGAGTCGAACGGAACAGTGTGTAGCCATTCATGATGACTGTTATGAAGACCAGGGGAATGTGCACGGTGCTAATCCATAGACAAACACCATCAAGGAGAATATTAAAAAGAGAAAATAGGGAGTGTGGAAAATTGTTCAAGAGAGAGTAGCTTCCATCCCCTTCTCGAGGGAGCCCACCATGGAAAAATGTCACAGACTCTTGCTCTAACCATCACCCCACTGTAGAGGTCAGAGAGAGGCGCTGGGGGTGAACAGGGGTGGCTACGCAGGCCACTGAGAGGACGAGGTCAGGACGG
This sequence comes from Tupaia belangeri chinensis, assembly GCF_000334495.1. NCBI lineage: Eukaryota > Metazoa > Chordata > Mammalia > Scandentia > Tupaiidae > Tupaia > Tupaia belangeri. The sequence continues at coordinate 2,920,364 of NW_006159706.1, read as the reverse complement.
TGTGGGCACAGCGGAGAAGCACGACAGGTGATGCCAGACACTGGGGCGGCGTGTTCACGATGTGGGGCCGTCCATGCCCTGGGAACGTGCAGCATCCCTGACCTTTGCCCCCTGGATGCCCATCGCACCCCCACCTGAAGTCACGACAAATGACAATGTCCCCAGACATCACCAAACATCCCCTGCAGCGCCAAGTCCCTTCCAGTGGGGAACCCCTGCACCAGGCACATTTCTGAACTTCTCTGCTGGGCCCCCATCTGTACAACGGGGGTGGGGGGGAGCTCCCTCCCAATGCACACTAATTAGAATGCTATTTTTAAAGGGTATGTATTTAAATGGTTTTTAGAGTGCCTTTTTAAATTAAAATAGGTGAGGCTCCTTCTCTCCTGGGAATCCCAACTGCTAGCTTTTCAGAGGAGCCTCCGTGACGATGGTTATTTACGTCTGAGCCTCACGTGCACCGGGCTGGTTCTGTAGCTCACGCGCACCCTCACAAGGACAAGAGGAGGGCGGATTTCACAGGGGCCACATTTACTTAATAAAATATCGAGAAGCGCTTTGCTACGTAAAGCCCTACATCATGATAATAACCCTGATTTCCACACAGGGGTCTTCACTGTTTCATGGTAGCTCAACTAATAAATTGCTTTAAAGTCTTACTCAAAGTTTTCCAGAGGTTGAAATATCAGCTCTAGAATTAACGATCTCCTTGTCTAAGCCAGCACTGTTCAGGTGGAAAGTGTCAGCGATCCTGACCCAAGAGAAAGCCTGCCCATCTGAAGTTGGTCAGGTCCAAAAGTTTGAAGCTGGGGGACCAGCAGTTAGCATAATGGCTATGTCGCTGAACTCCCATGTGGTCGACCACTGTTTGAATCCTGGACCAGGTGGCTTAAACTCACGCCGGGTGCATGTGCACGCATGCCCAAGATCCCGAGGGGAGAATGGAGGAGAAGGGAGTGCGGCGTGGTCATCCCCCTGGGGGGTGATTTCTTGCTTTCTGTCTCTCTGTCTCTCTCTGTCTTTCTGGCGAGTGCACGTGCCCTATAGCAAAAACCTCTAAAAAAAAAAAAAAAGTTTGAAGCTGGGACGAACATGGTCTCCAGGTTTAATGGGCCACCTGCCTGCCATCAGTCCCCGCTACCTCAGGAAGACACTTGCAATCAGTGCAGGATGCATTTGGATCAGCAAACTGGGCACTTTTGACCAAAAGCTGAGCATCTGAGTGGGCTCCTCTATTTGGAAATAGCCTGAGAGTGAGGCTGGAGTTTGTGGTTTAGAAGAAGAAAAAAAAAAAAAAACAGCTTGAAAAAAGTTATTCTTCCTCCACGTCCACCCACCCGCAAACTCCCCCAATCATCTGGGGATGACAAGGTCTGGGATTACATCATCTCACCAGTGGGCAACAAAATGCTTGACGATTCTCTAAGGCCCAGAGCAGACTCCGCCTGTCTCCCCAGCACACGGCCGTCCAAGCAGAAGCCGCATACATAACCTCAGGCTGGGAAACGCAGACCACGTCCCAAAGCCCCCAGCTGCACTCGCCCCTCCTGGAAATGCCACAGGTCCCTCGCTGCACGCTGCCAGCACTCCCGTCCCTGGTGGCGGTGGCAATGGCAGCTGTGATGCATGAGCAGCCAGCACTCGGAGCAGGTCGGAAGCTGACCAAAAGCCAGTGGTAGTTGGAGAACGACTCCAGCTCCTTTCTCTACCAAAGAGACAGCTCAGAGGTGTATCCCTCGGTGCTCCCCAAGTCCTCCAAGGGGATGCCCCAGGGACTCTGTCCATTGCCTCTCGCTATCTGCCTCCTTCACTGGAACCTCCTGGAGTCCCTTCCCAAGTAAATGGCTCGCACACGCGCACCCTCGAATCCAACTTCAGGGTCAGCTTCTGGTAGTAGATGAACTTCCGGTGAGGTCCGAGCTGAGCTTCCTTCTAGTCTCCTCAGACTGCCCCCAGTCCCGGGGTGGCTCTGAGGCCACACAGGACAAGACGGGACTGTTCTTCTCACAGAAGCCCTTGACACATTTCAACACCGCTCCCAGGCCACTCCCCTTTTCCCATTCCCCTCTTTCCTTGGCTTAAATGCTTCTCCACACAGGCTAACAGGTGGCATGGATGTTAAGGCACTGGATCCGACATGACCGGCTGCACAGTTCGAGGTCTGGACCCAGTGACTTGAAACTCATGCTGGGCACGTGTGTGTGTGCCCAAAATCCTGAGAGGAGAATAAGGGAAAAGGGACTGCAGTGTGGCCATCCACCCGGGGTGATTTCTCTCTTTCTCTCTTTATCTCTCTCTCTCTCTCTCTCTCTCTCTCTCTCTCTCTCTGACTCTCTCCAGTAAGCACATGCACCCTCTAACAACTAGGAAAAAAAATGCTTCTCCCTATAACCAATCTCTCCCCTCCTTCGAACTACATTGCCCCCGTGTTTGAGGGTCACATGCCACTTTATACTCCCTAGAGAGGGATGCATGACGTCAGGGCAGAGTTCGTCTCTCTTCATTTTCAGAACCACGAGCTGCTGGTGGATAAGACACAGCCTGTTTCTCCATGGCTAAGTCGTTGCCCCCTAGTCCCTCTCCAGAAGGCCCACTCTTATTCAACAAAGTCCTTCTTAATCAAGTCCACTGAGATCCTAGCCCAAGGCCTCAGATGTACCCCTGCTGTAGGAGAGAAGAGAGAGAGCATCACCTCCCTCATGCCACACATGACGCTTCTATTGATATAACCCAAGGTCATACTCTGGCTTTTGAAAACCATTCATCACTATTGATACAACAGAACACTAACAACAATAGCAGCGGTAACAGTAATAGCAGCTGCAACAGTGAAATATAAAAGCCTTTATCCATCCTTGTCCTAGGCCCTACTGTCACATCAAATGCACCGCTGACCCAAGCTCTGCTGGGTTTCTGCCATCAGATCCTGTTTGGTGGCTCTTTAGACCTGAGTGCTTTGGAGCTAATGTTTCCCTGGTGGGATGCAACCTCCCCTCATGTCTCTGCACCCCGAGCCCCGCTTGACCGCTCTCACAGTGGGCCCCCTTTCCTCATGAATTAAACATGTCCTCTTCAGCACCACGGAGAGCGCCTCCTTGCCGCCCTGGCCCTCTGTGCAGTGGATACAGTTGTGCTCCCACTTTACGGATGAAGAGCGGATGGCTACACCAGCCCAGGCAGGCTGGCCCCGCGCTGGCACCCAGTACCTCGGCAGGCTGCTGGCTGTGGTGGAAGTTGTGGGGGGGGGGTCCTAAATCTCAGAGGCTCTAATTAAACACACAAAAAAAACAGTGAAACCACGCACACATCTATGGTCCGAAGACATCATGAACCTGGGTTTCATTTTGCTGTTTTTGTTTTTCTTTTATTTTGTTGTAACCAAGGATTTCGCTTAATTACTTCTGGGTTCCTGATCCGTTATAACAATACAGCAAGGGAAGTCCCACACTAGAGGCCTGGAGGGTTCACAGAGCTGTTCTCCGCTGCTGAGGAATTTGGTCCCCTCAATAATCGTGCCAGGGAAAAGCTACTTTACCTTCATTTGACAAATCGGGAAACTGAGGCTTTACGATCACAATCATGAAAAAGAAGAGGCAGGACTTGAACCCATAACACTGGAGTCCAGTCTCCATGGAAGCCACCCTCTGAAGGGTCTCCCTGACTCCTCCCCCTTCCCAGGTCAGAAGGTAGACAGAGGGAAGTGGGGGTGCGCGCGTGTGGTACATATGCACAGGAGTGTGGAACCACTCTCGGGAAAGAAGGGGGGGAAGTCTGTCTCCATGGTTACGCTGAACCTGAACAAAACCTCATACACAGATCCCCGTAGCCTTGAGCATCGCCACTCTGTCCTCCCGGCAACAGCCGACTGCCAGGCCTCCAACCTTCCCGCCCGCTTCTGAGAGCCTCGCTTTTTCATTATTCCCATGATTAAAGCGGGCACTTCCTAGCAGCTAAATGTTTTCTAATTATTTACAGGCTCACCTTCACGGCACCCCCCGAGCTGATGACCCCGCAGCACATTTCTGTAATATTCCGCCCGCCTCCCAAACTCCAATCGAGTTTCGGAGATTATCTCATTGATCCTCCCACTTAAGGCTGTGTCAGAGCCACCGACCGCAGTTCAGGCCGCTTCTCCTCACTGACAGGGACACCGAGGCACCGAAGGCAGACTGCTGTCTAGGAGTTTGCGACAAGTCAGTGTGGGGGATACAGAAAGCGTTTTGTGTTGTTTTTGAATCCTAGAAAAAGGAGAAGAATGGTGTCCTCTAAGTGCCAGTCCTCACTGATGATGGCTCCTGGTCACTACGGTCAGAGGGACTCTGAGGCAGTATTTGACAGGCGTAGGACACAGCCACGTGCTCCGTAAAGATGCTGACCACGGTGAGGAAGGGGTGGCGCTAGCACCTGGGCTGTGGATTTGTCATTCCTTCCTGTGGCAACGGTCAATGTCCCCTATGGAGGTTTCCTGCTTGTTCCCAGCAGGGAGCAATTCTGTCCCCCAGGGGACATTTGATAACATTTTTGAGTGTCACAACTGGGGAGGTGCTACTGGCTTCCGGTTGGTAGAAACCAGCGGCTTCTAAAAAGCCTGTGATGCACCGGGCAGGTTCCTGTTACAAAGCAGGCTCTGGTCGGAGTGTCTGTGGTGCCGAGGCTGAGAGACTCCCAGCAGGACACACCTACACAGACACACACAGAGACAGAGACACGCACACGCGCACACACAGCAGGCTGGACGCTGTCCATGGTTCTTGGCAGGTCAGCCAGCAGCATGGGGTATCTACACTTTAACATGTCCAAAATCAAAATTCCTGACTTCCTCCCTAACCCTGCTCTGCCTCGTTTTCCTCGTCCCAGCCCATGGCCTCACAGGCCAGTGTCTCACGCCAAAAACCTGGGCTTCATCCCCCACTCCTCTCCTTCCTTTGCCGGCCTCATCAGCAAGGTCTGCCAGGTCTTCCTGGGCCCACCACGTCCTCCGTGCCCATCCCGCAGCCCAGGCGGCTGTTGTCTCTTGCAGGTACTGCTGCAGCCACCTCCCGAGTCCACCCCACCACGCACGCCTCCCTTCCATTCCCACGGCACCTCTAGACCCTTGCACTTGCTGCCCTTCTGCCGGATGCTCCCCCCAAGACCTCCCCAGGAGGCTCCTCTGACCTTCGGGTCTCAGAGAAACATTGCCTCCCAGGAGGCCTCCCTCCCCTGAGCACAAGCAAAAACAGTCCTCAGCCGCCTCTTGTCCACCGCTACCCTTTTCTTCCTTTCACGGTAGTTCTTACTCTAAAACCATCTTATTTGGGGCCAGAAGGTGATGTGGTGGTTAAGACACTGGATTCCCACATAGCCAACAGTGTTTTGAGTCCCAGATCTGGTGGCTTGAAAATCACACCAGGCGTGTGTGCGTGCATGCCCAAAATCCCAAGAGGAGACTGGAGAAGAAGGGATTATGGTGTGGCCAACCCCCTGGGGGGTGATGTCTCAATTTCCCTCTCTCTGACTCTCTCTAGTGAGTGTACAGGCCCTTGAGTAAAAACATTTTTTTAAAAAAATATTTGTTTATATGTTGCTCACCACTCCCCACCAAAAAAAATAATTAAGAATTCATAAGAGTAAACATTTTGTATCTTTCAGGACCAGCAGTTGGCATAACGGCTATGTCGCTGGACTCCCATGTAGTCGACCACAGTTCGAGTCCCAGACCCGGTAGTTTAAACTAATGCCGGGCACACGTGCATGCGTGCCCAAGATCCTGAGAGGAGAATGGAGGAGAAGATATTGTGGCATGGCCGTCCCCCCCCCAAGGGGTGATTTCTCGCTTTCTGTCTCTCTGTCTTTCTGGCGAGCACATGTGCCCTATAGCAAAAACCACTCAAGAAAAGAAAAGAAAAAAAGAGAAGAGAAGAGAAGAGAAGGGAAGAGAAAAAAAAGAAAAGAAAAGAAAAACATTTTGTCTCTTGCACTCCTGTATCCTCAGTTTTGAAAAACAAAAGATCAATGCCTGACATGCGGATGTGCAAAAAAAAAAAACAACCTTTTTAATGATAGTGGTTGCACATGAAAAAGAGACAGAGACAGAAGACAGAGGGAAGCACCCCTGGCAGGATCTTCTCACACCATGGCTCCTTCCCCTGGGTTCCTATGTGTGCCTGGCATGTTTCAGGTCCACCCAGGGATCCAAACCCCAGTCGGCCATGTGGCTTCCAGCCTGGCAGGACACTGCGCTAACATTGTCCTTCCACAGCTGGGCCTCGGGAAAATTCTACTGAGTGAATGAACGATATGCCAAGGACAGATGCCCTGCAAGAAACCCAAGAAGACACCCCCCAGAGGGGAGGACTGTCTCACATCCCCCACATCTGAGATCCTTCTCTCCACTGAGACCTGGCCCCTTCCAGACATGCGGGGAGGCTGGGGGACTTACAGGCAGCTCCAGAGCCCCTCACTGGCCAGGCAGCTCTTAGAATCAACAAGATGAAGCCAAACTCTCTTCTCCCTGCCAATGTCCCCACCCAGACCCTCTCTGCTTCCCAAGTGCCTTACCCCAACTTCACTACAGCCAGCAGGTCCCGTGCACCGATGCTGTGCCCACTGTCCTGCTAGGGTCCGAGCCTCAGGGTTCTGTCCCCTCAGTCTCACAATCACCTCTAAGATGCTTAGGGTTTTATATTCATTGTATTGACAGTAAAGCAAGGCACCATTAGGCGGAAGTGTTTGCTCAAGATCACACAGAACTAGAAATGGAAGAATTCCTGACCGAACAAAGACCAAAGTTCTCCATCTCTTATCTCTAGGACCTATCCAGATAAAGGCACCAGGCCCCACCACAGGAGCACAGTGCTCTGCAGTTCAGTAAGCCATGCGGAGGATCGGGGTTCGGTTCCCAGTCGACCTGTACATACCGGGCACAGGTGGACATGTCCGTGACACAGCTGGTAAGGAAAAGCGGGGAGAGGGAGTGTGGTCTGAACCCTACTGAAGGTGCATCTCTAGGAAGAGAGAGAGCGAAAGGGAAGGAAGGCGGGAAGAGGACGAGTCCCCAGGTCTGGTGGTGAAGGCACCGGATCTCTTGTGGCTGACCGCACAGCTGAATCTTGGACCTGGCAGCATGAGATACACGCCAGGCACATGTGCACGAGTTCCAAACCCTGGCAGGAGGGAGAGATGGAGGAAAAGGGGCTGCGGGCATGCCATTCCCCATGGGGGGTGCTTTCTCCCCTCCTCTCTGTCTCTCTTTAGTGAACACACATACTCTCTAGCAAAAAAAAAAAAAAATTGATTTTTTTTTTAAAAAAGGTACTCTATCAAGATAAAACACCTGATTCGACATAAATGAACATTCAGAGCTTATTGATGGCCCTGGAATGAAAGATTGGGCTACAACTCCCATTCATACCCCTCTGATTCTAAATCCAGAGATTTTCTATCACATTTTCCCCTCCATTTTTTTCTTTTCTTTTCTTTTTTTAATTTATTTATTGTTTTAATTTGCTATATGGCATGTAGGCTCATCAGAGAAGACAGACAGGGAAATCAGCTCTCGGAGGGATGGCCATACCACAATCCCTTCCCTTCCATTCTCCTCTCAGGATTTTGGGCATGCACACACACAGGCCCAGGCATTTCTTAAGCCACTGGGTTCAGGACTGAAACCATCAACTGACCACATGGGATATGGCCCCCGTCAATACCATGCCACGGGCTGGCCCTCCCCTCCTCTTTATCAAAGCCTACATCCTTACGACACACCCTAAACGTAGATATGGGGCCGCTGGGTGCAAACTGGAGGCCAGCCAGAGATGCATGATGTGCCCGTTTATCCATCTCCCGGTGAAAACGCCCGAGGAGACACATGAAGCAGCGGGATGTTACGAGGTGACCAGACATGGGCGTGTTGTCCCTAGTCTGCAGGTCAGGAAGGAAGTGCCACCACTCAGCTCATCTTTGGAGGCAACCAAGAAGGAAGGCGGGAGTTCCCACCGCCCACTGCACACTCCTCCCCTTGGCATCAGTGGGATCGGCACAGCGAGTGCCGGCCCACCCTCTGCCACGTGTGAGCCACTTGCTGATGCCCCCATCCAGTCGGCTCCTGTGATGCCCAGCTGGGCGCATGGCTGGGCGTGCAAGCGGACGGGAGTTCAGCTGGAGTTACAAAGTCAGAGTGGGCCCAGGTGAGAAGAAACGCAGGAACAGGGCACATCGGCCTGACAACTTTACATTCACCATTTCTAGAGCTTCGGGTAACGTGGAGGCAATTCCTTTCTTCTGTATTCAAACCACCACGAGGTGTGAGAGGGACATACCACCCCCAGCTAGCAAAGTCACAAAGCGTAAATACATCTGGGGGGAAAAGTGAAATCTGCTCAGTGGCTGAAAAGCCAGTCAGCAGGGCCAATTCAGATATCCCAGGAGGACTCTGAAAGCAGGCAGGCGCAAAGTGAAGGGGAGGCCAGCTGTGGTGTGGCAGTACAACCAGACCCCCACGGGACGGTCCCAGGTTTGCAAACGGAAGCTTTCCTGTGCACAGCAGGTGCGCGTGCGTGCCGTGATCCTGGCTGGCTGAGGCAGGAAAGGAAAGTGGCCTGAAGGCCGTGTGTGTGTGTGTGTTGGGGGGGGGGTGCCTGTTTCTCTCTCTGTCTCTCTGTGTTCTCTCTCATGGAAAACGTAAGTAAATAAATGATGAAAGGAAGCTGAGAAGAATCAATGAGAACCTATCATCCTATTTCTGAATAAGCATTCAGCCAGGAGAGACCTTTCCATAACCAAAGATGAGGAAACAAAGGGAAAACGATCGCAAATAGGACACTGGAGACAATCCTCCAACCTAGAAAGAGGAATGCCATACTGGAGGCAGAGAATAAAAGCAGGCGTTGGAAATGCACTTACCGCGGGAACCACGAGCATTTACGAGGCACGTGTTTGCGTCTGTAAGAACACATAAACTCCACAACTACAGCTTGGCGGACGGGCTGATAAGGCCGCAGATGGAGTTGCAGAGAGCTGCCATCTAGGTGAAATGGAAGCCAAAGGAGGAACGGAAGGCCCGTAAGGGAACCACGCAAGCCCTAGCAGAACTTAAACACACACTGAGGCAGCAGAGAGCAGACTCGGTCCCACAGAACACCTCCTGGACGCACGGAGGCTCGCTGCCACTCAGCTCCAGAACTGAGCTCACTGCCAAAGTCAAGGTGTTCCGATATGAGTCCGGGACATCATTAGAACTTTTCTTTTTATTGACACAGGGCGTGTGCACTTGCCAGACACAGAGAGAGAGAAAAAGAAGCATCCCCAGTGGGTAGGGTTGGTCATACCACAATCCTGTTTCTTCTGTGTCTCCTTCCCATCAGGATTTTGGGCATGAACACACACGCTCCCAGGGTTTTTCAAGCCACCAGGGCCAGGAATTGAACTAGGGCTGGCCATCTGGGATGCGGCTCTCTATGCACAGTGCTTAACCTCAGCACTACCAAGCCAGCCCAAGCTGTTCTTTCTTTACTGTGTCTCTTCTTCTATAGTGGAACTGGACCTAGGGCCTCCAGCCTCCTCTGGCTTCGGGGGAGGTTCACTCTTCCCAGCCTTAGTGCAAGCAAACCAGGCTAGAGCACAGGACAGCGGGCAAGGGAGAGCCCAGGCCAGCCCTGATACCGAGTGGAAAATATACAAGGTTGCAGGCTTGAAGTCCCCCCTCTTGAACTTCAGAGATACCAACAGCTAGAGAACATATTTTCTAAACTATTTTGGAATGCAAAATAGAGACAAAATGAAACAAAAAGAACATTAAAATTGTGTGTGTGTGAGAGAGAGAGAGGCCAGTGAGTAGTGGAGCAGTAATGCAACTGGACCAGCATGGGAAGGTCGTAGATTTGAATCCCAGGGCCGTGCTGTCCACATCAGGCACATGTGCTACTCAGCTGGGCTGGCCGAGATGGAGGTGAGAGGGAATCACAAAGACCCTACTGGGGGTGCCAGTCTGTCTGTCCATCTCAGAAGAAACAAGTAAACTTTAAAAAAGTTGTAAGAGAGGGCCAGCCAGTGGTGTGGTGGTTCAGGCAGCTGGATCCCACATGTCTGACTATGCAGACTGTGTCCCAGGCCCGGCAACTTGAAAAACACACCTGACATGTATACGTTAGTGTTCAAAATCCCCAAAGGAGAATGGAAGAGGAGAGCTTGCTGCATGGCCATCCCCCCCTGGGGGTGCTTTCTTTCTCTCTCTCTCTCTCTCTCTCTCTCTCTCTCTGTTTTCCTCGAGTGAATGTGTCCTATAGCAATTTTTTTTTTAAATAATAAGAGAAAAAGATGACAAAGGGGTCAGAAAACAAAGATCAATTCCATAAATAAATGATGTTCCTGAATAAGAACCTGAATGGACAGTATTAAAGAGTAGGAAATGGGATAACAGAAATAACTTAAAATAAAAACCCAGGACAATAGCAACGCCCAGTGTTATTAAGGAGCAACGGGAATGCTCATTCACTGCTAGCAGCAATGCAAAACATTGGGTCATTGGGAAAATCACGTGGTATGTTTTCTGGTTTTCTATGCAGAAATGTGTCATGACTTTTCCGATGACCCAATAGTATTGCCACTTGGGAAGATGGTTTGGCAGTTTCTTACAAAGCTAAACATATGCTGAGGCCAGCAGGCGGTGTGATGGTTAAGAGTGCTGGACTCCCACAAGGAGGACTGCAGTTTGAGTCCTGGACCCGATGGCTGGCTTTCTCACTTCCCCTCCCCATTCTCTCTCCCACTCTCTACCTCTCTGGTTAAATTTAAATTGAATAAATAAAAATAAATAAAGTTAAATAATTTTTTTGAGAGGTTTTCACTATAGGGCGCGTGCGCTCGCCAGACAGACAGAGAGAGACATAGAGACAGAAAGTGAGAAATCACCCCCCAGGGGGGATGGTCATGCCGCCATCCCTTCTCCTCCATTCTCCTCTCGGGATCTTGGGCACACACGCACACGCGCCCGGCTTGAGTTTTAAGCCACCGGGTCGGGGACGCGAACCGCTGTCGACTACGTGGGAGTCCAGCGACATAGCCATTACGCTAACTGCTGGTCCCCAAGTTAAATAATTCTTTAAAAATAAAAAAAATTTAAACTGAACATATGCTTTTGGTTGACCCCAGAATCACACTCCTTGGCATTTGCCCGAAGGGGTTGACAGGTTGACAGTTACCTCTACACACACCTGCACACATACGTTTGGAGCAGCTTCACGCATAACTGCCAAAACCTGGGAGCAACCAGCCAGGTGAAGGGGACAGCCTGTGGTACCTCCAGACAATGGAACATTATTTGGAGCTAAAAATGAATGAGCTATCCAGCCATGAAAAGACATGGAGGGGAAACAGCAGGTGGCGTGGTGATTAAGACACTGGATTCCCACGTGGCCAACTGGGGTTCAAGTCCTGGACCTGGCGACTTGCTCTCTCTCTCTCTCTTTCTCTCTCTCATCAGGGTGGGAAAGCATGGAGGATTTTTAGGGCAGTGAAACTGTTCCGTGTGATCCTGTAATGGTAGATACACACCACTAAATGTTAGTCCGAACTCAGAGAATGTGTAACACCAACAGTGAGCCCTAACATGAACCATGAGCCTTGGGTGCTGATGCGCCAGTGTTGGCTCAGCTGTAACGAATGTCCCACTCCTGGGGATACTCATAATGGGGGAGGCTATGCATATGTTGGGGGTGGGAGGCCAAGAGGGCACACGGGAAATCTCTGCACCTTCTGCTCAATTTTGCTGTGAACCTAAAATTGCTCTAAAAAAATAGCGTCTATAATAACAATACAATCAAGCCTTCCTAAGCTGATCTCAACAGATACCAGGCAAATTTAAAAACCAACCTCTATATATTCTGTGATGAAATGCTCTATTTTGAGGATGAATGGGGGTGAAATGATACAAGAATTCGAAGGAGAAAAAAAAAGTTGCCTACCAAAAAAAAACACGAAAAAACAAAAAACAAAAATAAGGTTGACTTCAGACATCTCTTCCTCAACCCTAAACACCAGAAAACATGGCGTGTGCCCACGTGACGCTGAAGCCAAAGGTTTCAACCTACGCCAGTTCTCTACACCACACTGCCATTCATAGCCAGAGATGACAGAAAGATCATCTCAAGCGAACAAGAGCTAAGAAGCACATCCTGTGTTAGGAGAGAGCCCTCCTTCTCCCGCCATGGCTTGTCTGTCCCTCCCACTTCACCTCTGCCATCCTCCCTCGGCCCACTGCACTACAGCCTTCTCTCTGCTCTACCGAAGTGCCAGGCTCTGCCTACTCCGAGCCTCTGCACATCCCACTAGCTCCACCTGGACACCGTTTCCTCTGCTTACACAGGGCTGGCTTCCTCTCACTCTTCAAGTCCCACTTAAGTGTCACCTCTTCAAAAGGGATGGGGCAGCTTCCCTGCATACTGTTCACATGCACGCATGTTTGCACATGGCTGGAAATGCCATATAGGCAGGAACCAGGCATCCAGCATCTGGCAAGGATCTGACACGGAGCTGGTGGCCAGGACACATACTATCATGTCGAGCACTCAAAGCCTACCACCCCGTGAATAAAAACAGGGTGAGTATTTACTAAAGGGACTTGCAAGTAGCAATGAAACCAATGGGATTAAGTTACAACTACTATTACAAATTTGAGTGAAAACCTGAATTCTACCAGGGAAGATATCATATGTGCTCTTTTATTCTTCATCACTATCAGAGAAATAGAAGTCCAAGTACTAAAACCAGAACTAACAGGGGCAGGCTGGTGGTGCAAGAGTAAATCGCAATGCTCCGCAAGGCTGACCCACATGAGAAGGTTACTGGTTCACATCCAGAAACCTCCCTGAGTACACTGGGCACGCATAGGCCCATGATCTGGGCTGGCAGAAGATGGGGGTGGAGCATAGCATCGTGACACTGTTGGGGAAACTCTCTCTCTCTCTCTCTCTCTCTCTCAGAATAAACAAATTTTTTTAAAAAGCATTAGCAACAAGTTAATTTTAAATCATTAGTAAAGGAAAAAGAAACAAATTTTAATCTATGTAGAAAAAGGTAAACAAAATATTTAGGGAAAAAGGAAATAAGAAGTGAAAAATGGGGCCAGCAGGTGGCATGGTAGTTAAGGCACTGGATTCCCACATGGCCAACTATGGTTCAAGTCTCAGACCAGGCGTCTTGAAACTCCTGACAGGCACCTGTGCATGCATCCCTGGGATCCTGAGTGAACGGAGAAGAAGGGATTGCAGCGTGGCTGCTCCTCCCCCGGGAAGAGATTTCTTGCTTTCTATCTCTCTGTCTATCTCTGTCTCTCTGGTGAGCGCATATTTTCAATAGCAAAAATATCTTTTAAAAAGAAGTTAAAACATCCAACAAAAAGAAAGATGTAAGATCAAATCATTATAGAAATAAATGTTATTTGTTAAGACCTTTGGCCTGTACTGAAAGAAAAAAGTTAACTCTACTGTTCTTACTAGATTTGCACCTAATAAAAAGACAAGGAAAAGTTAAAGCGAAAAGGCTAGTAAGAGATTGATCAAAGTTACGCAAACAAAAGAATGCAGGGATAGCAATATTAAAAGATGGAAAAATAGAATTCAAAGTAAAATGCATTCACTAGGGAGTAATAGTCATTTTATCTTGCCCAAAGATAAAATCCACAATTCCTCAATTGTAAATACAACGGTCATGAATCCTTTCATGGTGAATAACATAGACTCAAACTGTATAAAAACAAAAAAAGTCAAAAATAAAAGTAAAAATGGAAAGAATCTTATAGAAGAGAAAGACTGACCTACCTCATTCAGCTTTCGACAGATCAAGAGAGCAAGGATAAAGAACGATATAAGTGACCAGCAGTTAGCGTAATGGCTATGTTGCTGGACTCCCACGTAGTCGATCGCAGTTCGTGTCCCAGACCCGGTAGCTTAAAATTCACGCCAGGTGCGTGTGCATGCATGCCCAAGATCCCGAGGGGAGAATGGAGGAGAAGGGATTGCGGTGTGGCCATCCCCCCTGGGGGGTGATTTCTCGTTTTCTGTCTCTCTGTCTCTCTCTGTCTATCTGGCAAGCGCATGCACCTTATGGCAAAACCTCTCCAAAAAAAAAAGAACGATATATGACTATCTATGAAGCTGCTTCAAACTACACAAAGGAATACACCTGTTTTCTCGAATAAAATATTTATCAAATAAATTATGAAGCAGATTACATAGGCCAACTTCTCTATCATTCAATCATATTAAAAACTGATGACGGGGAACCAGCAGTTAGCGTAATGGCTATGTCGCTGGACTCCCATGTAGTCGACCGCGGTTCGTGTCCCAGACCCGGTGGCTTAAAACTCACACCGGGCGCGTGTGCGTGCGTGCCCAAGATCCCGAGAGGAGAATGGAGGAGAAGGGACTGCGGTGTGACCATCCCCCCTGGGGGGTGATTTCTCGCTTTCTGTCTCTATGTCTCTCTCTGTCTGTCTGGCGAGCGCACACGCCCTACAGTGAAAATCTCTCAAAAAAAAAAAAACTGATGACAAAAAATGTAAGCAAATAAGACAAAGCACTGGGAAATCACTAAATGCTATATTAAACTATCACTGAGTCAATGGAGTAACAAAACTGAAATTTAAGAACTTTTAAAAACAAAACTACACTGAGTCATCGGAAAAGTCAGGATGCATAGAAAAATTCATCACAGCTTTTACAACAACTCGATAATTGCAGAATTTTTAGAAAATCATTTTAAAGAAAACAGTTATTTTAGAACTCACAAGATACGACCAAAGTGGTACTCAGAGGCAAACTCACAGCATTAGATGCCTTCATTATTTTTTTAACTATGAAAACAGTTTCAATTTGAAAACACACACACACATACACACAAAGCCTCAGAAAAGTAGATCAAAAGAAAAACAGAAAATTTACACAAACAGAATAAATACAAAATACTGGCTTTTTTTAATGGGTGGGATGGGAAAAATAGGGGCAATGAAACAGCCAAGCTGGCAAGACTTGGCCTAAAAATAAAAGATAAAATAAAGGAGGAAGCTGGAACAAATTACCAAAGCCTAGGGACGTGAGGGTGCAAAATCTCACTACAGGTCCCTTGTAATGATTTCAAGCAAGTTTTCTATTTCCAGAGCTTCTGAAAAGTGGTTTTCACCAGGGCCCATGTCCTGCTCAGCACACTTAAATAAGACGATCATTAGAAAGATAGAAAACAAACAAAGGAGGGAACCAGCAGTTAGCGTAATGGCTATGGCGCTGGGCTCCCACGTAGTCGACCGCGGTTTGTGTCCCGGACCCGGTGGCTTAAAACTCACGCCAGGCATGTGTGCGTGCGTGCCCAAGATCCCGAGAGAATGGAGGAGAAGGGATTGCGGCATGACCATCCCCCCTGGGGGGTGATTTCTCGCTTTCTGTCTCTCTAGACGATCATTAGAAAGATAGAAAACAAACAAAGGAGATAAGTGAGAAAAGGATACTCAGCAAAGAGAGACTTTTTCTTTTACTCCTGAAAAAATACTATGCTAAATTTTATGCAAAGAAGTTTGAAACTCTTGATGAAAAAAATCATTCTCTGAGAAAACACAAGACACATAAAAACGGATTCAAGAAGTAGAAAAAGAAGTAACCAAGAAAGAACTTGTTGTGTCTAGACTGTTTCCTTCTTTACCCACTTCCAGTCATCCAGGTCTCAGTTCAAATGTCACCCCATCATAGAAGTTTCCCTGACACCTTATCAAAAGCTGCATCCGCATATCAGTATCATTAATCAGCAGGGAAATGCAAATCAAAACTGCAATGAGGCACCTCACCCCAGTTAGAATGGCTTTTATAAAATATTAGGTTGTCAGAAAAGTCATGACACGCTTTTGCATAGAAAAAAATACATCATGACTTTTCTGACAACCTAATAATAATAATAACAACAACAAAAAATGCCAGGGCACGGATGTGGAAAGGGGGGAACTCTCTGCAATATGGTTGGCAATGTAAATTAATCCGGGCATGATGGAAAATGATATGGAAGTTCCTCAGGAAACTAATGGCAGCACTACCTTACGATCCAGGAACCCCACTACTGGGCAAAAACACAAAGGAAAAGAAACCAGTTGTTGAAAAGATAGCTACACGCCTGTGTTTACTGCAGCAAGACATGGGATCCACCTACGTGCCTATCGATTGATAAATGGATAAAGAAAATGTGCTACAAGGGCCAACAGGGGGAGTGGTGGTTAAGGTGCTAGATTCCCACATGGCTGACCACGGTTCGAGTCCCAGACCCAGTAGCTTGTGCAGGCATGCACGTCAGCACGTGTGCTCATAAAGGAGAATGGAGAAAGGCTTCTGGCATGGCCACACCTGCTGCAGCAGGGGGAAGGGGTTTCTCATTTTCCTTCTCTCTGCCTCTCTCTGTCTCTCTCTGTCTCTCTCTTGTGAGTGCACATGCCCTATGGCAAAACTCTATAAATAAATAAATAATTAAATAAATAGTTAAATAAAATAAGATGTGGTATATACATAAAATGGCATATTATTTGGCCATTAAAAAATAAAATGGCCAAATCCTGTCATTTGAGGCAATCTGGATGAACCCGGAAGAAAGCTAGGTGAAAGAAGCCAGACCCTGAAAGACAGATACCACGTGTTCTCACTCATTCGTGGAAGGTAAAAGCTTCAGTAACGCAGAGGTGGAGAGTAGAACAGTGGAACCAGAGGTGGGAAAGGTAGGGCTTGAAGGGGGACAGGGGAACTTGGTTACCCATACAAGAGGGCAAGTGGATAAGTGGGATGAGCCCCAGAGCGCTACAGCACAGCCGGTCACCATAGCTGGTGACAACTAAACGCGTACTCCGAAACGGCCAGAAGAGAGGGTGTCCGCTGTGATAAATGTCTGAGATTATGGATAGTGTTTGCGCCCTGCCTTTTCTTTTTAATTGCCAGAGGGCACATGCACTTGCCAGAGAGATGGGGGTGAGGGAGGCACCCCACAGTGGGATGTGGTCACACTGCAGTCCCTTCTCCATTCTCCTCTCAGAATTTTGGGCACACACGCACACATACCCAGTATGCCGCGTCTGGGACTCAAACCACGCAGTCAGCCATGTGGGATCCAGCTGCCTTCACCACCACGTTACCGGCTGGCCTGCAGATCTCTAAGGGATGACCAAGGGCCAGCAACTGGAAAGCAGGCAGACGGCAAGCACACCAGGTTCTAGTACCAGCTCCACGAATGCCTGGGGCGTGTTTTGAGAAGGACTTTCGCCTGCAGAGACTCAAGCTTCCTTGTTCCGTAAAACAGCTGGCGCAGGTGGTGACTCGGGGCCTGGGCTGCACAGAGTAGGGCACTTAGGCAGGTCAGAGAGGGGCAGCACATCAGGTAGGAAGAAATATCATTTAAAAAAAAAAAATTGGGCTGAATAATAGAATAGGGGGCTGCAGTTTTAAATAGGGTGACCAAAAAAGACCTCATTCAAAAGGGGACATTTTAGGAAAGCGAGGGAGTGGAAATCTGGGGGAAGCGTTTCAGGCTAAGGAAACGATAAGCACCGAGGTCCTGAGGCGGGAGCATGCCTGAACGTGTTGGGGCAAAAGGCTAAAGGATAACGGGGGCTGGCAGGTGGCCTGATGGCTAAAGAGGTGGATCACACATGGCCAACTGCAGATTTCGAGTTTTGGACCCCGTGGCTTGAAAAACATGCCAGACGCCTGTGCATGAATGCCCAAAATCTCAACAGGATGAAGAAATGGAGGAGAAGGGATTCCAGGGCGGCTACGCCTGACTGGGTCCCACTCCCTCCCTTTCGGTCTTTCTCTGGTGAGCACAGGCACCATCGAGGAATGCATGAACGGATATTGGGGCTGGAACAGAGAAAGCACGAAAGGGCATTGTTAGAGATGAGGCAGAGGTTAACAGCACTAGGTGTGTGGGTCTGGTAGCCACTGGGAGGACTTCGCTTTACCCAGAGACAGATGGGAGCCACTGGAGGGCTTGAGCAGAAACTCCATCCAATGACAATCACTCGGCAGCTTGTGGGGGCCAAGTGGAGTTAGAGGGTCACTAGTGGTCGTGGGGAGGGGACCCCATCCAGACAAGGGATGGTACAAGTTCAGATCAGGGTGGCAGAGGAGACAGGGAGAAATATGAGGGGACTTCATAAAAATAGTGTGAAAACAATGTAAGTACAAATTTATTCTGATGTCAAAAATAATGGTGAAATCTATGCATAGTTTCTCCATAATATGCATTTCCCATGAACTTTTTGAAGACTCCTACATTTCTCCATCCCATGAGGATCTGGACACTCACACACGTGTCCAACCTGCTCCTTAAGCCACCGGGCCGGGACTCTAACCGCACTGGCCCTGTGGGGTCCGCTCTCTATGGACAAGAGCCCAATGGCTGCACTACGGGGCAGCCCTAGAGCATTTTGAACAACTCTGCTACTGTGTTCTGAACCACCATCTCCGTCAGCGTCCTCTCCAGGCCACACCTCCCACGGGTCCCCTGAGCACATGGCCATGTCTCAGTCAGGAACTGGTGAGGGCCCTGTCCCTCGCCTCTGACCAGAACCCAGGCAGTCCCGGAGCCCTGGATGCCACCCTTCGAGCAGCCGCACCCACACCCACACGCAGGAGGGCACCTGCCCTGGCCTGCCTGGTCCTGCCCATCCCTCCCTCTTCACGGTCTCCCTCCGGATGGCCTTGATGGTTCACTTTAAAAGTGCTCTTACTTTCGTTTGGGGCATTTCCAAGGTAACATGCACTACCGTGGAATGAGCAGAGACATCATGGGGCAGTGGCACTGGCTCTTTGTAAGTCCAAAGGGACTTGCCACTTACTAAGAGCCCCTGTGCCTGAGTCCTGGGGACGCCATGCTGAGAGGTTAGATGGGGTCTCTGCTCTGCTCCGAGGTGCTCCCTCTAGGACAAGAGACACAAATCATAACCATGCACAAAATAAACCAGGTAGTCTCAGCCAATGGTGCATTGCAAAGGAAAGGGACCTTGAGAGGACACAGCAGTGAGGGCTGGGGGCTGAGGGGACCTGCAGAGTGGCAGCTGAGCTGAGGCCAAACACAGAAGTTTTTCACAAACAGAGGCAGGCAATTCCAGGGCAGCAGTCAAAGCAAAGGTCCTGAGGTGGGAAATGAGCCCAGGGTGGCCCAGGAGCTGCAGGGGAGCCCGCGTGGTGGGGCCGAGTGGACAGAAGGTGGCACCGGAAGAGGTCAGAGCAGAGGCAGAGGCCAGTTAAAGTGGCATACCGAGCAGGCAGTTGGGGTCCTGGCCTGTGTCTGGCTTGCCCTGAACTGCAGAAGCCCGAGCCAGCCCCACACACCCTGGGCTGCAAAACAAGTGTCAGACTAGACACCTGTGCCCATGCCTGTGCCCAAGATCTCGAAAGGACAGTGGAGGAGAAGGGATTACAGCATGGCCATCTCCCCGGGAGGTGATTTCTCTATCTCTTGTCTGTCTCTCCAGCAAGCACATGCTCCCTATAGCAAAAATCTCTCTAAAAAAGAAAAAGAAATACAGATTCCTGGGACCCACTGGAGGTACAGCAGTGGCACAACATTCTACAAGGCTAACTCACATGAGAAGGTCCCAAGTTCACGTCCAGAGACCTCCCTGAACATGCCAGGCATGCATGTGCCCGTGGTCCAAAGCTAGGGGTGAACTGCAGCATCAAGACCTTGTTAGGGGTACCTCTCTCTCTCTCTCTTTCTCTCTCTCTCTCTCTCTCTGACTCTCTCTCTCTCAGAAAAAATAAACGCTTTTTTAAAATTAAAAAGAGGGGACCAGCAGTTGGCGTAATGGCTATGTCTCCAGACTCCCATGTAGTTGACTGTGGTTCAAGTCCCAGACCCGGTGGCTTAAACTCACGCTGGGCACGTGTGCATGTGTGATGCGTGCCCAAGATCCAAGAGGAGAATGGAGGAGAAGGGACTGCGGCGTGGCCATCCCCCCTGGGGGCTAATTTCTCACTTTCTGTTTCTCTGTCTTTGTCTTTCTGGCAAGCACATGTGCTCTATAGCAAAAACCTCTCTAAATAAATAAATAAATAAAAATTTCAAAAGAGGGCCAGCTCCATGACACAGCAGTCACACACTGCTCATGAGAAGCCAATCCCACATGCAACCATGGTTCCCGGTCCAGCCAGCCGAAATGTGCTGGGCTCGGTCTGCAGTGCCCGAGGTCCAACATGCCACAGGAATGGAAGGAGACAGCAGCACATCCAGCCCCTGCGGAGGTCTTCACTCCTCTCCCTTTCTCTCTCTCTCTCTCTCTCTCTCTCTCTCTCTCTCATGCACATCCTCTACTGTGAATAAAGAAAAAAAGAACCACAGATCCAGGGCTGACCCACCAGGCAGAACCGACCTGGGACAGCTGAGTTTCGGAAACACCGAACGCATCAGAGCTTCTGAACCTGGGCTGGGCTTCAGTAACGGGACTTAGAAAGATTGGACCACAACAGAAGATAAAGAGGAGGAGTTTGAACTGGTGAAATAGAATTTTACCACTTTTAACTGAAACATTACTGATCGCCTATGCTTTGTTTCCCAGTGTTAAGGAGTTTCGTCTTCTCCTGAGTTGCGGACAGGTCCTGTACCGATTATTCAAACAGAATCCTAACCTGATTCCTGGCTTTAAGTATTAAGCAAAGTTCTCTTGACATTTTCTTGATTTTGATTTATTAAAGCTAAAACTGCTTTTCTTGAAATTAAAAAAATATTTAAAACATACCTATTTAGTAACCACAGTAAGCTATACAGCCTCAGCTCTGTGCTTTTATAGTATATTCATTCACCCACAGAGTTTCATGCCTAAAGTCAACTTTGGATCACAGATACGTATATATCAGCTGAACTTACTATTGAAAGGATTTTGATTAATTAAGATATTTTGTGAATCAATACAATGTGGGAAGAAGAAATGAATGGAAAGCAACTGCAGATACCAGAGACAGGGTGGGAGGAGGAAGAGAAATGGCAGAGGGTGAGAAATAGGGGGAAAATAAATATGTGTGTGTGTGTGTGTGTGTGTGTGTGTGTGTGTGTGTGGGGTATGATTAAGCCACTTTACAGTGTATTCTGGCTGGAAAAATCGCATTTTGTGTGCTGTGGTGATGTTCAGTGGAAGCATATAAAATAAATAAATTAATAAAAGAATAATAAAAAAAAAAAGAAAATGCAGGCCAAACTGTGTGTTTAAGGGGTGCATTTCTCTGGGTTGAAGGTTGGCGGTTTCATTCCATCCTCATAGAGTCCCACAGCATCAAGTGATTAAGGACCCTGAACTCAAGCACAGCTGCAGGGACTTGGCTGAATGGAACTAGCCCGGGTAGAAGGCGTGGCCACAAACTGTCCATGTCCACATTTAACCCTGTTGTACCAGCAGGGGGCACTGGCGCTTCTGGCCTGACTAGCATCTATTGCCCCTTTCGTGGGACTGGCCCCTGATTTTGAGAAGCCACCTGTGGCAGTGATTGTTTAAATGGTCCCAAGTCTTCACCCCTCCCAATGTCTGTGTCCTTGGCAGTGGAAGCTGGCAGTGCCACACAGACACCAGGGTTGGCCATGTGACTTGTGTTGGCGGGGATATAAACAAAGGTGTGAACGTGTCTGCACAGTGGGGCTTGCTCTGGCTTTCTCATCACTGACACCACCATGAGAACATGCCCACTGGAAGAGAAGGGACAGATGACCCTGTGTCCACTATTGCTCCAGCCAACAAGGGCCACCCCACTGGAAGAGAAAGGACAGGTGACCCTGTGTCCACTATTGCTCCAGCCAACAGCCAGCAACCTCCATGCATGTGAATGACCCAGCCCAGCACAACCTAAATCACAGACCCTCAGGTTCAGGCTGAATGGAAATTTGCAGTTATCGGGACCAGTAGTTAGTGTAATGGCTATGTCGCTGGACTCCCCCGTGGGCGACCACGGTTCGCGTCCTGGACCCGCTGGCTTAAAACTCACGCCAGGCACGTGTGCGTGTGTGCCCAATATCCCGAGAGGAGAATGGAGGAGAAGGGATTGCGGCGTGGCCATTCCCCCTGTGGGGGGGTGATTTCTCGCTTTCTGTCTCTCTGTCTCTCTCTGTCTATAGCAAAAAAAAAAAAAAAAAAAGATTTGCGGTTATGGCCCAGACTTAGAGGCACCATCCTTAGCATACTGAACTGCGATGCTGGAAGCCACGTGGCTGACCACGGATTCAGATCCCCAGCCTGGTCGACCTGAAACCAGCCAGCCCACGTGCTCAACATCCTGATAAACTGGAGGGCTGAGGAAAGGGGGTCACGATGTGGCGAGACTCTGTACAGACACACTCTCGCTCTCCTCTCTCTCTCACACACACATATGCTCTCCATCATGAATAAAATGTATTTTAAGTGTTTGTGGCAGTATACCAGTGAGGTTTTGCGGTTGTCCTTACACTGCATTATTGTAACAATTGTGAACCAATACGCCCCCCTCTGCCACTCTCGGGCCCTGTGGTCAAGGTGGAGCCGCCCTCGTCTCCTGTACCTGAATGGGCATGTGGCCAAGCTGGGCCTTCCGACACCATCCAACCCAAGTCGGTCCAACAAGAACCAGTTCTGGGCTTTTGCACGTCCTCGGGGAGGACGATCTCTCTTTTCTACTAAAACAAAGGACAAGAGGAATAGAAAGATCAGGAGGCAGATGTGAAGCTCTCAGAGACCCCCACACGGAGAGAGATGCCTGAGAATGAAGCTGACCCAGAAGAAGGTACAGCCAGGTGCTAGAAAAAGATGATCCCAGCACGGCCGCCTGCCCCAGCTGCGCCACCGCCCCGCTGTCCCACTGGGAAACCCTCTGGCCTGAGACACCACACACCCTTTCCCGCTGCGCATGTTTTGACTGAGTTTCTCGGCCTTCAGCGAGTCCTGGAATCCTGGCTGGGAGTGTGGGCTCCTTTGGGATGTCTGTCCGAGCCCCAGTCCCACAGTTCTGTTCCCACCTACCTACAGACAGGGCTGGGTCGTGCGATCCCAAGTCCCCCAGTCCCAGCACAGAGTGGGTGACCAGCTGTGGCCACCGGACCCACACTATCCAATCAGACTCTCTCGAGAACGTGAACCGACAGCCATGGAAGTGGGAGTGAGAATGGAATCCTGCCTGCTGTAAAGCTCTGGCCCAGAAGTTGCCAACTGGCAGGACGAGTGTCTCCCGCCCTGTGGAAGTGTTCGATTTTGGCCTCCAGATTGGGTTTCTATTTCTTAAAATGAATTCGTTGCCAAGTGTTAAGAGTCAAGAGATTTCATATAAAAACCTGGAGTGTTGACAAAAACGGCCAACTTGGCACCACACGGCCCGCGTCCTGCAGGGATAACAGCCGTCCGCGGCCGAGTGGCAGCTGCGCCACGCCCTCCGTCCCCACCGCTCCCTCTTCGTGGCACTCTCTTTGGTTCCAGCTTGCCCCTGCAGGATTTTAGCTGGAGGCTCCAGATGGGAGGGAGGATGCGTGAACTCTGGCCTCCAGGAGCCCAAGTGGCCCGACTCCAGCCTCCCGCAGCTGGCAGTCTCGATACCTTTGCACACACAGGCAAACCCTTTGTTCATATTTAGAGTCTGTGTGGCTTGGGGGCAAAAGACCTCAACCACCACGGTCCTGCAGGCAACCCAGCCAGAGGTCACAGCGTCCCCACAGGGTGGCTCTGAGTCTGGCCTCGGGAAAACAGGCAGGAACGGGGCGTGCTGGGGTGGTGAGACCACCGATTTAGATGGGGTGGCCCAGAAAAGCCTCACTGACAAGAGGACATCTGAGCAGAGACCTGCCTGAGAAGGAAAGGAGAAGAGTTCCCAGAGGGGATGGCCAGTGCAAAGGTCCTGAGGCAGGCTTGTCTCAACCTGTTCGAGGACCACTAAGGAAGCTGGCGTGGCTAGGGCAGTGAGTGTGGAGGGAGAGAAGAGGGAGAGGTCAGAGAGGCCGCGGGCAGGTCACAGCAGCCGTGAAGGTACTAGAGGTACTGTCTTTGAGCAGGACGAACCACACCGGAGGGCACTGAGCAGAGGGCAGAGGTGCACTGCTGCAGATTTAATAGGGCCCCTCCGGCCACAGCAGCAGGGGCCCAGGGAGCAGCTAGTGCCCCAGCCCAGAGGAGACGTGCCAGGGCTCAGAGCAGGTGCCGCTGGGAGGGCTGGGTTCCGACAGGGTGTGCTAAGGCTCAGCGACATGAAAGGACGAGATGCCAGAGACTCAGGAGGAGGGCTGAGCACCTGAAGGGGCAGAATCCATGCCATAGTAAGGAGACAGAGGGGGAGGCAGACATCCTCCCCCCGAGGCAGCTGCCACGCCCACAGGAAGCCAGGCCCAGGGCAGACAGATCTGCCAGGTTTTTGAGGAAAGCCATAAATCCAGATGTTTCCATGCAGCATCTCAGCTTTCTGATGCTGGCAGCTTGTTCGAAGACACTGTAAACGCTGCAGGGCTAAAAGGAACAGAGCTGACCTGTGGGCCACCTGGGGCGTAGGGTTTCTCACACATGGTTGGATGACAGCGAGTGCTGTAGGTCCACTGCTTGCTGCGTGCCAGTGTGCACCATGCCATGTCGTCTGGCTTAACCCCATCTCCTCCTCATGCCCCAGCTAAGCAAACTGAGGCCCAGAGAGGCAAACAGCAGATAAGTGGTGGTGTGGGGACCGGAACCCAGACTGTCTGCCCTGAAGCCTATGGTCACGACCACAGCGCCCCGCCACCTCCACTATCCAGACGAAACAAAGCAAGACCCTCCTTTAAACACAAGGAAAGACAGGGCCAGAGAGGAGAGGTGACTTATCCAAAGCCACTCAGCAGGTTGGCACAGGGCCTGATCAAACCCAGGCTCATGACTTCTACTGCAGAGCTCTTCCCAAGGAGGCTGGCAGGAGGAGCCTAGAGGCCCGGATGAATCGGGCCCCGGGGACAGGGTACAGCAGAGCACAGCAGCAAGAACCAAGCTCTGCAGCCTCCTGCCTGGGTGCACGCCGCCCCAGCTTTGCCGCCTGCCAGCTGCGTGACCTTGGCCAAGCCACTTCACCCCTCAGCCTCAGTTTCCTCACCTGGAAAGTGGGGGTAACCACGGCACCCACCTCACAGAGCTGTTAGGAGGATGAAGGCAGTTTGCTCGGCGAGGGCTTCCAGCCATACCTTTCAAAGTCCAGATCTGTGCCCAGCATGGAGCCCATCTAATGTGTCATCAACGTACTCTCAAGCTCTGGACACCCCCCGAGGACATCGAGGACATCGCATACTTGTGAAAACTTAACAACATAATTAGGGGCCTGGGCATAAGGGCCGGGATTTCGGGGGGTGGGGGGGTTAGGAAGGCAGAGGGAGCCA
>NW_006159706.1:2889962-2894908 GCF_000334495.1 Tupaia belangeri chinensis | reverse complement strand
GATACCAAGAACAACAGGAAAAGCAAGCACCCACATGCATTCCACCCATGTTTACTGAGCACCTACTTGGGGACACAGCAGCAAACGACATGAGCAACATTCAGCCCCATCCTCGTGGTGCTGGTGGGCAAGGAGCCCTGAGGTGAGGCCAAGGGTGGTGAGCACTACCTAGAAGCAAAGCAAAACCCAGCTGGAACCGTGAGGGGAGCAGCTTTGAAACAGGTGGTTGGAAGAGCTGAGCACAGATTTTTTTTTTTTTTAACTTTTAGGTTTTTTGCCATAAGGTGCGTGCACTTACCAGAGAGAAATAGACAAAGTGAGAAATCACCCCCCCCCCCAGGCAGGATGGTCACATCGCAGAGGGATGCCTACGTCTGCCCTTCCCCACTCAAACCCTCCCAAGCACCTAAACGAGAAGAGAAATCCAGTTTGTGAGAAGGGCTTGGGGTCATTCTGTGTCGAGGCCACACTTCCCTTTGTAGGCATGCATGCACACACCCCCAGTGTGATTTCCAAGCCGCTGGGTCCAGGACTCAAACGGTGATCATCCATGTGGGAGTCCAGAGCCTTAACCAGCACACCACCTGCTGGCCCCAGCTGAACGTAGATTTCACAGAGTTGTGGGAAACAGGCTTGTGTGGATCTGGGAGAAGAGCATTTCAGGCAGAGGGAACAGGCCATGCAAAGGCCCTGGGGTTAGAGTGTGCCTGGAGTGTCGAAGGCCAGGGTAGCAGGAGTGTGTAGGTTAAAGGCGCAGCAGGAGAGGAGCTCGGAGAGGTGGCAGAGTGGGAAGGCCTTGACTTCGACTCTGAGTGAGAGGAGGGCCGTGAGGTGCAGGGCAAGTGATGGAAAGATCCGATTCTGGGGGGAGAATGGACGGAGGGTGGGGCAATGGCAGAGGCAGAGAGACCGCTGCAGGAGCCCATGGGAAAGATGTGGTGGCTCAGACCATAGTGGCCCTGGCAAGGGGTGACAGATGCCACTCACACATCCAACCGGCACTCAACACTCCCTGCTCGGTTTCTCGGAGTCCTCATACCTTGGCACTTTGCAGGTGTCACCTGCTCTGATCCTCCCCACCCCCACCCCACCCCCGCCACTGGTAGCAAAGGAAGGCTCCTGCCCAAAGTCACGCTGCTGGTAAGAGCAGAGCCTCACCTGGAAGGCCTGCCCGTCCCACAGCGGAGAGAGAGAGTTCTGGAGTCGGATACCCACCATGTTCCTTTCCCAAGGTCTCTGGGAGTGTGGGCGAGGCCACGCTGTGCAGGGCGCACTGGCTCCCAGCCTCAGGTCACCACCCACACCCACCCCATCACCCAGTCCTGTGCCTTGTCCTTCTCTCCTCTCCCCAACCCCACCTCCCTCCAGCCTCCAGCCAGCATCGTGAGCTCCCCTAGCCCCCACGGCCCCTCAGTCTTCCTGAGGCACCCATTTCCTAAGGCTCAAACATGTACAGGATGAGGGCCCACGTGTGGACCCGTGTCCCCCGTCCGCACAAGCTTCAGCCTGCCGCACCTCTCCCCACTCACCCCAGACCCTGGTTCTCCCCTCATCCAGGCCTTTACTCCCATGCCCGCCAGAATGCCTCCATCTGCCCTCCCCCACCCCAGCCCTCCGAGCATCCAAACCAGAAGAGAAATCCAATTTGTGTGAAGGGCTTGGGGTAATTCTGTGTCGAGGCCACGCTTCCCTTTCTGTTTGTGGAAGGACGAGGATGCTCCTTCTCGGAGCAAAGAGAAAAGGTTTCTTTGTGCCGGGTCTGGTGAAAGTGTGTCTGTTTAGGACAGGCTGCAGTTTTCTTTGTGAACGCTGTAGATTTTTAGTGTGGGAAAAAGGGCTTATTAGATTTCCCTGTGGCTGCCCCGAGTGGGGAGAGGTTTTTCTGAGCACAGAAAGAAATTACCGAACAGGCGTTTGAAAGGAAGGAACATTTAGCAGCTGCTTCTGGCGGAGAGGTTAGGGTTTCGTGGCTGGTATTTCATTTGGTGCACGTGAGCCGCAGAGACGGGAAGCAAGCTTCGCCTGCGTTACGGGAGGGGGGCGTGGGGAGTTCTGTGGGGGAGTTGTTGGGGTGTTTTTTTCTCTCTAAGTAAAAAATAATAATAAAAGAGCACAGAAGAAAGGTTGTCATGGCAACAAAAGTTTGAAGCCAGGTCCTTCCTGGTACCCTTTTAGGACCACCGAGGTGGCGACGGCCGGATGTGGGTGGGCATTGCAGGATACGCCTGGACATCACTGGGGCTGGCTCGGATCCCCCACTTCTCACCAGCACTGACAAGCCGATAACTATTTTCAAAGCTCCCAGCGAGGAACATTGAGATTTTCTGAGAGGGGTGATCTCTAGCCAACCACAGCCAAGAGAAAACTGGTTTGGTTTTCTTCACCCAATCAAGTACCCAGCCATGTTTTTATTAACAGAGGACTGGAAGTGAGGATCTTACACTGAGCCCCCTCAAATGCCCCCTCTTCTGACCTCTGACACACCATTGTCTTCCCCCCCATTACTTCACTCTGTTTGGTTTCTGTCCCCGAGAAGATGATCCAGGCTCCCTCGCCAGAAACTTTCTGGGCCTTGAATCTCGCATCTGAAAAGTGGGCCCCCCAGAAGCGTCTGCTCGGATGGAGGTAGCCAAGCTTCAGTAAGATCTGACAGGTGAGAAGTTTTCACAGTGCTGGTGTATGTTGCGGGCTCAGTAAACCTTGCTCTAAAATCTTTTTCAATGAATCTTTTTTTAAATACTCAGGCTTAGGCAGCCGCAGTGGCACAGCGGTAACGCAAAGCACTGTAATGCTAAAGCCCTACCGGAAGGTCCTGGGTTTGAGTCCTGAGGTCTCCATGTGCATGTGCGCGCCCGTGACCCTGGGTGACCGAGGCTGGGGATGGATCAGGGCACGAAGACCCTGCTGGAATGCTCTCTCTCGTCTCTTCCTCCCCCTACATCGTTCTCTCCATCCTTCCCTCAAGAATTAAATAAATTAAAAAAAAAAATTACTCAGGCTTCAACATCCCATGTCAAGCCCTGGATGAGACAGAGGAAAGTAACTGTAAGCGGTAGAGCCATGACCGTCGGGGAGCAGCCAGGAGAGGCTCAGCTGCCCAGCACGGGCCAGGGCGCTCTGAGGAGGAGGGCCAGGACAGTTCCTACTACCAGAGACGCAGCGCTGTATTTTCAAGTGTGTGCATAAAAGGAGCAGCAGGCTGGATTTCCACACAAAGGCGGAGGAGAGGGGAGGTGCTGTGTCCTGGAGCAGGCTCTGGGAACCTCGGGCACATCTTGAACTTGGAGAAAGATGTATGGAGACTCTACCCCAAGGGGGCAGATGTTGCTGACTATACGTGTTCTGAGGCTTCTGTGTGAAAGATTAGGGTTGGGGAAGGCAGGGAATTTTAGCCAAGATGCTTTTGGGGGTTAATTAACTTTTTAAATCACATTGCACAGTAAAAACTCGAGTGCTGAGTACAGACCAGAAGTGAGTCCGATGGGGGGACCCTGGTCAGGAGCAGGGCCCTATTCAAACAGAGTGTCTGACAACCAACCAGTGGGACTCAGGTGGAGCCAGAGTAAAGTTAGGTCGAGCACCCCCAGAGCGCGAATGAGCAGATAGCACCCCCAGAAAGCCTCCAGTTCTTCATCCCCAGGCCCCCTCCAGCATTCATGCTGCAGCTAGTTACTGAAGACCTGCTATGCACTGGGTGCTAACCAGAGGTAGAAGGCTGGGTCTCTCCCTATGGGGACAAGAAGATTGTGACCCAAGAGGCCCCAGAAGATGCCAGGTAGTGCCAAGCCTAAAGAGGGAGACGACCACCATGGTGTGCTCCAAAGCACAGGGAGCCGTTCTCCCCAGGGAACCCTGCCTAGGAAGGTGGAGTGAGGATACCCCTGGAACCCCGAGCAGCCGGCTAGGAAGAGAGCAGGGAAGGGCATCTCCACAGGAGGAGCTGCCTGGGGCCCCTCAACCCTCTTCCCTCTGTCCTTTAAAATAGTTCAGCTAAGGGCTTACTCCCGCAGATGCACACTACAGCTGGGCGCCTGCCCCATCTACCCTACGCACAGAGGCCTCGTCCACACCAAGCAGCCACGTGTGCACCAGGGAATTTTAACCTTGGGGAAAGAGGTCACGTCACTCTGCCGGTGTCCACCCCTGGCCTAGGAGCAACACCCTCTCCAGGCTGGGGGCCCAGGTGGCCAGCACCACCTGTATCTGGCTCCACCACTTGTCCACAGCTGTCCCTTGGGTCCGGTCACAGCCTGGCTGCCTCCTGAGGGCAGAGGAAGGGTTCGAGGTAAAGGAAGCAGCAATGGTCTGCCTTTGGAGAGGTCAAGTCGCTCCCGGTTCTAATCGGACCCTTACACTAAGCTAAGCCTTTTGGGCTACCCACGACGTGGAGTCGGCTGAGCTGTCCCCGCTTTCCCGCCCGCTATGTTCCCTAGTCAAGGCATCTTCTCCTGGGGGGCAGGGGAGGGTTGTGGGGAGCAAGACCCGCACCAGCCCCCTGGCTTCTGACAACAACGGAGCCTCTGGACAGGTCCTGCTTCCTGGGATCCCGCTGGACTCCCCACCCCCACCCCGGAGCTTCCCGTCTGGGAAGCTTAGTGCCGCTGGAGATGGGGGTTTCAGAGCGAACCCCCGGGCTCCTGGCTCTGGACCTGCGGTGGGAGAGGCAGCTCGTAGCAACAGTCCCTGCACCACCAGCACCCCCAGAGGCGCGACGGGATGGGTGCGGGGTATTTACTGCCCCGCGAAAGAAAGAGGAGGCGGGGGCCAGCGCGGAGACGAGTTCAGGCGCGGAGAGGGACGCGCGCCCTTCCGACCGCCAGCTGGGGTGGGTGCCGGGGACATGCGCCTTCCCAGGGCGCCGCAACGGCCCGGAAGCCGCCCGGCGCTCGCTAGGGGCAGGCGCTCCGCTCGAACCTGCACGGCCAGGCGTCCCCGGACCTTGCAGC
>NW_006159706.1:2878296-2889288 GCF_000334495.1 Tupaia belangeri chinensis | reverse complement strand
GCGCAGGGACGCGCGCCCCTCCGTGGGGAGACACCTGCAGGCGGCCAGCGACACTGTTCCGGCGCCCGCCCGCACGGGGAGAGGGAGCGCCCCACGCCAGGCGCGGGCGGGAGCCTGGGAGAGAAGGGACGCCCTCGGAAGAGACCTGCACCCGAGTGGAGGTCTGAGAACCAAGGAGAGTCCTAAGCGAGCTCTGCAAGAGAGAGCATACCCATGAGACGTGGGGCTAGAAACTAGCCAGGCGGGGATATCGAACGCAGGACCCGAGAGGCCCTGCCCCGGAGACAAGGATAGAACCCGCTGAGGCTCCCCGCGAGGGAGCAGCAGGACTCTCCCACAGAAAGAAGCCCCAAGCCAGACCCTGAGAAAGGAGTTCTCCAAAGGGCAGGAGCTGCAGAGCCTGCAGGACTTCCTACAGCCAGGAAGCTGTGGCACCTGCTCTGGGGGGACCCTGGAGATGGACCTGGAGTTGCAGATGGGGCAGGAGGGGCCTGTCAGGAACACAGGGTTGTGAGTTTGAAAGGCTTGTCTGTCCCGGAAGATCTCCCCTTCGAGGATGAAGGCGGCGTTCCAGCTCCCTTGCATGAACAGCAGGAAGGGTGCCAGAGGTACTCTATACAGGATGCCAAGGGTCCGACGAACAGGGCTAGCCCAGCAGAGCGTTGCCACCTGAGACCCTGACTAGCATGACCCTAAGAGATCACATGGCACAAAGTTGTGGCCACCAGGCAAGGGTGACCTACAGGTGGTGGCAGACCGATCAGACAAACTGGCTTTGAGGTCAGGCGAAACTCGGGATTGACCAGCTGTGTGGCTTTGAACGAGTCACTTCTATCTCTGAGCCTCAGTTTCCATATCTGTTCGAGGAATACACCTCAGAGATAAAATGCATTGGGCTATTGTAATGAACCCTGCCAGTAGAAAGCTTTTGGCACATCGTAGGTACCCTAAATGCGAGCCACTGCCCTTAACAGGTGGCCCAAGATCTGTTGACCAAACAGACAAAGCTTCTCAGGATCGCTGCCCTGAAGTGGGCTTGGCCATCTGCGAGCACCCAGATCCCCACCCCTGGTCTAAGATGACCGTGTTCTCTGAACTCCCTTCACACCACCCAGCACACAGTGCCCAGTCGCCCATGGTATGCAACAATTAATTGCATGCTGATTGCAAGAGCTCATTTGAATTCTGCCCAAGCTGAGAACAATTCCAACAACCCCAGCTTGCTGTGAGGCAGGCCTGGCAGAATTCAAGGTTAACGGGTTCTGAATTGCCTGGCTTCTTTAGGGGAGCCCATGCTGTCAGCTCTGCTACGCTGCCTGGGGGTAGGGGAGAGTAAAGTACTGTGGATGCTGTCCCTGGCAGAAACAGGCATGAAGGATGGCCAGAGGTCTCCAGACATGCTTATTAGAGCCCTTTTCTGCCCCGAGGCAAAGGGTTCCTCACTATTTTGAGAGAAAGGACCTCCATGTGATAATAGTGGTACAGAGGACGTTGGTTGACAGAGAGAATGCATCATGGCCAAACAGCTACGAGGAATCCAGGAGTGCTTTTAAACACGCACGCAGTATTCATCCTAGGAGTGTAAGTCAGAAGCCGGTCCCTGGAAGCATGCTTGACAAGGCACCTCTCTGGGCTCAAGATGAGGTAGTGTGCCCCCGTGGGCAGGGCTTGGTGACCTACAGGCTGGGGACCCTGTCCTGGGTGTTCACAGCCAGGAGAGCCCTGGGGACGTATGTCTCAGGGACCAGGCTCTTTTAAGAAATGCCCAGAGAAAGCTCAGAGGGGGTTTGAAATTTCCACCTAAGACATGCCTCCACTCCCTGAGCACTGGGGAGAAGAGCGAACACGAACAACATGAATCAGAACCTTGCAGAGTGCGCAGGTGTTAAGAGGCAGGGAGAAAAATAAAGCAGGAAGGTGAGACGTGGGAATAGCTTTGGCCAGCCGCGGCAGCGCAGCAGGAACACGCGCTCCACGCTGCGGAAGCCATAGGAGACCGTCCTGACGACTCCCTGCACTTGCCGGGCGTGTGTGCGCCTGTGATCCTGGCTGGCCCCAGCTGGGGTGACCAGGATATGAGACCCTGCTGGAGGTGCCTGGTCTCCCCCCCTCCATGGGAAAGAAAGAAATAAACTTCGAGAATAAAGAAATGGGGATAGCTTCCAGGCAA
The DNA here is from genome assembly GCF_000334495.1 of Tupaia belangeri chinensis. Taxonomy (NCBI): domain Eukaryota; kingdom Metazoa; phylum Chordata; class Mammalia; order Scandentia; family Tupaiidae; genus Tupaia; species Tupaia belangeri. The sequence continues at coordinate 2,887,118 of NW_006159706.1, read as the reverse complement.
ACCTCGTTGAGACATTGTCTTTGGAGCAAAGCCTTGAGGGAGGTGGAGGGGTGAGGCATGAAGATATCTGGAGAAAGAAAGGCAGAAGGACAACCACAGCAAAAAGCCCTGCAATTGGAGCCTGCTGGCCCTAAGCTTTGGGATGAGGACTGAGCACACAGTGTGGCTGCAATGGAGTGGGCAAGAGGCAGAGTAGAAGGGAAAAAAGCCAGAAAGGTGCTGGGGCACACAGGGGACTGACCACCTGGGCCTGGCAAGGCCATCCCAAGGACTCTGAGTGAGGCAGACCCCTGCACGGGGTCTGGGCAGAAGGGAGCCAAGTCCGCCTTAGAGTACAGCAGGACTTTCCAGGGCTCCGGTCAGGTCGTGGCAATGGCAGGGGAGGTTCTGGGTTGATTTGGAAGACAGAGCTGGCAGGAGTCGTTCAAGGCTAGGACATGGGGTCAGAGAGAACTAAGACTTTGAGATGTTTGGCAGAGCTCGCTCAAAGTCACGTCTGTCGTGGTGAACCGGAAGCAGACCTGGGACTACAGGACAGATCAGTTCTGGCTGATTTTGTGTCAGGCCTTCTACTCAATCCAAAGATAAGGCAATGGACAGAGCCACTTTGCGTGTCTACAAACCATTTTGAAATGAATCAAACTCCCCAGCAAGCCCCTTGGATAGAGGGAGTTATTACCCGAATGGTGGTGATGTAGCTGGAGTTATCTTGGAAAGGGATGGTGGGGGTGGGATTTATATAGAAGGCCAGAAATGCGGGTCCAGACTCCTGGTTCCTCCCTCTTTAGCCTCCTGCCATAGGCCAAGGCCCCACAACTGCTGCCCCCATCCCAGCCCCCGGCCCTGCACTTGCTGCTGCCAGACCAGCCCCAGCACACCTCTGCTTAGTCTCTGAGCACATCCACTGCCTCCCCGCAGGGCCAAGCCTGCATGCCCAGGTTTGCTCTTCTAGGTCCCACGCAACTGGCTTCTTCTCCCGTCTGTAGCCCCTTCACCTTCCGCTGCCATGGCTACCCCAAATCCTTTGCAGCTCCTGACCAGCCCAGGCTGGGACTGACCCAAGGCCTTCGCCATGCTCCTCTGGCTGCCTGGAATGCCCTCAGTCTCCTCACCCCATGTGTCTGCCTAGGCGCTGTTCAGACACGGCTCCCACTGCGAGCTGTCCCTGACCTGCCCCTGGCACCAAGGAGGTTTGTGATCTCGGAGGCACTGATTCGCTCTGAACTGTGATGTCTGTTTTCACACCTGTCTCCCTACGAACCTGGGGGTCCCTCTAGGTCACCCCTGCTGGCAGCCTGCAGGCCACATTTGACCCATACAGCGGTTTTGTTTGGCCTGGATAGAGAGCTGGCCTCCACAGAGTATTAAATTTTTATGAGTTTCCAACATCCAAGAATCATGAGATTTCACATAAAAATCTAGACTTGCAGCTTCTCTTGCAAAATCAGATTACCTGCCAACACTGGGCCTGCATTTTGCCTGGCAATCATTGACAAAGGTCCCTGACGAAGGGACCGCAAAGAGCCACAGCCCACAGCCCCAGCATTAAGGGAGCCTGTCTGACCCCTGGGGGCACTTGGAATTGAGAGGCTGGAATCAAGGCCCAGAGCACTTTTGATAAAACCAATGGGCATGGTGGCATGGTGGTTAAGATGCTGGATTCCACATGGCCAACTGCACAGTTTGAGTCCCAGACCCAGGTGCTTGAAAAACACACTCTGTGCATGTGTATGTGTGCCCAAAATCCTGAGAGGAGAACAGAGGAGAAGGAATTGCAGTGTGGCCATCCCCCAGGGGTTGATTTCTCATTTTCCCTTCTCTGTCTCTCTGATAAATGTACGTACCCCATAGCAAACAAATAAGCAAACAAAACTACGACAAAAATCAGGATGAGGCCCACATGAGAAAGGCCCTGGCTTGTGACTGAGACACGGGATGCACGTGCCCAAATCCAGGCTGGCGAAGGCTCGGGGTGCATCACAGCTTGGACACGCTGTTAAGGGCAACTGCCTTGAAAGAAAGGAAAGAAAGGGAAAGAAAAAAGGAAAGAGAAAGGGAGAAAAGAAGAAAGGAAAGAAAGAACAAGAGACGAAAGAAAGGGAAAGAAAAAGAAAGAAAGAGAGAAAGAGGAAGAAATGAAAGAAAGAAGACAGAAAAAGAGAAAGAGAAAGAACAAGAGAGGAAAGAAAGAGAAAGAAAAAGGAAAGAGAGAGAAAGAGGAAGAAATGAAAGAAAGAAGACAGAAAAAGAGAAAGAGAAAGAAAACTTAAAAAAAAAAATTAGCTCAGTTTGGGGAAAACATCGAGACGGTGATTACTCTTGGGAGGTGGACTAGTGACCGGGAGGAGTCGCAGGGGACTTCCGGGGACAGGTCACACAGGTGTGTTCAGTTTATGACGACTCATGGAACCAAACAGTTTGGAATCATGCACTATTTTATGTTCAACAAAATTCACCAGAAAAATCAATGCTATTAATAATGAAATCCTTACTTTTCAGGAAAACCGAATGTGCTTTAAAGGGACGTGTCCCAAATGCAATTCACTTTCAACTTTTCCTTGGAGTCTGCGACTACAAAGACTTTCTAGCTGCTGGGTTTCCCAAGTCACTTCCTGTTTCTTAAACCTTCATAAAAGAGCTCAGGAAAGCAAGCATCCCCAGACTCCAGGCCCTCCTAATTGTAGCAAGTGATTAGCCAATTTCCAATTATCGCAGAGGTATTTTAAACATTGACTCCCAAGGTCTCTTAGCCTAATGCCCACTCCACTCCCTAGTGAAGATGCCACTCCAGGAGTGCCTCGTGGTGCGGGTGTATTTACCAGACTGCGTGCTGCTTAGGGCCAGCGTTCCCAGGGGAGGGGGCTCTCAAGCTCTGTGTAATCAAAGAAGTCCCAGGGGGTAGATTCTCCGGAGAAGAAAGGAACCAGCTTCATTAGAAAGGAATCCACTGGAGCTCCTCGGCATGTTCTGTGAAACTGTGTTAGCTCTTGCAGCTATTCAAGGAGTATTCACCCCGCCCCTGCTCTGTGCCAGGCATTTGTGAAAGAGACAGACCAGACCCAGGCCTTTGTGGGGCCTGCGTTCCGGAGGGGAGGCAATAATGAATAAGATGGCAGCCAGTCAACGCCCTTATTGCAGATGGTGATACAGGGAGAAAGGGAAAAGAAGCGATTGGGGGCCTTGGCAAGGAGGGATATTTGAACTAGGAAGAGTTAGACCACCCACATTGTAGGTGGGAAAACGGGAATTTTAATCCTGGCCCTGCCACATCTGGGCTGTCCATCTTTGTCATTCCTTTTTCTTTTTCCAAGTTGATTTCTATTTCTTCCATGAGAGAGAGAGGCAAAAACAGAGAGAGAAGCAGCACCCCCAGCAGGGTCTTCACACGGCAGTCCACTCCCAGCCTCAGCAGGCCTAAGTGACAGGTGCACACACCCAGAGTACTCGATGGCTCCGGACGCACCCCTGGGACCTGCCCACGTGGTTCAGCCTCACGGAGCACGGCGTTTTACCACTGCGCCAGCGTCCTGCCTCATGGCTGCATGCCTTTGGACCAGTGCCCAAACCTCTCTCAAAGCCCCAGTTTTCTCTGTACAATAGGGGTAGGGAAGGGACACCATCCTGGGCTGAGGGTCCTCAACACGGGAGGGGTTTTCTATACATTGTCCCCCATTTCCCATCACTTTCAACCCCCAACAGGTTACCTGTGTGCATTTTATGGATAAAGAAATAGAGGGAGGCAGGGGGCAGGCCCCGGTCTGAGGACAGGGGGACCCTCAAACATTGGGGAGTTTCCACAAACTGTAGCACCAAGCCTGCTGGACAGAAGTGTGGGGCACATGAACACCACCAGTGTCTTGGAGTGCTGGGCATGGGGACAGCGGCTCCCCAGGGTCTAGCAGACCAGCCCAGGAGCTCGGATCTCATTCTGCCTGCAGTGAGGATCCCGAGATGGCCGGGGGGCAGGAGCACGACACCAAGGCCGCGTTTCTGGAAGGTGGCTCTGGGTGCCAGCGGAGCAGGTGGACGAGATGTGGGGTGTCTTGAGGTGTGTTGAGAGGCTCCCATGGTGGTACTTGCCGAGTACTGAGGCCTGCTCTGAGCGATGGATGAGGAGCTTCAAATTTGCTGCCCAGCTGCCCTCACAGGGAACCGAGCCCAACCTCCCGACGTCAGCCCTTGAGCCCTTCTGCCTGAAAATGTCCTCGGAAACCAGGGACCCAGCCACCAGTGAATCAGCCCCCACTCCAACATCCAGGGCTGCCAGAAAATGGTGACAGGTCCGGGAAGATTTGGCAGGATGGAGCCAGAACAATCATAACAAACCCGAGCTGCCCCTCGAGTCAGAATCCGGGACGTGGATTTGACACCATCAGGAACTCCGGCCAGAGGAATATAATTAAGGAATTGTTGCTGGATCTCAGCTGGAGAAGCTGAGGCTCAGGAAGACCAGGGCCGGGGTCAGAGTCTAGGGCTCCCCTAGAGCTCCTCCACTTGCCATGGTCCACCTTGCTGTTGTCTTCCGAGGAGTCAAGTGTTCAAGTTAAAACCCCACAAAATGAGCCTGGAGGTCACTAGCCTTCCTCCGGACTCCTTACTCTCTGTGGGATTGTTATTAACCCCCTGGGTCTACAGCTTGCTTGTTTCACTCTCATCCTGAGGGGGGATGACAGGAACTTTGAGGGGAAAACAGAGATCTAAGGTACCTCCTGGACAAAGCCTTTTGTGGACTCTTTTTCTGGTTGAGTTTCCAAAACTGTTGTTTGCTGCCCTCTGCTGCCCCCTAGGGGCCAGAGGCAGGCCACGCTTGTTACTCACCTGCTCTGAGAGCCCACCTACATCCCTGAGAGGCTAAAACCATCTGGAGGGGGCCTAGGATTCAATTAAGCGATTAAGAACAGAGGTCTCCAGCTGGGTAGAAATATTTATTAATTACACGAGCCTGCCCTGTAACCTAGTGGCTAATGGAGCAGGATCTCACATGGCCAATAGGAGTTCAAGTCCCGATCCCAGCCGCTTGAGAAACACCCCCCAGGCACACAAGCATGCATGCTCAAAATCCTTGACAGCATAGAAAAACGGAAGGAACTGCAGCATGACCACCTTGCCCCATCTTTCTGTCTCTCTAGCAAGCACATATGCCCTCTGGCAATTTTTTTAAAAAGGAAATAAACTACTGACTCTGGGTCAGGCACTGTTGTAAGCCGAGTCACACACACCCACAAACAACCCTGTGAGGCACGTATGAGTCTAGTCTTCTTTGATAGGCTGGGGAAATTGAGGCACAGAAATGGCAAAACTGAGAGAGGTCAACTAGCAGGTGTTTAGGACATCGTTCTGACAGACAGAGACTCAGTGGGGTAGGAGACAGGCCCCGGTCTGAGAACATGCGGACCCTCCCCCCCCCAACATTGGCACCAGAGCTTCCTTCCACCGTTCAGTTTCTTGCAGAGTTAGGTCCAGGCCTGTGGTGATGGCTCAGACCACAGGAAGGACCCCAAGTCCTAGACTCTGATGGAAGGTGAGTGCTCAGAGCTCAGCAGAAAAGGGTAAACTCATGCTTTGGCCGAGCAGAGCATCGTCTTCCCTGGGTGTGTGATCCAGACACATCTTCTGGGCTCTGTGCGCTAGCACAGATGTCCACACACATGCACGTGCCTGCCTGTCACGTCGTTTATTGGTTTAGTCTCTCCTGAGTCAAGCAAAGCGAAAGGAGATTTACTGAGCATTTATTAAGGGCCATACGGTACAGCCAATGCTTTATGCCCATGACCTCCTTTACTCCTGGCAACAGCTCTATAAGGCAGTCACTCTCATAGCCCCATGTTACAGGTGGGAAAACTGAGGCTAACAAGGAAGTGACCTGCCCAAGGCTAATGGCCGAGCTTAGCTTTCAGTCCCCGGAGTGCAACACTGATTTTGGAGGCCCAGGATGCCTTCCAGTAACCATCACCTCTGAAAGCAGCCTTTGACCAGAACATAAATGTATTGGGTTAGAAGAAGGTATTACTAAAGTAAGTGAAGTCAGGGAAGCATGGAGACAGAATAGGAGGAGCAGGAAATGGTCTATCCCTGCCTCCCAAGAGTGAGGCCAGCCAAGTGCCCAGCTGCGCCGCAATTTAAAGCAGTGATGGAGCCTCCTGGGGTAAGGATGTTGTTACGGTTTGGGAAATGGTTTGTCCCTCGAAGTTTCATGTTTTGAAATTTGGCACTGAGAGGCAGTGAAGCCTGGTGGGCAGCAATTGGGTCTTGGCCATGGCATCAGCACACCACTCTCATGAATAGATTAGTGAGACCCAGTGAGTTGCAGCTCTCGTGAGAAGAGGTTAGTTATCACGAGAGTTGGGTCTTATAAAAGAGAGGCTCCCACAGCTTGCTCTCTCTGCATATGCCTGCTCTCCTCTGTGCTTCTGCTGGCCACGTTATAGCCCAATCAGGCTCGTGCCTTTGACTTTCCAGCTGCCAGAATTGTGTCAATAAACTTTTATTTCTTTATAAATTACCCCATATCGGGTGTTTTTGTGAGCAACACAATAATGCACTAACAGATAATTATCATGAGAATATCTGTTTCCTGCCTGCACCCTTGAGGAGGTGCTGACCTGGGAAGGGGCTGGGCTGGGGTTTGCACAGAGGGAGCAGACCTGGGCTGTAGACCGAAGGCATTGTACTCAGCCTTTAGGCTCGGGATGTCTTGGGTATGATCATCCTATTGTATCTCACTCTAAAGGGGTCAAAATCAAGGGCAGGGAGACTAGGAGAGTGTAACTCAGGGGGCCCCTCTTTTCTATCTGGCCATGTGAGGAAGGCAGACTCCACCCTGAGGGAACAAGGAGGCTGTCCTCTTAGAGACTGGAAAGTGCAGTGAGGGGGGTGGACTGTGGCTTCACGGTAACACAACACTGGAGGGCTGGCCCTCATGGGAAGGTTCTGGGTTCACATCCAAAGACCTCCCTAAGTATGTGCATACCCATAATCCAAAGGTGGAATGTGACCCGAATATTGGGAACGTGTCTTTCCTCTGTGTGTGTGTGCGTGTGCGTGTGTGTGTGTGTGTGTCTTTCTTGTCATGGAAGAAATAAGTGAATAGATCAAAGGAGAGAAGGATGAAGGAAAGAGGGAGAGAAGAAGGGAGGGAGGGAGAGAGGAGGGGCCTTGTAGCTATTGAGACTTTTTGGCCTGGGCTGTTTATTCAGGATGGCTGCAAGAGAGAGAAAAGGAGACAGGGAAAGATCACAGAGGGATTGGTAGTGGCAGACCCCATCATCAGCCTAATGTCTGTCTCTCTCCTGAAGTTGTGCCACACCCTGTGCCACGTTACCCTGTAGTACCCTCTCACTGTGGAGATATCTTGAGGGGTCATTTGTTATATAGCACTTTGTGAGCTAAAGCTGATGCAGGGGGCTGGTCTGTGTTCTAGTTACTTCACTCACACTTTTAGCCCCACGTGTGGCACATCCCCAAAGAGGAAAGCAGCAGATAGGGATGACAAGTGGGCCCAGGCATTCTGCTTAGCAAGGCCAGACTACCTGGGAGGTGGAAAGAGGCCAGCAGGAGGCATCTTTCCATGAGAAGCCCCAAAGCTTCTTTGAAAACAGATTTATAGGATCAAGAGAGCTGAGAAGAAAGTCCAGAGCAGGCATGGCCAGCGTGGGTCCCTCAGACATTAGCCAGATACGTACTTTGTGCTAGTGGGAGGTCTCAGTTCTTCACACAAGCACTGCCCTCCACTAGGCTAGACAGGGCTCCTATTTTTTTCCACATGGCCATCTCAGGGGCTCCGAGGCAAAGGAGAGTGCTACAAGACCTCCCCAGTTCTTCCCTGGACACTCAAAGAGGTCACTTTCACTGTCTTCTATTGGACAAAGCAACTTGGCCCAGATTTAAAGGAAAGGGAAAACAGACCCCACTATTGGGATGGAAAGAGCATATATCAAAGGGCTGGAAGCTGAGAAGGCTAGTCTGGCTGGTTCCGCCATCTTCCCTGGATGAGTAGGGCAGATCTGGACAGCCAAAATGACCGTGACCACCACAAGGGGCAGAGGAGGTGATGGCAGAGAAGCCTTTTCACCAGTGTCTCCTCTCCACAGTCGGACACCCTGGCTGATCTCAGTGGGTGATGCTGAAGGCTGCACTTGTGTCAGAACCCAGGAGTGTTCCTGGGACCAGAACCCAGAGACAGCCTTTGGGATCAGAGCAGGAAGGGCTGAAATGACATATCTCCCACACTAAATTGAGTCATGAAACTTTTATTAAGGGATATAGTTTGTCAACGCCAAGAAAACAAGGCAATTCTGGGCAGGCTCATTAAGAGCAAATCCTTCACTAGTGCAATCGCCAATTCTGATGGAGTTGTGAAATGAGGAGGAGACAGGGGGATTTGCAGCAGGGGCTGACTGGTCCGCTGAGTGCATGCAAAGAGCCTTTTCAAGGCCCTAAGAAGGCAGACAGCAGTCACATCCATTTTCTTAAGGTTTCTTCACTGCCTCCTTCACAAACATGAGTGATAGTTACCTCCATCAGACAGAGGTGAATGTATGTGCCCAATCTCTTCTCTATCAACCAAGAAGGAAGATCCCATCCTTCTGGGGACCTGAATAATCACCTTCTTGCACCCGTGACTGAAGGCAACAGGAACCAACAGTCTTCTTTGTTGGTCGTCCAGCAAGGTCTACCAGATGTCTGGTTAGGCTGGACCAGATTAGGTAGCTGTGGAATAAGAATGGAGGAGATGTAGTCTGGCAACTGGATAACTAAAACTGAGATTTGTTCCTCAGGTGTGGGATAATGGGATAGGGGTGGGGAGCATGGGGGGGGGGGGC
>NW_006159706.1:2876588-2877628 GCF_000334495.1 Tupaia belangeri chinensis | reverse complement strand
GGGGCATCCCGAGGTTCACAGGAGTAGTCTTAGTACTCATACCATAGCCATAATCATATAATAATCATCGTACCATTGCCACTTTCCTGAAGAGGGAGGAAGTAGTAATGTTGCTATCTTCCTTAGCACACATGTGTCTAAATGCTAAACCACATGCCTCACCACATGGGCACCGTGCCAATTTTCTGAAGCATCACTGATCACACAGAAGTCAGCAAGTAGTAGTTGTTTCAGTCCCTTCTGTTGCTGACAGCCAAATACCTGAGTTTAGGTGATTTGTTTCTAGAAATAGAAGTTTAGTTTGTTCATAGTTTTGGAGGTCTGAGGTCTAGGGGCCATGTCGGGTAAAAGGCCTTTTCTCTGGTGGATGTGATGGCAGAGAGGGTCACAGCGCAAGGTGGAGTACATGCCCACATCTGTGTCTGTGTCTCCTCACAACCCAGGGAGTAGCCAGTCATGGCCCCACCCGGATCACAGCCTCCTCTCAAGGAGCTCTCTCTCTCTCTCTCTCTTTTTCTTTTTTAAGAGAGATTTTTTGCTACAGGGCATATGCACTTGCCAGAGAGACAGAGAGAGACAGACAGAAAGTGAGAAATCACCCTGGGAGGATGGCTATGCTGCAATCCCTTCTCTCCCAGTCTCCTCTCGAGATTTTGAGCATGCAAGCACACATGGCACGCGTGAGTTTCCAGTCACCAGTCTGAGACTCAAACTACAATCGACTACATCTAGCAACGTAACCATTGCGCCATCTGCTGGCTCACTCTAATACCATAGTTGGATTATGTTTCCACACTCTTAACCCTGTTATTATCCAAAGGCAGTTAGGTTTCTAACACGTGAACTTTGGGGGGACACATTCAAATTATAACAGTAGTTTTAGAATCTTGTTTTGTGTGTGAGTTTAAACACTTGACCGTGTGCATATACTCGGGTCACTACTCAAATTCTCTGAAATATCACCCTTCTTAAAGTGACAGCTAATAGCTGTTTTCAAAACTGTACTGGGACTCCGGAGGGCGCGCCACGCAGCCGGGGGG
>NW_006159706.1:2873651-2875926 GCF_000334495.1 Tupaia belangeri chinensis | reverse complement strand
AAAAAAAAAAAATTGGATATTTGATGGCTGCAGTGAGCGGTATGGGCCCAGTTGGGTTCTACTTTATAGTATGCTCTTTTTACCCAATGGGGTTTAGGCCTAAAGTCAGACTTGAGTTCATGTAGAGGCATGTGTCAGCTGTGATAACTATTGGAGAGACTTAGACTAATTAAGATCACTGACAGATCATTTGGGGAGGGGTGAGGCACGGAGGGCAATCGGGGATGACAGGGACAATGTGGGAGGAGGATGGGTCATAACAGAGGGAGGGGGATGGGGAATCTAGGATGGTAAAACAAAAGGCAAGGTATGCAGGACACAAGAATTGGGAAATTATTTGCTGAGAACATATATGTTGACGTGCTTGATTGAGCCAACGCACAGTATATATTGGATGGAAAATTCATTTGTGTGTTGCGATGGGAAAAAAAAATTTTTTTTAAAAAAAAAAGAGAAGAGGATAGAGAAAGATAGCAAGTGAACAATAGAGGGGATGTTAGTGAGAAACAGATATGGTTTATTATCTGTTGAAGATGACGTGTATAGTATTCTCAACTGGACTGGTCTGGGAAGTATTTCATGATGGGTGAAGTCTTTTAACAAGCAAAATGAGAAATAGTGATTGACTGTTTTAAAAAATTATAATAATAATAATTATTGGGAAATGCATGGAAAAGACTTTGAATGATAAAGCGGGGAGATCGATGCCTCTGTATTGACTGACATGCATGGCATTCCCTTTTGAAAAAGCAATGGAAGTCAATGTAAAGTTATATGTAATCCAATGTAATATAAAGAAGATTATGATAATAAAAAAAAAAAAAAAACTGTACTGGGATCCTCTGAGTCTGGTAGGAGAGACTCCCTGAGCCACCTCCCTGGAGTACCCATGCACTGCCACATCAGTTCTTCAAGGAGCGCCATGGAGAATCTTCTACAGGAGGCAGAAAGCTGGGGCCCACGGGTCAGAGCCCATCCACCACCTGTTTTTTTCTGGCCTATAAGCCGGACTTTTTTTCCCTTAGATTTTCACCAGAGAGCACATGCACTCGCCAGAGAAAGACAGAGGTAGAGAGAGAGGGGAAGTGAGAATCACCCCCTGGAGGGGATGACCACGCTGTAATCCCTTCTCCTCCAGTCTCCTCTCAGGATTTTTGGACACAGTATATTTTACAAGCCACCAGGTCCGGGACCCAAACCACAGAATTGGCCATGTATGATCAAGTGCCTCAATCACCACACCATGTGTCGACCCAACTTTTACATTTTTAAATGGTTGGGAAAAAATCAAAATGAGAATATTTTATGACACACAAAAATTATATGAAATTCAAATTTCAGTGTCCATAAATAAAATTTTCTTGAGACACAGCTGCATTCATTCATCCTGTGTTATCCGTGGATGTGTCCATGCTCCGGCGGCAAAATTGAGTGGCTGCGACAGGGAATTACAGTCTGCAAATCCTCCTCTCTCTCTCTCTCTCTCTCTCTCTCTTTCTCTATCATATATATATATATTTGCTATAAGGCATGTGTTCTCACCAGAGAGACAGAGAGACAGAATGTGAGAAATCACCCCCCGGCGGGGGGATGGCTATGCCACAATCCCTTCTCCCAGGGTTTTGGGCCCGCACACATGTCCAGTGTGAGTTTCAAGCCAGGTCAGGGATTAGAACCACAGTCGACTATGCCACCTGCCAGTCCCAACCTCCAATATTTTCTATCCGGCCATTTCTAGGGAAAGCTGCCGCCCCCTCCCCAGCTCTGTCACATTCCAGGCATTGTCCTGGATGTGGGTGAGAAGGTGGTGCCACTGGCTTCCCAGGGCTGTTACACACATTACCACAAACGTGGCTATCACAGAGTCTCCGAACCGCAGAAATAGATCCTTTTGCAGCTCTGGAGGTTACGTCAGAAATCAGGGCTGACTCGGTGGCACAGCAGGACACTGCTCAAGCGAGGCTGCCTCCATGTGGAAGATGGCGGATTCGGTTGCCCAGTTGACAGTGGGCACCCACTCCCATGATCCTGGCCAGCTGGAGGGCTGGAGGGATGGCAGCATGAGGCCCTGTTGAGAGTGCTTTCTTTTTCTCTTGGTCTCTCACTCTCACAAAATAAGTAAACTATTTTTTTTTGAGAGGTTTTTGCTATAGGACGCGTGCACTCATCAGAAAGACAGAGAGAGACAGAGAGACAGAAAGCGAGAAGTCCCCCCCCAGGAGGGATGGCCACGCCGCAATCCCTTCTCCTCCATTCTCCTCTCCGGATCTTGGGC
>NW_006159706.1:2872933-2873355 GCF_000334495.1 Tupaia belangeri chinensis | reverse complement strand
CACTTTGGGAGGGGCCGCCGCGCAAATCACCACAGTGGTTCATGCCTTCTAGAAGCTTCCATTCTTCCGAAGGGAAACTAATGACCACACCTCCACTCAACAAAGGAAGAAAGAACAGGTCATGTTCTTTGAAAAAAGAACAGAGCAGGCTGAGGAGGGCAGAGCGTGGGGAGGAGGGAGCTGTGTGCAGCTGTTTCTCCTTGAGCAGAGCAAGGGCAACTGGGGTGGGAACACCTGAGGGGCGGGGAGCAAGCACAGAGCCCCAGAGTAGAAGAACTTGGGCAGGTGTGAGGGGTACAAGTCCTCCCAGGTGGCGGATGGGGGAAGCGAGAGGGGAAGAATGAGTTACGATCCTAGACTGTGCTGGTTACCAGGCTCCATGTTCCAGACCTGCCACCACGTAAGATGCAGGAGTCATTCCT
>NW_006159706.1:2871102-2872815 GCF_000334495.1 Tupaia belangeri chinensis | reverse complement strand
TAATATTATATAATAAGAAATATGTATTTGGCCCCTGCTCCCGGGTCTTGACTGAAATCTCTCTAGACAAGGACACTAGGAGAATCTTCGCTTGTTTTTGGTTTTGGCCCCAGCCTCTGGCTCAGAGTTCCAATCCCTTAGAGTCTCCCAGGTGGTAGGAGCATCGCTTGTTCTAATGAGGGTACTCTGGGTGGGCCCCTGGGAGGCTCACGATGGAAGGGGAACCAACCACGTGATTGGGGGTGGTAACTTTCAGCCTCGGCTCCCTAACCTCTGGAGGGGCTAAAGGTGAAGCTGATCCCCTGAGTGCAGGGATGTCATCGATCATGTCTCCATGATGAAAGCCCCGCAAAACCGACAGGACAGGGCTTGGAGAGCTTCAGGGTACACGGACATGTGCAAGTGGCTGGAGCATGGCGCGCCCAGAGACAGCGTGCAAGCTCCACGGTGCCCCTCCCCTGCATCCCACGCCTCTTGCCACAGCCTTTATAATTACGGGGTAAACATAAGCGGTGCTGCTCTGAGCCGCTCTGGCAAGTGTATCGAATCTGAGGAGGGGTTCATGCGAACCCCCTTGTACAACTGGTTGGCTAAAAGCGCAGGCTACAAACCAGGTCTTGCCACTGGAGAGGGTCGCCCCGGACTGAGCCCTTGGTCTGTGGGATCTGACGCTAACTTCAGGTGGACACCATCGCAGCTGCACTGAATCATAGGGCGCCCGGCTGGTGTCTCACGCAGAACTGCATGCTGATTGTGAAAGCCCCAACATTTCGGACACCAAGGTGTTCTGTGTTGAGGGTTAGAGTAGAGAGAAAAAAGGATTTTTTTTTCCCATCAGGAGGTTATTTATAATTATCATTATTTTGATGATTATATCAAAATACTTGCTGTTTAGCCCAGAGCTCTCAGGAGCAGTGGCAGGGCCTCTCCACGGTGCCCACTAAAACTTCCCGTGGGCGGTAGCCAGTGTGTGGCCGGGGTACTGACAAGAAGGACTGCAGCCAACTGCCCAAGCCCTGCCCTGCCCCTTTGATGTCACTTGCCAATTCCCCTTTTTTTATTTTATTTTTTTGAGAGATTTTTGCTATAGGGCGTGTACGCTCATCAGAGAGACAGAGAGAGAGAAAGTGAGAACTCACCCCCCAGGAGGGATGGCCCCACTGCAATCCCTTCTCCTCCATTCTCCTCTTCAGATTTTGGGTATGCACACACACGCACCTGGCCTGAGTTTCAAGCTGCCATGTCCAGGACTCGAACTGCAGTTGCCCATGTGGGAGTCCAGTGTTGTAACCACTATGCCACCTGCTGGCCCTGCCAACTCCATTTTCAATGGTCATGGCCTCTCCAGAGTTTCTGGAAAGACAGTGGGAGCTGGACCCTGGTGGGTGCTGGAGGACAGGAAGGGAAGCCCTATGCATCCCCACCCCACCTCCCAGAATCTGGGTGGGTTGGAGGGGCACTGAGACTGACCCAGGCCAGGGCAGCAGGGCAAGGCCCCCTGGCAAGAGGAAGAGCATCCGGCCCCTATGGGAAGGTTAGAAAGCTGAGGGTCAAGAGCCGGGGCCTGTCCAGAGGCAGGCGTAGGACTGCCTGGGGCTGGAGTTCAGTGCCTCATGCCGGACAGCAAGGTCCATGGGCGGAGGAGCCGAGAGCAGCCTTCCAGGAGGATTGCCGAGGAGCGGCTGGCCCGCCCCGGCCGGTCCCGCGGGAGAG
>NW_006159706.1:2856586-2869701 GCF_000334495.1 Tupaia belangeri chinensis | reverse complement strand
CGGAGGAGCGGCTGCCCTGCTCAGCCTGTTCCTGCGGAAGAGCACCTTCCTCGCCCAGTCCCAGCCCCAGGGGCTTCCTGACCCTGCACTCTGTGACAGTGGCTTTGCAGGAGCACCAGGAGTGGCAGATCCCACAGCACTCGTCCCACCCACGACGCCTTTGCAGGCCCTTGCCTGCAGGGGCACCAAGCGGCACCAGGCCTGTTCACTCGAATTTCCTACTCCGTGGGCAAGACGCTTCAACTCTGAGACAGCTTTAGCATTTCGCCCTGCGCCCTGGTGAGGCTGGAAAGACTGGGGGCTGCGGGTGTGGCCTCAGACACAAGGCTGAGTTCACTTAGGTATTCGGGCCTAAGGAAGCCATGCCCACCTACAAGTGGCTTTTTTTTTTTTTAAGTTTCTTTCTTTCATGAGAGCGGTGGCGACACATGAGAGAGAGGCACCCTCGACAGGGCCTCCTCACACTGCGCTCCCCTTGCCCGGCCCTCCAGCCAGGATCTTGGGTGCATGCACCCCCATCCAGGTCGACTCAGGATCCACTATTGGCCTGTGACACGAAGCCTGGGCCGAACCATGGCTCTTTGACCTGAGGATCTAAAGTCCAAAGTAAGGGCCAGGGGTCCCTCCTCCAACCCTGTAAAGACACGTGGACAGCCCCCTCGGAGGCCAGCTTGGGAGGAGGAGAGGGATGAGGGAGGAGAGGCCTCTTGAAAGCAGTTGGGGAAGCAGCATTTGATGGACAGTGCCACCACGGACAGCTCCACAGGATGGTCTCTGTCCCAGGAGGCTTGGCGGAGGGGTAGGACTGCTGAAATCTCTCCCACCTTCCACTCGCCGGGCACAGCCGTCCCTGCTTGGAGGACGAGGTGCCTTTTCACATGTGCACAACACCTGTCTAAAATCTAAATTTTAACTGAATATTTTATCCAGGAGAGGCTGTTTTAAACCAGGAGAGAATGAGTTGTTTAGCCAGCAAATTTTTAAAAATACATCCTCCCTGCCATCAGTTTTCTGGAGCCAAATGAAATGAGTTATAGAAACAGGTACATTTTGTGCACATCTGAGTGGGGAGTACATTGTCAGCCTACCCCCTACACACACGCACACGCACACACATGCACACACACATACACACGAGTTATTTCACCACATGGCACACCTGGCACCGAGGCCGACCCTCCCCTTCCTCCACAGCAGAAGCCCTGTGCCGCCCACGCTCACGCTAGGTCTCCATCCACACCCGCGCCGCAGGACGCTCTGGGCCGATGCAAAGATGACAGAGGCACACGTGGCATGCGTCCCTGAGCTGAGGCGGCCTGCCAGGGCAGATGTGTGCCGCCATCTCCAAAGGGAAACCACTGCCCTGTCCACAGACCCACAGTGGAGCCAGAGTGCCTGGGCACCTCCCCCGCTGTGTGGCCCCACCTGGCCACCTGCAACTGGATTCTGCAAACTGCCCTTAAAGCCATTCACCAGGGGAAGCAGAGCCAGCCTGGTACGGAGCCCTACTGTGTGCCAGGGGACAGGCCAGCTCCTCGGGCCATTGGTCCCAGGATGACCTGAGAGGAGGGCCCAGTCTTTCTGCAGCCAGCCCAGGCTCTGGGAGGAGCCCCAAAGTCCCCCCTTCCCATGCACACGCACACGCATGCGTGCACACACACACGCGCGCCAGCCTATCACTAGACAGAAGCAGCTCCTCTGCCGGCAGCAGAGGGCAGGGCAGAACTGGAAATCCCATGGACCTAGTCCGAATGCCTGCTCCACCACTGTCCAGCTAAGTGACGGTGGGCAAGTCACGTGACCTATGGAGCTCCTGGATGTTCCAGTTCAGTGGGAACAGGGACAAGTGTCCTGTCTCCTTAAGTCACCAGGAAGTGAGGATTACGAGTAAGTGACCTGGGCACAGAGGAGTTTCCCAGGGGCTGAGGGGAGGCCTGAGTAAATACTGCCAGCCCGAGGGACCTGCGGCCTCTGAACCAGGCCTGAGCATGGACCTAGTTTTGTGAGACTCACCGTGGGACCTTGGGCAAGTCACTGCCCCCACCTCCCCCAAGCCTACATATCCTCAGCAGTAAGCCTTCGCCCTTTAGGGGAGGGCTCGGAGTGGGGTGAGGTGGGGGGCCTGCAGAAGGCAAACGGGGGCTGGCCCCCTCCTCAGCAGGGGAGGGGAACTACTTTGGGAAACGCGCATCGTTAGTGTAATAAAAGCCCCCAGAGCGCCATCCCCCCAGCAGGCTCCAGGAGGGGAGATTAAGCTGCTGCTCACGTCCTTCTCCTGTGTCTGAATCACTTCTACTCAAGTGCCCTTCAGAGGCTGGAAGCAAGGTCGCCCCAACTCCGGAGCTGGGAATCAACTCCAGCACCGGGGCTCCACAGGGCAGATGCGAGTATGGGCCTCAGGTTCTTCCCCTGCACACTGGGCCATGCCATGCTCAAGAACCATCACAGCCCCCTGTCTGGCCTCAGCCCCCGGGATAGCTGCAGACACCATGGGTCAGAAAGAGGTCCCAGCCATTTCACGATGTTCCACACGCTGTCTGCTAATTGGCCCCGTCCACGGTTTGGGTGGAAACCGCCACAGAAAGCTGGGGTCTCTAGGGGCCCTAAGACCCACCAAAGGGTGTGTGTGCAGAGGCCTCAGGGCAGAACCCTGCCACACACGTAGCATGATCTCATTCCCACAAAGACAGGTGTATGGATGCGTGTATGCACAGAGACGCAGAAAGGTCTGGAGGCTACCATCGACACGTTATTAGAGGATTTAGGAGAGTCCTTTTCTGTTTGTTTCTCTGCAAGGAATGTGTATTATTTCTGTAATAAACGGGGGAAGGAACAAGCTTTTCTTTAAAAAAAAAAAAAAAAAAAAAAAATCTCATTTAAAAAAAAAAAAAATTTTTAAGCTCATTTAAAAAAAAAATTATTTATTTTAATTTGACCAGTGAGGGGCAGAGCGAGAGCAAGAGAGAGGGAAAATGAGAAAGCAAGCCGCCAGGTCCGGGACTGGAACCGTGGTCTACCATGTGAGAGTCCAGCACCCTTGACCACTATGCCACCTGCTGGCTCCCCAAAACAAGCTCATTTTTAAAAAGAAAATCAACCTATTGCCAAAATGACTGCCCATATCAGGCCCATAGAGCTTCTGAAGTTTCATTTAATTAGTTTCCCAACACATCCGCTGGCACTTGACTCTGACCCCGTGGAAACCTCTGAGGCCCTTCAGGGCCCCTGGCAGCTCGGAGCCTGTTCCTGGCCTACCTGGGGAGGCTGCATAACCCACGACTGCTATTAACCCTGCCATCCTGCCAACTCCAAGGGCTGGAGCCAACTAATTAACAAGCGTTTTAAAGTGGTTTTCAGATCATAGAGACAGGGGAGGGCGGAAAAGGGAGTCCTTGAGCTAAAGAAATTCTTCACTCAAGAGTATTTCACTCGAGTGGTTTCCCAAAGGGGTAAGGCACAGGCATCTTCGAAGACACCACCAGGGACGTGATTTCATTATGCTGAAAATTAGTCAGAGGCCACAGCAGTGTGACTCCAGGCTCCCTCCGGTGAGGAGGAACCCATTCGGGGGCATCTGAAAAGTCCTCAAGTGCCTGATGGGTGTGGGGCACCGGCCCTGGGCCAAGCCCTAGGCCTAAGCTGGGGACACAGACCAACCCCTGCCTGCATCCAGGTTGTCATGTGGTGGGGGTGAATGCCACAGCCCCAGTGACACAGACGACGGGGCCGTGAGGAAGGGGTGCCCAGCAGAGCTTCACAGAGCACAGCGACAGAGGAGCCAGAGGAGCCAGGAGCAGAGTAGGGGCAGATGGCCGAGGCCAGCCTCCTCCTGGGAGGGGCGGGCACCTTAGCGACATTGCACAGCTCTGACGGACACCCTCCCCCCACCCGGCTGCATGATTTACAAGGAAGGCAGTTGTTTCGTGTAGACCTGGAGGTCTGGAGGCTGGGAAGTCCAGGGCCTGAGCCACATCCAGCAAGGGCCTTCTCACTGCATCTCCCACTGCAGAGGGCAAAAGGACAGGAGCCCGTGGGAGGACGCCCCGATACCCGCCTCCTCCTTCCTGCACTCGTGAGGGCAAGACCTCTGACCTAAGCACCCCTTAAAGGTCCCACCCTCTCCGACTGTGGCAGTGGGATTAAGTTTCCGAACATGATTTTGGGAGCACACTCAAACCACACCACTGGTCTCAGAGCCCAACCGGTCAAACGGCGGTCTCCACAGTTCACTGCACCCAGCCACACTGCTGGTCACCTGTCTGTCACACTGCCTGAGGCAGCTCAGTCGTACCCGCCCGATGAACCAGCCTGCTGCTCTGGAGAGGGGAAGGAGGAACTTCGGGACTGCATCTCTGTCGGACAAAGACACAGCAGGCCCCACCAGAAGCCAGTCGGGCTCTTGCTCTTCCACGTGTGGGGATGGGCCCAGCATACACTGTTGTCCCAGAACCGTTACTGATAATGGCTCCTTTACTCAACACAGCCTGGTCAGAGGAGGAAAAGTCCCACTCATGCCACCCTCGACCCTATCATCCAAGCTTCCTGGCCACTTCAGTGTCTCCAGTCAACACCCACCTGGTTCTGCCTAGAAGACACCGCCACACCTCTGCTTCTTCCCCTCTCTCCTTGAGACCCCCACCCCTGCCATCCACCTTCCCCCTGGAGAGTGAGTCCTTGCACATGTTCCAGGGACCTGCCCCATGACTGAAGCTCCCCTGCTCCTCAGCCCCACCTGTCCCCTCCAGCGCTCCAATACACACACACACACACACACACACAACCACACATCATCCTGCAAAAACATGTCTGCTGTCTCCCCACTGGCTTGTGAATTCCGTGCGGCGTAGGCGGTATCTTATTGATCTCCAAGTCCTTCCCATACAGACCTGCACCTGGATGGTGGAAGAATTTGAGAAGTAATGTTCATTACATCAACCAATGGCCATCAATCATGGTTCTTTTTAATTTGACCAGAGAGGGACAGAAAGAGAGAAAGTGAGAAAGTAAGCTGCCAGGTCCAGGACTTGAACCGTGGTCAGGACTTGAACCTTAACCACCACGCCCCTTGCTGGGCCCCAATCATGGTTCTTCTGTAGACCACCAAGGAGCCACCTAGAGCTGCTTTCCTCTCTCTGGCTTCAGCTGCCCTGCAGGGGTATCACAACAGGAGGACCACTGGAGTCCCAACCTTGCTCAGAAGTAGGTAGGAGGCCTGGGCAGGCCCTGTCACCAACCAGTTAGAATTTGGATCTCCGAGATCCAAAACCAGGAGCTGACTTAGTCAAATGGTTTCAATGGAGCCTACTGCTCAGACATTTTGCAACTCCAAAGTCTGTAACTTCTCTCCTTCTTCAGAATAGAAATCAACCCCAGTAATATCCACAAGCCTCAGGAACATTTGACATAGCAATCTCACATGTAGGAGTTTAACCCGTGGAAGCAATCAGAGAAGTACAAAGATTCATGTACAAGGATGTTCGCCGCAGCCTCAATGGAATAAAAACTGTAAGCAGACTATGACAGAGCCATGTGATGCAAGACCACCTGCTATTGAAAATCAAGTTTCGTAGAATATTTAGTAACATGAGAAATAATCACATTAAGTGAGAACATCAGACAGTAGACAGCAGTAAAGCATGACGCTCTGCAAGGCTGACCCACGTGGGCCGGTTCTGGGTTCACACCTGAAGACCTACTCTGAGAACCTCCTGAGTCTGCCTGGCACACGTGTACGCGAGATCGGGGACTGGTCCCGGCTGAGGGTGGATCGCAGCGTCGAGACCTTGTTAGGGGTGCCGTCTCTCCTTCGTGGAATAAACAAACTTTTTCAGAGTTAAGTAAATAAAAAGGAGTCTATAAAACAGCAGGAGCTCAACTCAGGAGCAAAAACAAAAAGGAAGAAATAAAACCATGCATCTCTGCACACAGTAGGCCTCCTGATTATCAGTATTTTGCTCTCCACAGTTTTGGTTACTTGTGGTCAACTGCAGTCCAAAACTAGTGAGTACAGTACAAGAAGCTCCCGAGACAGAGACCACATTCCCATAATGTATCACAGTAGGTTGTTAAAGAAATAAAAGCCCACCCCGCCCTTCTTTCCCTCCTTCACCACCCCCTATTCTCAGACAATCAAGAGACCTCTACCACCCTCTGTCCTCAGTCCACTGAGGAGTAATTCCTGGCTGGACACCTGGGAGAGGGATCCAGCCCCTGGGAGGTGGAAGAACTGGAGACCACACTTCCTCCGTTAGGCACAGGGGAGTCAGCCTGGGCTCCACGCCTACCTCTCCACCAGGTTCCCAGCTAAGACTACTTCCCTGTCCCTCCCTGAGTGAGGGTGCTCCTTCGCCAGGCCTGAAGGAGACATTATCTAAAGAGAGTGGATACAGACAGAATATCAAGCCAGGCCTCCTCTGATATCCTCTCCCAAGGCACAAACATGGGCCATGGGCACCCTCACCGCTCACTGCCCCTTTCTCACACCAGCACAGTCCCCCTCACAGGATGCAGGCTTGGAGTGGAAAGAAGCTCCCCAACCAGCTTTTATATAACAACAATGTAAGCATTTTATTTTCTCATTAAGCTTCTTAGTTTCTTAGTATCACAATGGAATGATGAGAAAACAAGAACAAAAACACAAGTCTTTGCAAATCTCTGACAAAGAGCAGAGACTTCAAGGCAATTGGGGCAGGGGTGAGGGGGTTTTGATCAAAGTGTCCAAACAGTTCCGATATCACGTCTCTCCGCGAATGGCTGGGCTGGGGAGGGGGAGGTGGAATGGTGAGAAGGTGGCACTGTCAAAAGCTGTCCTTGGTGTTTCTGCCCCGTGACTGATATGCACATGATCTTCAGGGACCACCCCACAGGACTTCCCGTTGGCTCCATGGTACCTGGCCACACGACCCTCTACCTGCTCCAAACGCCTTGGGAACTATCGCCAGCTCTGCTGGGTGGCAGCAAGAGAGGGGAGTGGAGCAGGAGCTGAGATGGGCAGTGCAGCTCAGAGTGTGAGAATCCGGGAGACATCTGTGGTGGAAGTGGAGGTGGTGCAGGTGGCAGCGGCAGAAGTCTGTGTCCCTTGCGCAGGAAGCAGGCCGAGGAGGCATGCAGGGCTGAGCCTAGAGCTTCACAGTGCCGGGAGGCAGGCTGTCGTTGCAGAGTCTGTAGTAGCGCAGGTCGTTGACCAGCCTGTGCACATTCTGGGTGAACGAGGGCAGGTCCTGGAAGGCAGGGGCACAGCTGCAGACCAGCCTCCCTGCAGGCCCACCTGTCCCACCCACACCCCAGATCACCTACCACCAGACCCCACTGTATACTCCTGTCCCAGAGTTTGAGCTGTAGTTAGGCAAATATTGGGTTGTCAGAAAAGTCACAAAACATTTTTTCACAGAAAAATACATCATGACTTTTCTTCTGATCAGTATTTTATAAAATTCAAAAACGTCTCTTTCTACTTTTTTTTTTTTAAAGAGAGATTGTGCATAAGGGTGCATGTGCTCATTGAAGAGACAGAAAGAGACAGAAAGCAAGAAATCACCTACCCTCCCCAAAGAGGATGCCACATTGCAATCCTTTCTCCTGCATTCTGGTCTCAGGATTCTGGGCACACACAAACATGTGCCCTGAGTGAGTCTTAAGCCACCAAGTCTAGGACTCAAATTGCAGTCAACTACATGGAAGTCCAAGCGACATAACCATTACACCATCTGCTGATCCCTTTCTACTCATTCTTGTACTGTGCATCAACAGAAGCTACAAGGCACTATGGGAGAAAAAGAATACAGTGAAGGCTTCCCTGGGATACTGCATGCTCACCACAACCCTGTGACACCGGTTCTACTAGAAGCACCATCCTGAGCAGGCAGACACTAAAGCACTGGCCCGGCTATGGATGCAACCCTCACTCTCACCACAGCCAACTGGAGCAACACACTTATGCTCCACAGTGTCTGCAGACCCCTTCCCACACAGCCCAGCAGCCCCTACTAACCAGGGAACATGAGCAGTAGGAGCTGCGGGAAGCACCAGGCTTGAAGCGAAAGAGGCCCCAAGACCTGAACCCGGAACTTTACTACCACTGCGAGTCTGACCTTCCTCTCAGGTGTGGCACTATCAAATGTCTACAGTGCAGGTTCCAGGAAGGAGTGAAACGAACGGTGTATGCTAAGCCCTATCACAGGACTTGACTCCCCTGCCCTGGCTGGTGGTGCCAAGATGACCCCGTCTTTTTTTTTTTTTTTTTTTTTTGGGGGGGGAGGTTTTTGCTGTAGGGCGTGTGCGCTCACCAGAAAGACAGAGAGAGAGACAGAAAGCAAAAAATCACACCCCAGGGGGGATGGCCACGCCGCAATCCCTTCTCCTCCATTCTCCTCTCAGGATCTTGGGCATGCACACACGCGCCCAGCATGACTTTAAGCCGCCAGGTCCAGAACTCGAACCACGGTCAACTACATGGTAGTCCAGCAACATAGGCATTATACTAACTGCTGGTCCCAAGATGACCCCGTCTTAAAACCCAGGTGACAAGACTAGGTTCGGCAAACAGCTGAAGGCACCTGCAGCTCTCCTCCACTCCACCTCCAACATTTTTCCTAACTTCTATTTCCCTTTCAAAATTCGGCTCAGAGCCTGACTCTTCCAAAACAGCTGTTCAGATGCTCCTGTTTGCTGGCTCAGCCAGCCAGGTCAGCCTTTGCTCGGAGCACTCCACATGCCCTGGCTCACCCTGCTTGGAGGCTCCAGAGCCAGAATACTCAGGTCTGAATTCTACTTCCTGGCTCCACCACTTCCAAGTCTTCTGACTGCAACTAATTGCTGACCTTCCGAGCTCAGTCAGCTGTGAAGTGGGGTTAACAGCAGCACCTCCACTGCAGAAAGCTGTAAGAGGTTTCAACAGCCAGGCACGTAAAGTGCTTGGCACAGTGTGGCCCACAGAGGGCACTGTACTGCCTTTCTTCCTCAAAAGATCTGAAGGCAGAGACCGGTGCCCAGCACCTGGCACTGCGCCTGACAAGTTGCCAGCTTAATACACAGTGAATGAACTTTCATTTCATCCTCCAGAAAACCAACCTGCGGAGGTCTTTGATATCCATGGCCTTCTAAACACCAAATCAGCATTTCCTGAGTTGAATGTAAAAGCCCATTTTTGATTTTTAATAAGCAGCCCAGGTGCTTCTGAAGGACAGAAAATTTGGAAACCAATGTCTTAAATCAAGAAGATGCCTGATACCTATTCATCATTAGGGATGAGACATTAAGTATACTAGGATATGGTCTCTAGGAAAAAGAAAAAACAAAATAGATCTCAGGTAAAAGAAGATTCCAAGACAAAGGAAAATCAAATCTAAGACAAAACTGTCCAACACGTGTACACAAGACAAGCACAGAGCAAATGCAACCTGCCCTGTAGGAGCAGCAGGCAGACCGCACAGCAAACAGGCCATGGACACGACACTCAAGGGCAGGAGCCTGGCAAGAACACCAAGAGGACATGTGAGCTTTCTTCTCTTAATTCCACCAAATGTGAGACAGTGAGAGAGAAAAATGACTATTCCACAGGAAAAGTTCTAAGAGCTGATCAGGCAGGCAGCAGAGACTTGATACCTGAAGCAGGAAGAGGAGCACGGGTGAGCTCCCAGGAAGACCCAGGAGAGGAGAAGCTGGGCCTGGACACACCAGCAATGATGGCTTTGTGAGCATCCAGAAGTAGCAGCACCTCAGCCCTGACCCACCCAAGTTGCTACATGGGCGAGGATGGTCCATCTCACTGCCCCAGGGCAGGCAGCAATGGAACAAGAGGGTGAGTGCTGTGGGGGCTTCTCTGGGACCTGGTAGCAGGTCAGCCTGGGAAGAGCCCGGGGTGGCCAGGAGCCTGGGTCCCTTCTCCAAACCTGTGGACCCAGGGAACAACTGCCAAGCACCAATCTTCTCAGCCTATCTGCAAGTTTTGGTAAAGAGCGTTGTGTCCTTCTACCTCGTTTAGCACTGGCCCTTGATGGGATTATCCCTGAGGAGACACACCAGCAGGGCGCTGGTCAGAGTATGCACTGATGGAGTACGGTAAGGGTAAAGACGCTGAGCAGATCTTCCCTCCTCTGAGACACACTGGATGGACTATGGGAGACAGGAACTGGGGGCCTCAAGGGCTGAGATAAGGCTACATGCTACAGGAGCCAAGAAAGGGGGAAGTGTGTGCTCCTCAATCCAGCCATAGTGCCGAGTCACCCAGGCACTGCACAAGTTGCCACCAAGCTACAGGGTGGGACAAGCCATGGCTAGAGGTCCCAATGGGTACCCTCCTCACTGAGCAGGTGCCAGGCTTGGGAGCCTTTCAGTCTGGCCTCTTTCTCTCCTCACCCGATCCATCTTGAAATTCCGCCCCAGCACGTTTTTCTGGTTGGCATCCACACCATCACAGCTGGTCAGAAACTCTGGGAGGAAGGCTGCAAAGAAGCCATCGAAGTCAACAGAGGCCATGTTGTAAACAGCAATGCCGATCTCCTCCTGCAGAAGGTCATGGGACTTGTGAACCAGGACCTGCAGCAGGACGTTCACAAACTGGAACAGCATGGTAGTCCGGAAGATCTTCTGCAGGAAGGAGACACTGGGTGAGGAAGGCAGAAGGGCTCACTCAAGACCCAGGGCCTGGCCCAGGTCCCAGCTGTTTCCTGTCCTACTTGTCAGCTACTGGCTAGAGCAGGCAGACATGGTCCATGATACTTCCGTTGAAGGACTCTTTCCAAGAGAGATGGGGCACTTACCTTGTGGTATAGCTTCTGCTTG
Organism: Tupaia belangeri chinensis; assembly: GCF_000334495.1. Lineage (NCBI taxonomy): Eukaryota > Metazoa > Chordata > Mammalia > Scandentia > Tupaiidae > Tupaia > Tupaia belangeri. The sequence continues at coordinate 2,858,919 of NW_006159706.1, read as the reverse complement.
GTGTTGAGAGTCTCCAAGTAGAAGAGGTTTTGTTTAAAAAGGTGGATGTCAGGCTGGAGAAAAGACTGTCCAAAAGCCTAGAAATAAAATCACGATGTTACAAGCAGTATTTAAACTCCCTCTGACCAAGCACTCCTGGGGCATTTGCCCTATGCCAGAGAAACCAGCACTCCATTAGCAAGCATCTCCTAATGCCATGGCCGGGTGAGGACACCCACTGTCTGGACTGTTCTGGCCTGTCTGGTCAGGTCTCTGGAATGCTCCTGGTCTTAGCACCAGCACCTAAGTTGTCCCCACTGGGCCTCTACTTATTTTCATGTCATCCTGCATCTTTTGATAAAAACCATTGGAAAACCTCCACAGGACTTTGTTTTTTTTTGGGGGGGGGGAGAGGTTTTTGCTATAGGGCACGTGCGCTCGCTAGACAGACAGAGAAAGACAGAGAGATAGAAAGCGAGAAATCACCCCCCAGGGGGTATGGCCACACCGCAATCCCTTCTCCTCCATTCTCCTCTCAGGATCTTGGGCACGCACGCACACACGCCCGGCGTGAGTTTTAAGCCACCGGGTCTGGGACGTGAACTACGGTCGACTACATGGGAGTCCAGCGACACAGCCATTATGCTAACTGCTGGTCCCACACAGGACATTTTTGAAGCAAGAAGCTCACAACACTTATCAAATCCCTCAGCAATCGTAGCAGGCACCGAAGCCAATCAATCACTTTCAAAAGCTCCCCCTCTCCTTGTCATCTTAGGCCTCACTGGCCACGAATCCTGAAGCTTCTTCACAACCAGCTGTCTCTGCCTTGAGGTTAAACAGCATAAGATTTTTAAACTGCTCTCAAATTTCCAGGAACAAAAGTTTCTGGTTCAGGGGCAAAAAGAAACACACTCCCCAAAACACAAAGTGCCCTGCTCCAATGGAAAGTGACCATAAGAGCGTGAGGCTTCACAGACAGTACTTGCCACAGGAGCCAGGTTAGAGACGTGAGACCACAAGCCAGAGCAACAAGCCCAGGGGCAGATAGGGTGGTGGACCCAGGTAGGGTGAGAGTACTCGTCTTCCTTGGATCACAGAGTGCTCACCAGCTCTCCCACATTACCTGCATGATGGCACTAAACTGGGGCTCATTCTCCATTTGCTCCTCGGCAATCCCCCTCTGGACGCTGGCCAAGACAGTGGACTTGAAGAAGTACCTCCAGTTGTGGTGAAGTGTCCGGAAAAGGAGCTCAAACAACTCGGCCTTCACGTCAGGGGACGGACGCTGTGGAGAACACACATAGATGCTTAGACTTTCTCATCCTGCTGCTCAGGGAGCTATGCACAGCCTAGACCCAGAGCAACAAAGAGGCCTGAGAGGTGCCTAGGGACAGCAAACAGTGTCAGTGTCCCACCTGCATGCTCACTTCCTGTACAGAAAACCAAGCCCCCTAGACTGGGCAGTTCATGAGGAATGTCTCGACAGAGACAAGGTCCACATGCGAGCTAGGCTGTAGGTGTCAGTACCAAGCACTCACCCTTTTTAAATTTTTGCAATAGGGTCTCATCAGAGTCTTAGACAGAGAGAAAGAGAGAGGAATTGTGAGAAAGTACCCCCAAGGGGACATGGCCATGCTGCAATCCCTTCTCTAATCTCCTCTCGGGATATCAGGTGCACGCGCATGTGCGCGCACACACCACACACACACACCTAGCATGTTTAAGTTGTTAGGTCCAGGACGTGAACCCCACCATCAGCCATTATGGAACTCAATGCCTTAACCACACCACCTGCCAACCCCATCAAGGGCCCTTTTCTCATGAAATCACTCTTCTATGCTAGCAAAAAAAAGGGCTATTAAATGGAAGGACAATTAGGACGATGGATTTCCTGTATAGAATATAGCAGATGTGAGCTGTCATACTTTAGTAGTGGCTGTTCCTTTTCCTGAGCTAAACAGTCTCAGCCCAGGCTGGTCTTATGCAACCTCTGAGGCTAAAGACAAAGTAACTTTTTAAAATCAGTCTGCTCTCTTTAGAAAAGCCAAGTTTAAAGAGCACTTAAGAGCCATTAAAAGAAGTGTTAAAGAGGCCCTCCTGAGGACCACAAGCTGCACTAATTGCTCTCTGGACCTGTTTCTCCTTTTACAGGCAGCCAGGATTCTGAGTGGATCTAGAGGAGAAGGGGACAAGGATCTAGAGAAGGGGACAAGTGCTGCGATGTGTGTTAAATGAACCAAAGATCTCCAGACCACTGCAGAGTCTGCAGCTCACGTTATGCCAGACAGCTCTGCAGAATTTAAAAAATATATATATTTTTTTTGAGAGGTTTTTGCTATAGGGCGTGTGCG
>NW_006159706.1:2822071-2856270 GCF_000334495.1 Tupaia belangeri chinensis | reverse complement strand
CTGGATATAACGCCGTGCGGGGTGCCGGTGTGTGCATACTCGAGATCTCGAGAGGAGAATGGAGGAGAAGGAAATGCGGCGTGGCCACCCCCCCTGAGGGGTGATTTCTCACTTTCTGTCTTTCTGTCTCTGTCTTTCTGGTGAGCGCACGTGCCCTATAGCAAAACCCTCTCAAAAAAAAAATATATATATATAAATTCAGCTATATTTAATCCAGCTTCGATTAAAACTGAATTGCCACCAGTCACAAGCTTTTGTGACATAAATTTTTATTTTATTGTTTTATAGTTGCTAAAGAGCATATGTGCATGCCCCACCTGCCACCCCAATGCAGTGTGGTCACGCTGCAATCCCTTCTCCTCCCATTTCTCCACCCTGTTGGGATTTGAGACATACACACAGCTGCCTGGCTCTTTTCAAGCTACCTGGACCAGGATTTGAACTGCAGTCATCCAGGTGGGATTTGACTCAAGTGTATTTCATGATACAAAGCACTGGATAGGTTTCAGCCTTAATACCATAAAATATAAGTTAAATCTATGACCTACTCTGAATCTTGTCATGCTGAGTGCCTGTTTTCTAAGAACGACAAAGAGCTTTCCTGTAACACAGAAAGGTTTGTTTAAATAGTTCTGTGAACGTGCCTTATATCTTTGAGACCATGAATTATTTTAATAGGAAAGTACATTGCTATAACGTCTGCTGTAGAAAGCCAGACATTCACTTGAAGTAATAAACTGGTTGCCATAGGACACTGCTCTTACTTACCAACCTACTCTGTGAGGAATGTTACTCTGTTATGTTTATACTAGACTAGTTCTAATTAACTTGGCCAATATAAAATATAAAGACTACACTAACCTAAAGGCATTCTATCTTGAAAAAAATTATTTTAAAAGAATATTAAAATAACTAACAATGAACTTAAAAACACAAAGCATTTCCCTTGGTATTTCCTTCTCTCCTCTCTCCCCAGATGGAAAGAGTAAGGACTACTGGAGCCCCTCCTACCTCAGCAATGATGGGGTACACCTGCTCCATGCACAAGGCGATGATGCTGGGGAGGAAAGGTTTGAACACCTGCCCAGGCTCCTGGACTACCACCTGTAGGATTTTCAGGAACTTCTCCACCACTCGGCAACCAGTGCTGCCTTCATGGAGGATGCTCTCGGCCAACTGTTCTCTATGAGAGGAAGGAAAACAGCCATATAATAACCGAAGATATGCGTCTCAGAGACCGACACGAAAACCAACACTTCCAGCAAGTAAAGACAGGAGCAAAAAGCCCCGTGCTCTATAGCCAGACACACGTGCAAGCCTCGGGCTGCACGTAAATGGTTACCTGGTAAACATATTGAGGAACGTCTGTATGATCTGTTCAGTGAAAGGCACACCCATCTGTACTCTAAGGCCTCGAAACAGAGTAAGGAAGAAGCTCAGCATCTCATCAGTCACATCTAAATAAAGGGACAAAACCAATGGTCAAATGCATGCATGCAGGGATGAATGGAAGCCCCTGGCTTGATCAACTTCTTTTACAATCTGAACTATCACATCCCTTTGAGACTTCCTGCTGGAAGAAATTTCCCCAACACTTTCAGAGCCAATGATAGAAAGTGGAAAATGATTAAGGACATGCTGAGAAAACAGCTCTGGTACAAGGAACCTCTGTCTAATGGCTCACGACAGGAAATGAAAGTCATCTCCAAGCCTCCCTCACTACCCAGTATCCAGCAATAATCAGAGGTATCACTGCAGAGATCATTTTGTGCTCACACTGCTGAAACTATTCAATCAGGTCAACACTTGGATGCTTTAGTCATTTCTCTCTGTGAGCAATAATCCCTGCAATAGGGTCAGGGGTTAAGTGGCTAAAAGTGGGTAATGAGAGTACATTTTGGGTTGCACAGCCCTGGTCAATTAAGTGAATTAACTGCAGAAAATACTGGTTACTTTAGTGTGGTTTCACTTCTAGATCTCAACCATCATCCTGTGCACCACACGTTGGGCTCTAACCACACACGATCTGCTTCCAAGAGGCAACCAGGGAATATCTGCTGCCTGAGATGCCCTTGATGTTTCTCCCATAAGACAAGACTTCTGTAACTGCTCTCAGAAGAGCTGCCCAAAGACATCCACAGAGTTAGGAGAGCCTCCAATGGTGACAGTGACAGAGTGGAGGGAGAGACACAATCTACAAAACTCACCTGGCCACCTAAGTAAAGAAGTGGCACTAATCTGAAAAAGTTCTCTTGCCTCTCTGGTATAATGCCCCCATTGCTCTCTCACACACTCATGTTCCACACTGGGAGAAGGCAAAGATTTAAAAAAACAAAACAAAACAAAAAACTAGGCAAAAAGCCTAAGATGACTCAATGTCACATGACACAGGGACGAGGCTCAAACTGAGGGCTCTGCTTTCTTTCCCATGATGCCTCAGCCCCAGCCACCCCAAACATTGCCCTTAGCCTTAACCTCAGGTGTCCCTTCCCTGCCAAGTCAAGGCCAGCACATGCTGACTGAGTGTGCTCTACAGAGCTCAGCAGATACTCTGGGCCAGCTCCTACCTGACTGATGGATGAAAGCTGGAAAGAGGGCCAGGGAGACCTGAACAGATTCCTGCAGCGACTGGTAACAGATCTGTCGGGACTTGGTAGATTCCCCAGAGATATTCTCCACGATATCTTCTAAGACACTAAGTGTCTGGTGGATAATCACTTTGGCTGCAAATCAAGATTAAGTTCCAGGTTATGACTTGTCTGAAGATAAATAAAGCACAGGAAGAGGGAACACAAGAGAAAGGGAATAAATCTGCAAAGGAGTCAGGAAAACAATCACACAGCAATCTTGCTAAAGGAACTCATCTCTCTAGATTCTGTTAGGCCTTTCTCTGTATCCCTGTCTCTTCATGTTTATTTGCATTACTGCTAGGACTCCAGTTGCCTGACCTCTTGTTCAGGTTTTTGCCTCTATTTTGCCTCTACCCACCAGCAACACACCCACCAAGAAGAGATAAATGCACCTCCAGGTTAAGTGCCTTGGACTCAATGAGCACTCTATGATGAGCTGACAGGTGACAAAGTGTCACAAGGTAATCAGCACAGGCCAGAACAGACAAATGTAGCTCAAGCTTTCTCCTTCACCTACGGGCACTCTTCCAGGCCGTAATCCACAAAACCCCTACCATGCACAGGTAAAGGTGCTTAGTTCAGGAATAAACTGCCTGGCTGATCTGGCCTGTAGCCTGATAACAGCTATCCTTACTGTTATTAGAATTCATTTTATGTTATCGACAATACATAATTCTAACAATACCCTGATATAAGAGTCCTCTTTATGGGAGACAGCAGTTGGCATAATGGTTTACACCACTGGACTCCCACATAGTTGACCATGGTTCAAGTTCTAGGCCCAGTGCCTTAAAACTCACAACGGGCGTGTATGCCCAAGATCCTGAGAGGAGAATGGAGAAGGTATTATGGCATGGCCATACCCCCTGGGGGTGATTTCTTGCTTTCTGTCTCTTAACCTCTAGTGAGCACACGTGCCCCATATTAAAAATCTCTAAATAAAAAACAAGTTCTCTTTATGATTCCACAGAGCACATGGAGACAACAGAAGCAGTGGCCAGCGAGCAGACAGGAAGTTAGAGGATCTTAAATATGAACCACAGATGGTCACAACATGGCAGGATCCAGGTGAGTACACAGGAGACAGCCAACAACCTCACCTTTGCAAGATTGGTGTAAGGATCAGAAACAGGTTTAGAATAATTCTAGCAACAAACCTGGCATGTGAGAAGGTCCAGGTCAAGGAAGCTGTCCTCATTCCCAGAATGAGTGAAGTCATCCTTCCCCTGTGATTGGAGCTCCTCAGCAGCCTCCCCAAGAAGAACCCCAGGCTCAGTCTGAGCCTCACAGATTCACTCCAGGCAACCTCCAGGAGCCTAACTAGAGATGGGCTCAGAGAGCTGCTTGCCACCTGTTAGCACTCTCTGGATCACCCTGAACCCAGAGCACCAGCCTCTGTGGTGCTGAAGCATCTTCCAGGGAAGGGCAAAACAGATGTGCTTAGTAGATAGAAAGAATCCAGCCTGGCCCTTAGCTCTGCTGGATTCTGAGTCATGGTGTCTTTTTTAGAGGTTTTTGCTATAGGGCGCGTGCACTCACCTGACAGATACAGACAGACAGAAAGACAGAAATCGAGAAATCACCCCCCAGGGGGAATGGCCACGCCACAATCCCTTCTCCTCCATTCTCCTCTTGGGATCTTGGGCATGCTCGCACACGTGCCCGGCATGAGTTTAAGCCACCAGGTCCAGGACATGAACCATGGTTGACTACATGGGAGTCCAGCGACATAGCCATTACGCTAACTGCTGGTCCCAATGGTGTCTTTTATCTAAAAATGTGGCTAGATAACATCACCCCACACACAGAAATGAAAACAGACAATGGCTCACGACAGGCATGGTCAACTGATGCGGGTCACAGTGATGGTGGAAAATGAATGAAAGGCACGCACACACTACTGATGGAGGAACCACTTACAACCACTACAAGCATCGGACCAAGCCAGGAAACCACACTGGGGACAGGCAGACATAATCCCAAGAAAACACAAGGCACAGGGGAGCAGCTTAATGGGAAAAACCAACAGTCAAGAGACCAGTATCTGACTTTCAACATTTAAGGAACTAAAATAAGGACCAAGATTTATTCATAAAAACACATAAGCAAAAAAACCAAAAGCACTATAGATGTACCTAATAGTAGGATATATGTAACAGTAGTTAAGTCAACAGTGGTACGTCCATAGGACAGGGTATTACAAAACCACTAAAATCCCTGCTTTGTGGTACAGTGGTGTAGAGCACCAGGCCTAGAGCCATTCAGACCTAAGCCTGACTCCTGACCCCACCGCTGTCCCTGTGACCCAGAGCAACTGGCACCATGCAGACCTTGAGGGGAAAGGCACCTTTCCAATCAACAGACTAGCAGACAGCGCCAGAAATCTGAGCATCACTGCAATGGGACTAATAGTCACAGCGCAATAGGAAGTACATATCATTATACCAAAAACTGCTGGAGATAATCAGACAAAATTAAATTATGGGAAAGTCTATAAGTAAATAGCCCTGGACTCTCCAAAAATGCCAGTGTCAAGAAAGACAAAAATAAGGACCAGCAGTTGGTGTAATGGCTACATTGCTGAACTCTCATGTGGTCGACCACAGTTTGAGTCCCAGACCCAGTGGCTTAAACTCACGCCAGGCGCGTGTGCGTACGTGCCCAGGATCCGGAGAGGAGAATGGACTGAGGCGTGGCCATCACCCCCCCCCATCTCTCTCTGTCTTTCTGGCGAGCTCACGCGCCCTACAGCAAAAACCTCTCCCCCCCAAAAAAAGACAGACAAAAATGGGGTACTCTTCTAAATTAAAAGAGACCAAAGAGATATGACAACCAAATATAACACATGATTCTTGATCATATCTTAGATTCTTAAAAGGCAGAAAAGGACATTTTGGTAACAACTGGGGAAAATTTTAATGAGATCTGTATGCTAAATGACATTGTTGTAATGATATTCAACATCCTGGTTGTGTTAATGGTTGTTTTGATTATGATCAAGAGAATAAGAGACTATCTTATTCTATACAGACAGAAAGGTTAAATATTCAGGAATTAAGTGTCAATCAATGACTGAAACTTACTTTAAGTGGCTCAATTAAAAATAAAAATAACAGGATCAGCAGTTGGCATAATGGCTATGTCACTGGACTCCCATGTAGTCGCCTGCGGTTCAAGTCCTAGACCTGGTGGCTTAAACTCACACTGGGCTTGTGTGCATGCATGCCCAAGATCCCGAGAGAATGGAGGAGAAGGGATTGCGGTGTGGCCATCCCCCCTGGGGGGTGATTTCTCGCTTTCTATCTCTCTCTCTCTGTCTTTCTGGAGAGTGTACACGCCCTATAACAAAAACCTCTCAAAAAAAAAAAAAAAAAAGAACAAATAAATGAAAATAGCATACTAGGGGAAAAGCACTTTCTTATTCTTTCAACTATTCGATGGGTTTAAAGTTTTTTCAAAGCATAAAACTGAGACAGGAAAAAGAAAATCTCCCAAACCATCATTTTATTGCTACGGAATGAAGGTAATATCTAAGATATACTTCACAGGCATATACAGAGAAAACTAAATGAAATAACATATGCAAAGTTCTTAACCCAGAGCCTGGCAGGCAGTAAACACTCCCTCTGAGGAAATCATTGATGTTATGCAGCAAATATTTCCAAAACACAGTAATACACACTTCCACCGCTCTGAAGCTAAGCCATGGCCACGCAGCTTGCTCTAGCAAGTGAAACGTGAGTGGGCCTGGTAAGTATCACTTTTAGTCAGGACCTTTAAGAACACCAAGTTCCCTTGCAGTGGAAGCAGATAATGTAATGGAGCCTTCGTCAGCCTGGGTCCTTAAGAGACTTCCCTCCCCCTCTTGACCTGAGCTAGACATGCAGAATAAACAAGAAATCATTCCTTCTTACATTAAAGTGAGAAAAGACAACATTATACTTCACAAAACATGAGTCAACAACAGCTGTATGGAACACCCTGAGCAAGTTACCTAACCTTCCTATAACTTAGCTTCCTGTGGATAGAATCAGAATAATGAACAGAATGTAACTCACAAAGGCTGATGTGAAAATTAAATGACTTACTAAATTTTAGAAAAATACTTAAAACCAGCATCATTTACCAGCCTTTGAAGGTTGATGCTGACATAGCCAGAGATTTGACAACAGACATAAAATGGCCAAGGCATGAGTCTAGTACACAGTATTCCCTCAACAGGTCAGCCAGTCTTAACCAACTATGTAAGTACAAAGCATTTAGAAACAGAAAAGACAGACAATAACAGAAGCATGATTCCAATAGTTACTTTCTAAAATATTAACATTAGTGAGATTGAGGAATTTCTTTTTCCTTCTTTATACTATCCTAAGTTGATGCCAAGCTATTTCAAAACCTCTGAAATAACTATATTTGGAAAATGTTTAAAACCAACCTCTTAAATTAATTTTCCCAGTGTGTAGGGGTGAACTGCTTTGTCTGCTTATACAGGTATGTGAAATCAATCAATAATCACCATAAGATTTATTTCATCAATAGAACGCACCAACAATCGTGTCTTCCATAGACACTTTTCTTAGTTCTCCAGCATTCTTCTGCCACTGGAATCTGACTTGTGTGGTTATCAAGCTGCATGACCTTGGACAGTCACCTCATGAGACTCCAGTACAAGTCTCATCTCCACAGAGGACCAATATATGCCTGACTCATCTATCTCTTTGGGTTGTCCCTGACTAGGGTCACTTACTGTCATCCAATGGCATCTTTCTCTGTGGGGTGACGGCATTGGGCTTCAGGTTGCGATAGTCCCGGGAGAGTGCAGAGATGAGACTGGCATGGTTGATGGAGCGCACAGGCCACTGCTGCTCATTCTCAGGAAGGTTTGGCCATGGAAGCAGCAAGATGTTAGAGAGGGCTCGGCACACCAACACCTGAGCCTAGAAGAGACCCCAGAGGCATCCGAGAGACGTCAAAGAACAGCAGACAGCAGAGCTGCAAGTGCCTGACTCATTCTCAGTACCCACTCCACGTGTTGGGCTCAGGCCCTCAAGCTTTCTTATAACCTGGGCAAGGCCGTGGTCCAACTCTAAGGCAACCAGGGAGAACCAGAAGTGAAGTAATACCACCAAAGTCTGGGTCTCATAGAACCTAGGTCCAGGCTCAGAAACCATTTCTGGTGTTCTCACTACCAGTCTAATCTGGTGCTTGAAGCATTAGAGAGGGAGTCATGCTGTGGATGGCGGACACTAACACTAATGTATCCCTCAGCTGCTGCTGTCTGACAGCCTCTGAAAAGCTACCTAGACCAGGGCTGTCAGGCGGCTAGCTTCCAAACCCTTCTAAAATATTAACATTAGTGAGATTGAGGAATTTCTTTTTCCTTCTTTATACTATCCTAAGTTGATGCCAAGCTATTTCAAAACCTCTGAAATAACTATATTTGGAAAATGTTTAAAACCAACCTCTTAAATTAATTTTCCCAGTGTGTAGGGGTGAACTGCTTTGTCTGCTTATACAGGTATGTGAAATCAATCAATAATCACCATAAGATTTATTTCATCAATAGAACGCACCAACAATCGTGTCTTCCATAGACACTTTTCTTAGTTCTCCAGCATTCTTCTGCCACTGGAATCTGACTTGTGTGGTTATCAAGCTGCATGACCTTGGACAGTCACCTCATGAGACTCCAGTACAAGTCTCATCTCCACAGAGGACCAATATATGCCTGACTCATCTATCTCTTTGGGTTGTCCCTGACTAGGGTCACTTACTGTCATCCAATGGCATCTTTCTCTGTGGGGTGACGGCATTGGGCTTCAGGTTGCGATAGTCCCGGGAGAGTGCAGAGATGAGACTGGCATGGTTGATGGAGCGCACAGGCCACTGCTGCTCATTCTCAGGAAGGTTTGGCCATGGAAGCAGCAAGATGTTAGAGAGGGCTCGGCACACCAACACCTGAGCCTTATCAACAAGTCGCTGAGCAGAGGCATCGGTGATTCTGTTGAAAAAGAAGAGACCCCAGAGGCATCCGAGAGACGTCAAAGAACAGCAGACAGCAGAGCTGCAAGTGCCTGACTCATTCTCAGTACCCACTCCACGTGTTGGGCTCAGGCCCTCAAGCTTTCTTATAACCTGGGCAAGGCCGTGGTCCAACTCTAAGGCAACCAGGGAGAACCAGAAGTGAAGTAATACCACCAAAGTCTGGGTCTCATAGAACCTAGGTCCAGGCTCAGAAACCATTTCTGGTGTTCTCACTACCAGTCTAATCTGGTGCTTGAAGCATTAGAGAGGGAGTCATGCTGTGGATGGCGGACACTAACACTAATGTATCCCTCAGCTGCTGCTGTCTGACAGCCTCTGAAAAGCTACCTAGACCAGGGCTGTCAGGCGGCTAGCTTCCAATCCATATGCCATGTCAGAAGTCATGCATCCACATCCTGGTGCTCTGAAGTATCTGCTTCAACCCCCTCCTGTGCCACCCTCTTGCTGTTTGTTTTTAAACTTCTAGCTTAAGCCCCCTGGGAGGATTTGTAATTTTTGGTTTATGGAAGGAAAATCTCATGCTTTAAATCTCATCCTTTCAAAGCACCTGCCTGGAGCTTCTCAATTCTAAAAAAAACAAACATGTAACAACAACAACAAAAACCAGACTGTTGTGAACCACAAAGAATGCCAAGGGATTCTTGTAATACTGGCCAAACTCCCAATCTTCAAAGCAGCGAAACCTCGCTGCACATCGGGAGGAGCTCCCTCACATTAAAGTCATCAAATACGACATGACAAGTCACCGAGGTTGTGTCAGTATCACACACCTAAAAAAGTCATCTATATTGCCATGGCCTGTGGACTCTGGGTGCAAAAAGGGTGTAAAAACAAAGGCCAGACTCTTCTCCCTCAGCTTTCTCAGGTCTGAGCTCTGTTAACTCTGGCTCACCTTATCAACAAGTCTCTGAGCAGAGGCATCGGTGATTCTGTTGAAAACTTTCTGCACTGCAGGGATGCTGATCAAAAAGACAGGCCGCACAGTGGTGGCCAGGGAGACCAGTAAGTGGCATGCAGATAGCAGCAACTTGTCTTGGACCTGGAGAGGAAGGAGGACATACCTGGTTACTGTATGACTGGTGTTACAAGAGCTTTGCTGAGGTAGCCACAAGCTAAAAATAATTTTCTTTAAATGTACATTCACACAATGAACACTCTACATACAAATGCACATACTCTTCAATCCTCTTTCCTCCAATTCTCTAACCTGTCAGGATCCTGGGCCCACAGGCACAGCACAGCCAAATGTTTCTCAAGACACTCACTAGGGTAGGACTCAAACAAACTCTGGTTGTTCATGTGGGATCCAGCTTCCTCTGCACAATACTTAACCACTATGCCATAGGGCTGGCTCCTAAAAATGGTTCTTGATGGCCTAGGTGGCTAGGATGTACCTCACAAATTTCTCTAATGATGACACTCAGCAACAAGGGATTCATATTCTTTGGTAGGCCTGGAGTTCCTGCCTCAAGCCAATAACACCTCTTCTAATCCCTCTTCCATTAACATTGGCATCTATAGTAGCTCCCAATCAGTTGTTAAATCACATGGCAAACTCCTTGGCATAAAATCCAAAGAGTCTTCATCACATTCCTCTTATTCAAACTATGCAAAGATCTCTCTAACCCCCACATTCTGTACTTTATCAATCATGCCAATCTGTCCTATTTTTTCACCTCAACATGTCTATCAAAAATTTAATTCAGGGTCAGCACATGTAGTGGAGGTTAAGGTAATGGATCTGAGATGGCCAGTTATATGATTTGAGTTCCAGACCCGATGGCTTAAAAATCATGCTGAGTGTGTGTCCATAATCCAGAGAGGAGACTGAGGAGAAGGGACTGCAGTGTGGCCATCCCCTCAGGGGGTAATTTATCGCTTTCCCTCTTTCTTTCTGTCTCTCTGGCAAGCACACATGCACTACTGCAAAAATTTTTAAAAACAAGCAAACAAAAACAATGCAGAGGGCCAGATGGGGACACAGTGGTTAAACATGATGCTCTGCAAGGCAAACCTACATGGGAAGGCATGGGAAGGTTTGCAGCCAAAGACTCCCCGAGTATGTCAGGCACATGTGTGCCTATGATCCAGGACTGCTAATGGGATGGCAGTGTCACAACCCTATTACAGGTGCTGTATCTCAGTCTCCTTACTTAGAAATAATAAAACTTAAAAAAATTTTCATTCAGGGCCACCAGGTGGCATAGTGGTTAAGGCCCTGGACTCCCACATGGCTGATCATGGTTCGAGTCTTGGACCTGGTGGCTCGAGAATCACGCCAGGCACATATGCATGTGTGCCCCAAGAACCCAAGAGGAAAGAGCCAGCAGGTGGCATAATAGTTACAGCACTGGACTCCCACGTGGCCAACTATGGTTCAAGTCCCAGACATGGCAGCTTGAAAATCACGCTGAACATGTATGTGTGCAAGCCCAAAATCCCAGAAGGAAAGGGGATTATAGCATGGCCATCCACCCTAGGGGGTGATTTCTCACTTTCCCTCTCACTGTCTCTTTCCTGTGAACACGCACATACTATGGCAAAACCTAATTTAAAAAAAAGAGAGGAGAATGGAAAGGGGATTGTAGCATGACCATCCCCTCCAGGAGATGAGTCCTCACTTTCCCTTTCTCCGTCTCTCTCTCTCTCTGGTGACCACACATGCCACACATGGCAAAAAAAAAAAAGCTTAAAAAAAACTTAAAAAATAAAAAATTGGGGGTTCAAGAAACACTGTCATTTTTAAATTAGCAGAACAGAAAACGTTTCATGGCTCAGACCCAAAGCTGTAAGACTACATGAAAAGAGTTCATCAAAGAATCAGGGTTTATAGAATTATTTAGAAAAGAAGTATCACTGGGCTGGTGCCACAGCCTGGTAGTTAAAGGAGCTGGATCCCATGTGGCCAACTGTGGTTCAAATTCTGGCCCTGGCAACTTGAAAAACATGCTGGGTGCGTGTATGCATGCCCTGATCCCTGATAGAAAGGAGATACGAAGACGAGGTTGCAGCATGACTGTGCCCCACCAGGGAGTGCTTTCTCCGTGTGTGTGTATGCTGTGAGTGCATGTGCCTCCTGACATACCAAAAAAAAAAAAAAGGTGGGACAAGTTGTTATGTGAGATTCAAACTATAAAGAGAAAAGAACCTATGTGTTCTACTTTTACAGTCTTCTTGGACATTCAATTTTACATGGATATAATTTTCGACTCAGTAAATTCCACTTCCAGGAAGCTGTCCTCAGGCCTACCAGCATATATGTTTAAAGACAGATATACGTATATCCCTCAATAGTAAAAGTTTCATATAGCCCTACAAGAGAACAGCACTGGGCAACTTGAAAACATGGAGCTGTTCCACATATATGAAGGAAACCAAAGCGTACTGTGAGGCAAAAGCAGCTGTATCTCTAATCATCTATACATTCTTGTTTATGTTCGTAAGAACACAGAAAAGGCCTAGAAGGATATACAGTCAATTGCTGACATGCTCACCTTGGGAAGGAAAAATGTTTTGGAGGAAGGGATTAAGGAGTTCCATAGCTTTTTAGTCTATAAATGTGAACACTATTTTACTTTTCATAATGAGCTTGTACTCATGTGAGACAGAAAAATGAAACAAAGCTTTACTTGAATGTATGTGGGACAACTACTACTAAGGAACACATGCTGTCGCACAGACAGCTAAGAGCTACAGCTCTAACTCTGTGCGAGCGTCCAGCTATCGGTAGGGGACAGGCACAGAGCGAGGTAAAAGGTGCAGCCTTTGCTGTTCCGAGACCTTGGTGCTGATGAGAGGTGTAATCGCATCCATGGCAGTAGAGATGAGCGTCACAAACTGCTGTGTGTTCTGCCGGTGCGCTTCACTGCAGTACTGCGCCAGCCAGTGAGAGTAAGCCTGCAGAGCCGCCAGGGACTGAGCATGCCTGCCAAAGGAAAAGAGGCGTGATTTTAAAGGTTATGGTGAAAATGAACAGTGTTAGCATCGAACCTGTTTCCACAGGATTTAAAAATGCCAACCACCATGCTCCAGGACATAGGTGACACCATGGAAAGCATTTACTTGCTCACAGGGCTTAAGAACTACTACTCTCGTCATCTAAATATTGCTACCACTGCCTAGAACACAGAATGTGGATATCAGTACATGTCTGTCAGACTGCATTCAATTTTTGTTACACAGATTCAAAGAAGAGAACCAAAGAACTCAAGTAAGGTCAGCCACAGTGGCACAGCAATAACAAGTGCTCTGCGATGCTGAAGCCATATGGGAAGGTCCTGGGTTGGGTCCTAAAGTCCTGTGCATGCCAAGTGTGAGTGTGGACCCGTGATCCTGGGCAGCTGAGACTGCGGTGGATCACTGCATGAGGGCTTTGCTGGGGATGCCTTCCTCCCTCCCTCCCTCTCATGGAAGAAATAAACACATTTTTAAAAAATAATGATAGGGACCAGCAGGTGGCTATCAGTAATGGCTAGACTCCCATGTAGTCGACTGCAGTTCAAGTCCCAGACCCAGTGGCTTAAACTCACACTGGGCGCATGTGGGTGCGTGCCCAAGATCAGAGATGAGAATGGAGGAGAAGGGATTGCGGTGTGGCCATCCCCCCTGGGGGGTGATTTCTTGCTTTCTGTTTCTCTGTCTCTCTCTGTCTCTCTGGTGAGTGCACACACCCCATAGCAAAAACCTCTCCAAAACAAACAAACAAACAAATAAATAAATAAAAAGTAGTGATAACATCTTGACTTTAGAACTAGAGACACTTTAAGATCAACAGCTATATGCCAAGGTACAGACAAACTACCAGGTATTAAAGCTTTGTGAGTAAAGCTGTGACATAAGACTCTCAAGTTTAAGCCTCCATGACACTGTCCTCTGTACCTGACTAGAGGATAACAGCAAAGACTGTGTTCAGCTCCTGAAAGGTTGTACTGCATCACATGCAATGAAACATACATCAAAGAAGCTCACAATTCATCAGAGATAATGAACACTAAAAATCTTAAAGAGAGTCAACTGTCTCAGAATTTTCAAATAGCAAAATTGCAGCACTTCTCAGGAACATCCACGTCATTTTCTTCCCTTCTGTGACAAGTAATCTGTGCGGTGATTCTTTGAGATAATATAAATACATACAGTTTTGGCACCAACTAAGGATCCCTGCCTATGTCACTCTTAAATTGTAAACTGGTAATTTTTCTACCATCCTTTTCTTCTCCTTAGCTGGCATTCTTCTGCAAAAAGAGCTTTCCCATACCTCATCTTGAAAAAAAGAAAAAATCGCTATGATGTATGGATTGCACTTTCTTTCTGACTTGCGACCTTCCAGGATTACCTACTCCAGACTGAGAGCATTTGTCCAATGAGTTCTGGCTCCTTTCAGTGGAGAATGTATTTTAGAAAATAAGACCCAAGTACAGGAAATAGCCCTGCTACTGGAGGGCTGCTGCTCCCAAGACCCTTCAGTGGACAGAACTAGGACACAGGCAGACACCACCTTCAAGTCAAATTTAGCATCAATTATAGGGCAACTGACATTAAATATCTCCTGATATGAAGACGGAGAAATGGAGAAGGGGTTGCACCATGACCATACCCCAGTGTGTGTATGTGTGTGGGGTTACTTTCCCCCTCTTCCTCTTTCTGGTGAGCACATGCCCTCTAGCAATTAAAAATAAATACTGCAAAAAAATAAATAAATAATAAATAAATACTGCATCATCGCAAAAGTCGTGGCATGTTTTTCTACACAAAAATGCATAGAAATGACTTTCTGGAAAACCCAGTATAAGAGATGATGTTACTGTACCCATTAAATTGTTTTGAGTGTTGACAATAATGATTTATGTAGGAGAGGGAACTTACTTCCTAGGAGATACATACTAAATGATTTATGGATGAAGTGACATGTCTGCAATTTATTCTCAAAATGGTTCTGCCAAAAAATTTATGAATGTGGGCCAGTCTGCGGTGTGGTGGTTAAGGTACTGGGTCCCACAGGGCCAACTGTGCATACAACTCAAGTCCCGGATGCAGCAGCTTGAAAAATACACTGTGTGTGTGTATGAGTGCCTGGAATCCCAAGAGGAGAATGAGAAAGTAATGCGGCATGGTCATCCCCTCCGGGATGTGATTTCTCACTTTCCCTCTGTCTCTTCAGAGAGCATATACGCCCTACAGCCCCTCTCAAAAAAAAAAAAAAGAAAAAAGAAAAAAAAAACTGTGAATGTTAGAAACAGAGAAAGTACAAGAACAAGAAACAAAAGCAAATTGATTACTCCAGGCTAAGGCTATAGGGGTGCTTATTCTTCCATTTTTTTCCATTTGCTATAGGTTTGAACTTTCTCAAAATAACAAGCTGGGTAAGAGAAGTTACTCAGTACCTTCAAGAAAATAAATACAGATGGGAGCCTGAAATTCATGGTGACCAGCTGCATTTTATATTTAGAATCCACTGATCATCTTCACTTTACTACAGTTTGAAGTACCAAAACCAAGGGAGAAAACATCAAAGTCAGCCTTTAGTGTCTGAATTTTAGACAATCCAGCAATTTATAGAGCTCTTCAATGGTAAAAGAGGGAGCTCTAAAACTTCCTGCATTTGTGTACACTTTGTTGTGTTTATGAGAAAACTAGCATCTTTCTCAGGAGAAGCTTCACAGCTTCCTCTAAATTCTCAATGAAGAAACAAAATTAAAAAATAAAGTTCAGGGACCAACAAATGGCATAGTGGTTACGTCACTGGACTCCCACATGGTCAATCATGGTTTGAGTCTCAGACCCAGCGGCTTTAAACTCAAGCCAGGCGCATATATGTGCATGCCCAAAATCCCAAAAGGAAACCGGGGGTGAAGGAACTGTGATGTGGCCATCCCCTGGGGAGTGATTTCTCGCTTTCTGTCACTGTATTCCCAACGAGTGAACATGACCTATAGCAAAATCTCTCTAAAAAAATAAAATTAAAACCACCATAGTAAAAATAAGATTTCCTCTTCTATTATTTATCTAATTTGCAGCTCAAGAATACTTTCAAGGGGCCAGGCGACGGTGTTGTAGCAATGCGACTGGCCCCACATGGGAAAGATACTGGGTTCATAAGCTAGGACATCCCTAAGCATTCCAGGTGCATGTGCCCATGATGTGGGCTGGCTGAGACTATGGATTGCAGTGTAAAGTCTCTCTCTCTCTGACAGACAAAATAAAAAAATAAACTTAAAAAAAAAAAGAACACTCTTGAAAAGGAGTCAGCATGCTTTGTAAAAACCAGAATGCAAGTAGTATTTTAGGTTTTGTAGGCCCTACATTCTGTCACAACTACCCAACTCTGCTGCTATAGTGCAAAAGCAGCCACAGATGACATGTAAATTAATGGGTTGTGTTTCAATAAAACTTTATTTACAAATGCAAATAGTAGACTAGATTTGACACAGGATATAGTTTGCTAATCCCTGCTCTAGTCTAGAGTAAGCGTTCCTTCTGGGCAGTGTAAACTATGGCTCCATCTCTAGTCCTCACCTCTCCCTCCCTTCTATATGTCACCTTCCTAATGCTTTTCCATATTATGGAGGTTTGATGTCCTTCTTCAAAATAACCTGAGATTCATGTTCAATATGCAAATACCTGAGCCTTATCCTGGGAAAACTGGAAACTCTAAAGGAATAATGTTGCTCAGATATTCTTCCGTACCCTACATTTTCAGTCAATGTCTACAAGGTAAGATTCGGGCACTCAAGATGTTTCCATGTTCGTCCCCACCTATCTACTCGGCCTCATCTCACTGTCCTGCAATGCCTATCCCTATAGCCTCTGCCCTAACTTCCATCTGCCTAATGAATTCCACTTACTCCAACCACCCCTGCCCCCAGACATACAATCAATCTTTCTCTCTTTCTAGATTTGGAGCTTAAGAGTTTTCCTCCATTCATGACAATCACTCCTATTCTCTGTCAAACCGTAAGATCTTTCCTGAGACTGCACAAACACCAAACACTGTACTTACACATCAATGAGGTCAGGTTTCAATACTGATGGCACAGCAGTTTCAATATTGTACAATTTTATCTGAGATCCATACAGAGTGACTTTGACCAACCTGTTGGCAAAGCAGACAGAAAAGAACATGAAATGTATGGACCAAAACAAACAAATGAACAAGGTACAAACAGGAGTCTTAAGAACAGGCTTTTTTCCACAAAGAATCAAGACCAGACCTTCAATTTTATCCCAAGGAAGTAATCTGAAATGTGCAGCAGATGGTGTAATGGTTACATTGCTGGACTCTCACAGAGTCGACTGTGGTTTGAGTCCTGGACCTAGTGGCTTAAAACTCACGCCAGGCACATGCATGCCCAAAATCCCAAGAGGAGAATGGAGGAGAAGGGATGGCAGCATGGCTACCCCCTGGGGCGGGGGGTGACTTCTTGCTTTCTGTCTGTCTCTCCAGCGAGTACACATGTCCTATAGCAAAAATCTCTCTCTTTAAAAAAAAAGATTTATATACAAAGACATTAAAACATTATCAGTAATGTCAAAAATTTTTGAAAAAAATACAAATATACACATAAAGGATACAATGTAATATACTACATGACAGTAATATCCATGCTTAAAAGAATGAAGAAAATTTAATAATAAAAGTTCAAGATACCTGAAATATGAAAAGGCTGTGAACAACAAAATATAGCCTGATTTTGTTTGGAAAATGTGTTATCTCTTAACAACAACCAAAAAAAAAAGCTGGAAGAGGAACCAGCAGATGGTGTAATGGTTATGTCACTGGACTCCCACAGAGTTAACCGCAGTTTGAGTCCAGGACCCTGTGGCTTAAAACTCATGCCAGGCGCGTGTGCGTGCATGCCCAAAATCCCGAGAGGAGATTGAAGAAGGGAGTGCAGCATGTCTAGCTCCTCTGGGGGGCGATTTCCCACTTTCTCTCTGGCAAGGACATGCGCCCTTTAGTAAAAAAATCTCTCTTTAAAAAAAAAAAGGCTGGAAAAATTTTCACCAGAATATGCTTACTAGTACCACTGCTTTGGGGTTAGGATGGAAGAGATTACAGATGCTTTTTTCCCTGCTACTTTTCTGTATTTCCAAATTGTGTACAATAAATATGTAATGCTTCTATAAATAAGAATAAATATTTTTTAAAAGCAGGTCTCTTTTGATAGTTTATCTAAATAGTTTGACATGGACATTTCTATAAAATTTATAATGATAAAATCATCTTTTCTCTTATTTAAAATAATTTTGGGGGGACCAGCAGATGGCGTAGTGGCTACGTCACTGGACTCTCATGTGGTCGGAGTATGGTTCGAGTCCCGGACCCAGTGGCTTAAACTCACGCCAGGCACATGTGCATGCATGCCCAAGATCCCAAGAGAAGAATGGAGGAAAAGGGATTGCAGTGTGGCCATCTCCCTGGTGAGTGATTTCTCGCTTTCTGTCTCTCTGCTGAGTGCACGCACCTGATAGCAAAATTCTCCCCCCAAAAAAATTTTTTTAAAGGAGAAGTTTCAGATGGACAGATATATAATCAAGAAAATATAGCAAAATGTCCACTGTGGGATCTTGGTAGTAAGTATATGGTATTCCCTATACAATTCTTTCAATTCCCCTAAAGATTTGAAAACATTTATAAAACTTTAGAGGAGAAGAACAAGAAGAGCGAAGTTGTAGAGTCCACTGGTTGTACCGGAACTCACTGTACACAAACAAGTATCAGTGGGAAGTGCCTCTTGTTAGAGACAGACATTTCTTTCTAAGTGGAAGAGAAAAAAAAAATCCAAGATCTACCTAATTTCTCTCTGTGCCTATTCTTTATGGAAATTTGGGAATCATCCAGAGGCTGAGTGGAGCAACAAGCTGGAGAATCAGTGACAAATGCAAGATGTCTGGGCAGACTGGCTCAGCAGGTATGAAGAAGAGTCTAGAAATCAGCAGCTCTTGGGGCTAGCAAGTGGCATAGTAGTTAAGGCCCTGGACTCCCAAATAGTTGACTGTGGTTCAAGTCCCGGACCCATCAGCTTGCATTCACTTTCCCCCTCTCTCTCCCTATCTCTCCAGTCAAATTAAAATAATAAGAACAATAAATAAAATTAAATAAATAATTCTTTTAAAAAAAAAGAAATCAGCAGCTCTGAAAAACATCTAAGACTTTGATGTAGGGGGGCCCACATTCTGAAAAAAACTCTTCTGTGACAGAGGTGGAAAGCAGGACCTTATCCACAGGCTGAGTCACCAATTGTTCAGGGTAGAGGAGCAGTCAAGAAAGTGAGGGTACAAGAACCAAAACTCTTCATTTGAAGTTCGAGGGAGACCTGGCAATAACTAGGAATCGAGACAGTCACTATCAGTAAGCAACATACCAACGTGTGCTGGGTGTTTGACTCTTTAAATCCTGTTCTACACTAAAAATGGACTTCCAAGCATGTTAAGATTTCGATTAAACAGCAGTTTTAGTATCAGTTCTGTTCTACGTAGCCCATAAGTGAGAATGCCTTAACAAGTACCTTCTCTCTATCTTTATTCTAAATGAAGTCAGAATTGTTAAGTCTCTTAAAGTAGTGAGCTTGCAAACCTAAGCAGTACAGAAAGGTGTATAGCTATTAAGGGCCTATAAAATAATGATTCGGGACCCCTAGTCCATCATCTTGCTACGAAGTCGAGATGACTAGCAGGTACATATATGCTGCTTAGCAGAGTAGATTCAAATAATGGGCGACTTGTCTATGCATTTCAGATAGAACGATGTGTCCTATTCCTGCTCAGACAGAACGATGTGTCCTATTCCTGCCGAACGTCAACGCAAATGGGCCTAGCACCAAAAGAAAGAAAGAAAGAAAGAAAAACAGACACTGGAAGTAGAAATACTGCTTTGGCAAGTGCACAGCATTTGGATTCAAGAAGCTGCTTAAACGCCATTGCTCCTGCTCGTGGACTGTGTGAGCTACAGGCAAGGCAAGGTAAGCAGGGTCCTGACCATCTCTGTGCCACGATGTATGCAGTGGTAAATGGCAATACCAGCCTCTCGAAGTAAAGAATGAAATGAAAATAAATGTTTGATGTTTATAAAAATAAAATATTTTAGAAAATGTCCTACAATTACATGCTGCTTTTATTAGTAACAATAATCTGGCTTTTTAAGGGATTTAGAATTCTTAGTTACCTCTGCTTTTAAGCTACAGTTAAAGAAAAATCTGGCAAGGATGTAACTTCTGGGGCTCAGTTTCCTTTCTGTGTGTTACCAGCGATGTTGCTACAAGGCCAATGAAAAGCATGAGTTGTCTTGGCTCCAGGCTGGATCCATGCCTCTCCAATTTGATCTAATCGACTAATTATCTTGACATGCTCTAAATCTCCTATCACTTACATCTGAGTATCTAAGACAGAGAGAGTAAGAGAGAAAGAGAGATAGAGACTAGACAGAACAAAATGTTCCTAAACAAACACAGTTGAGAATTTTATGTGGAATCCAAGGGCAAAAAGAATAAAATAAGGCTGGTAGTGAGAGTTTAGGAATCACCTCTTGGGCCAGGCATGGAGCTCTGCCCAGCTTTCAGTCCTTAGGACCCCCCCTAAGGGACTGGAAAGGCCACAGGAAGCCCCACCTATGGCACTTGACTATCTACTTAAAGTGGAGGTACCCCCTTATCAGTAGGGTTTTCTTAATGTTTTTTTTAATCTTATGAAGACTGACCTCACCAGGTTTTCTGAATTTCTGCATGTGTAAATAAGATCTTCAATAAAAAAATTGTTTATATTTATTGACTTTTCTTTCGTGTGAGGCACTGCCCTCATTTAATTCTCACAAAAAACCTACAATAAACTACTTCCACTCTGTTTTACAGATGAAGGACCTTAAGTTCAGAGAACTTAAATGACTTGCTCCCAACAGCTTGGATGGCAGAGCCCAGGTACATATATGCTGCTTAGCCAGTAGATACCTGGCACCAGAGCAGAAGCCATTTGGCAATACACTGCTCTTCCCTCACGCAAGAAGGCAAAACTGAGCTCTGAAGAAAGAATGGCTCCAGAATGTAACTGCCGGCCTACCTCTCCACGACCGTGAGGGCATCACTGAACCGCACAGCAAACACATCCCCGATAAAGTACTCAGCTAACCGGCCCACGGCCTGCAGCAGGGAGCTCAAGTCTCTCAGGGAACAGTGCAACCGTCGGCAGTCGTTCTCCGCTGTGATGTTCAACCTGTGTCCTGGAACACAACACCTTAGTTTTTCTCGGGAAGAACATGCTTTAGTTACTACATAGATAAAAGCTCGTCTAGACAAGCTACACAGCAAAACCAACTCTTGAGCCAACACACAGGCTGCTCCTCAGTAGTGAGCAGGGGAAGTGGGCACAGCCCAACCTACAGATATATATACCACATGAGCTAAAGGGGCCAGAGGGAGGGGCGGCCAGACTGGGGTGCTCTAACAGGGACCGTGCACCTGATCTGGTTCCTCCCCAATCCTGTAAGGTACTTCTACATAAAGGAAGCATACCCAAGGAGCCCAGTAAGCTGCCCAGCATGGGTCCTATTTCTGGGGCAGAGCAAGTGCTCTAAGCTGAGTCTGTGCGACCCCAAGCCTGCTGCCTTTTACACATGGCCCTGTCTCAAAATGAAATCTCTGGGGCTGATGGGTAGGACTGACCCCAGCTAAAAGAACCAGGATATTCAGTATTCACCCCACAGGACTTTTGGGTGGCAAAGTTTGTAATAAAGGGCATAAGATACAGATTTAGAAGACAGACTTCCTGCCACTTGCTGGCTCTGTGCCTCACTGAATCCTCCAAAGTCTCTATTTCCTCATCTTTAAAATGGGGAAAGTACTATTTAATTCACTACCGTAAGGGTGGCTAAGTTAGAATGCATAAAAAACTCCATAAATAAGAGCATTATACTCAATGTTTGTCATTTGAGTTGACTCCTGAACAACATAGGAATAAACACCAACTTTTTTCCAACTAGTATATTGGAAAATACAGTATAGCACATACTAGAACTGTTTTTTCTTCCCATGAGCTCCATATTTTCTTTTCTCTACTTACTTTATACAAAATACATATAACGTACAAAGTATGTGTTAACTCATTATGTTATCGGCAAAGCTTCTGGTCAACAGTAGGCCATTAGTAGTTAAGGTTTAGGGGAGTCCAAGTTACAGGCAGATTTTCACCTACACAGGGGGTCTCAGTTCCTTTAACCCCTGTACTGGTCAAGTATCCACTGCATTATGAATGACAAAGAGCTAGTCTTTTTAAGACTTGAAACTTTCTTACTTTTTAACTTAAGTTTTTCAAGCTGAGCAAAGAGGGTATTAAGATGAGGAGGGGACTCTTACTGACGACACCAAAGCAGTTGACTGTTTATCAGCAAGTCTTGAAGATGCTGCCCAAGAAAAAAGTGGTTCTGGAAAAGGGGGTAAAGCGGGAGCAGCGCCTGGGAGTGATAGTGCTGACAAGAAGGTTCAGGGTCCCAAAGGTGGTGGCAATGCAGTAAAGGTCAGACACATTCTAGGTGAAAAACACAGCAAAATTATGGAAGCCATGGAAAAGTTAAAGTCTGGAATGAGTTCAATGAAGTGGCCACACAATATAGTGAAGATAAAGCCAAGGCAAGGGGGCAGCTTGGGTTGGATGACCAGAAGATCCATGGTGGGACCATTTCAAGAAGTGGCATTTGCCTTGTCAGTCAGTGGGATGAACAAACCTATGTTTACAGACTTACCAGTTAAGACAAAAGTTGGATATCATATTATCATGGTTGAAGGGAGAAAATAAAATTATATGAAGACTGGGAAAAAAAAAAAGATGAAAGGCAAAAACCCCTTTTGGCCCATAAAAGGAGGAAGAATTTTCAGGCCAGAAGGACCTCCAAGTCTGATAAAGTCTTTCTCATTCACACAGTGGGGATGAGGGTGGACTCCCTTAAGATCATGGCCCTTAGCATGTTCACAACTGCACCACTCCTTAAACACTTTTCGAACCTGCCCCCTTCCCTCTGCCACTTCAAGTCTTTACTCTTCTGTTGGGGTACAGAAGTCTCCAAACAGGCCACCAACAGCCTTCTTCAGACAATGCTTCACAAGCAGCTTCCCAGAACACAGAAGGTATCGAACCCTTCTGAGGCTCACCCCTGCTAAGTGGGAAGAGCCTAGACACCCCAGCATCAATTTTTAGGTCTCTCGTGCCCCATTTGCTTCTACTATTCCACTGTGTCACCCAGGCTCACTGGTAACCCCCAGTGCCACATGCCTCTATACCACGGAATAAACTGTTTTCTCTCTCTTCACTGCTCATCATTTCATCTTCTGCCCTCCCAAGCCTGGCAAAGTTCTTAGTGTCCCCCATACTCATATGGGCATCATCTCTTCTATGAGCCCTTCCTTCCCCTCCCCCTCTTGCAGTCCTCACAGCACCTCATAAGGAAATCAACTAATGAGGTACAAGTCTCTCCCCTTGCAGACTACGAAATCCCTCGTGGTGCAGGACTATGTCCAGCATCCAGTTCAGCACCCAGCACCCAGCACAGAGCAAGTGCCCTTAAGTCCCCGAAGGCCTAAGACATGACAGAAGAGAGAGCAAACCAGAGCTGGTAGGGATTCTCAGGGAGTTTGAGCTCCTCAGGCTGCCCTTGGCGATACTCACTGTTACTATTTTAAGGTGACCATGGATAAACAGCTTGCTGGACAGGAAGCCAGCAGGGATGAACATCACGAACAAAGTAGTGAGTGAAGTGGTAGGTGTAGTGTCTCAGATTCTGTACCATCCTCCAAGTGAGCCTAGTAATAGTGCTGTGACAGCTCCCAGAGGAAGACAGGAGTCAGAAAGGGAGACACATTTTGGCCAATGTATTGTCACAGTAGTTGTCCTATCTCAAGAAACAGAGCCAAAAAAGGGAGCAACTCAAGGAAAGACCTTACAAAGAGAGAGCCAGTGACAAAGGTCAGTTTTGACCTGCCCCAACCCACCTGTTCCCTCCTCTTCCCTCCACATGACAGCAATGCCTTGGTGCAAAAAACAGGATTCTCAGCTTGCAGGCAGCCCTGCAGAGGCTGCTGGGTGGGTAGCTAAGGAGAGTGAGCTGGGCGGCTCTTGTAGAGGATGGCCACCTCACACAAGCCACATGAGCCCACAGAACGAACAGAACCCAGAGGTACTTCTGTTCATGTGTGGTCATGAGGGAGGCAACACTACCCTTCTTGGGCCCCAGAATGAGATGAGTCTAACCTTCCAGTTTACCAAAGTATCATAATTCCACACATTCTGAACGACAATGGGATTTTCAGAGTTACAGCTAGGCAAGTGACTTCCAGGACCAACTTCTAAAACCTGCTGCTCCTTTGCACACTAACCAAACCTTAGGGCTCTGTAGAAAATAAACTCTTGTGAAATATACACCCAGGAACAGCACAGGCCCCAGAAGAGGTGAGGCCAGTATCTCTTTCAAAGAGCACGTGGAAGGCTTATCAAGTCAGCATGCATAGCCCCTTTCTCTCCCACCAAGTTCTACCCTTATCACTAGTTTTCAGCTTATTCATTATACTTAATTCCTTGAACTGAGTATCTTCAGAGACTCTAAGAACTAGCTTTTCAATATTTTAAGCATGTAAGAGAAAGACAGAATGTTTCTCTTTTAAAAACCAAGGCACCATCCACTTGGTCTTCAATAGCCAATTTTACCATGTAGCTTAAAAGTACTCCTTCATCACACGTACATACTCTACCTTGAATAAAGAAAAAGAAATCTAAAATTAAAAGTAAAAATAGCAAGCACTCTGACCAAGCCTTTCCCCCTTCTCCTCTGCCCCAGCATTTGCCCTACAGCCTCCTCCTGGACACCTCAACTGAATGCCAGCAAGCTCAATGCCCTTGAGGGAGCCCTTCCATCTTTGGACAACAACACAAGGAAATTATGTCTCCCTGTATTCCTCCTTATTAACTCTGGTCCTACTCTTCGAGGGTAGAACACAAAACAAGCCAAAGCCTGCCAACAGTCACAGGGAAATGTGAAGACAGGGATGACACCCTTCCAAATCTCTTAGCTTAAGTACAGTCCTG
The DNA here is from genome assembly GCF_000334495.1 of Tupaia belangeri chinensis. Lineage (NCBI taxonomy): Eukaryota > Metazoa > Chordata > Mammalia > Scandentia > Tupaiidae > Tupaia > Tupaia belangeri. The sequence continues at coordinate 2,831,536 of NW_006159706.1, read as the reverse complement.
GGTGCCTTCCACTTCCTCTATTGCCCCTTGCTATAGCTTGACTGTATCTCCCCTCAAGTTCAGGTGGTAAAATCTGGTGGGTCACGGTAATGGTGTTAAGAGGGTAGAGATTAAATTACAGTGGTGAAAGGTAAGACCTTTAGAAAGTGATTTGGGCATTAAGTTGGGGCCTCTGGGATGAGTCCTGATAGGAGAAGAAATGACACACAACACAGACAAACTCTGCTCAGGTTTTCACTTATGACACTTGAGGTCCTCTACCCTATTACTCAGCAGCAAGAAGACCCTCACCAAGTACAGCCCCTGGGCCATGAACCTCTAAACTCTGAGCTGAATAAACCTCTGTTTTTATCAATTGCCCAGACTCAGGTAATTCTGTTACTACCAAAAGAACATCCTAGAATACCTTCCTTCTAAGACTCCTGATTCTTCCCTCTACACTTGCCCTAATTTGTCAAGCAAAATGTGGTCTTCAGAACAGAAAACAGTTTGGAAGAGTTGTGTATGTGTTTTAAACCATTAGTTTGAACCATATGAAACTGCTACTACTTGACCACTTCTAACCTAACAAAATTACAGTTCTATACAGTTCAACCTAATACATATGAACCACGTAAGGATCATGTTCATCAAAACTGCAGCCAGTTCTTTCCTACTCTGTCCATAAGGCAAACACATAGGCAATGAGTACCTCAACTAGAATTCTCCACTGACCCCCTCCAACCTAGAAACCGAGTATCTACCACCACTACAGAATCATACAAGGTATCAACTGAATTTAAGGGGGTGGGGAACAGAGTCCCACTATGACTAGCTGTTTAGCTCCACCCACTTTTCTTCTACGTGGCTAAGGCTTAGATTGCCCCCAAAAGAGCACAGAACATCTGCAAAGTAGAACCTTGAGGTTACATTGCTACACAAGGTTGGACAGATAAAGTTATCATGGTAACGCTAGACATTCTATCCTCCACAAACCAAGTCACCTTGAAGCTGCCAGATGTGCTCAAAGCCACACCCAAAGAATAGCTCATTTGGCAAATCACTGCAATAACTTATGCCTAATTCAGTCTTCCAGTTTTGGGGGATAAGGGAGTGGAGGTGTGAAAATTAGTATTTGAGGTATTTCATATTGAAAGAACAAACAAATCATAAATGTATCCAAGTAGAACAAAAACTGTAAGTCTTAAACTCTCATATATTGTAGAGAAAACAATCTCTTAAGCAGGAAAGCTTGCATGGTAGACCAGAGAGTTAAAGGAGTTACTTAGAGCAGAAATATTGCCTCAATGAGGAGTGGCAAAAGCCAAATATAAAATGGATACTACTTTAGGGCCATATGAGGACGCAGTGCTGTATAAGGGAATGACTGCCAAGGAGAAGATGTTCTAAGCCATCAGTAGTAGGAAAGACAGGCAATGAGAGCAAAGGATCACCCACCAGAAGCAAGAGAGATTCATGGCAACTATATGCCCCAGCAACCATGTAGGTTTTGCCTTTGTACTGAGGGAATGGAATAGGATGACCGGCAGTAGGAGAGGGAAGAAGACGACACATGTGGGGAGTCTAAAGGTGGTACTACAGTAAAACAGGATGCCCTGTGAGATTGACCCACAGGGGAAGGTTCCAGCTGACATTCAGGGACCTCCCTGAGTACACCTGGCACCTATGTGCCCAGGATCCTAGGCTGGCTGGGGCTGACAGGGAATCATGACATTGAGACCCTGTTGTGGTGCTGACTCCCTGTCTCTTTCTCCCTCTCTCTTTTTAAGTTTAAGTAAACTTAAAAATAAATTAAAAGTGATTCACGGCAACCAGCAGTTAGCGTAATGGCTATGTCACTGGACTCCCACGTAGTCGACTACGGTTCACATCCTGGACCCGGTGGCTTAGAACTCACACCGGACGCTTGTGCATGCGTGCCCAAGATCCTGAGAGGAGAATGGAGAAGGGATTGCGGCGTGACCATCCCCCCTGGGGGGTGAATTCTCACTTTCTGTCTCTATGTCTCTCTCTGTCTGTCTAGCAAGCACACGCGCCTTATAGCGAAAACCTCTCCAAAAAAAAAAGTGATTCTGAATTTGAATGCTATAACAAAATCAAAGTGGGGGCGAGAAGTAACACCTGTAGGTTTCACTGCTGGCCAAATGTACACCCTATTGTCATCAACAAGCACAGCACAAGCAGAGGGCAAGGATCGTGTCCAATTCCCTTTTACACAGTTCCAGAGGAGACCCAAGAATCAAAGGCTAGACTAGAAGATAAATGCAAACAAAAGGCGAGGGCCATAACCTATCATGGGAAAAGATACTACGATTTCTTCTGAGAGGCAACAGGCTGACTAATACAGAATGGAAGTTATTTGAGGGGTAAACGGCCATGGGAACCAGAGAACAAAATGTACTTGGTTTCAATTTTTTAATAGCCTTTGCACTGGGAACTTGGCTTTTAAGGAATTAAGGGATGGGCCAATACTTTATCATGGATAAAAAAGCCCATTTTTAAAACAGGAAAAGAGTATTTCTCTGGCCTGAGAGGTTCTACCATTAACGAACGCACCAAGGGTCAGTGCTGAGGCTGAGGTTTATACATCCCTGGAAGAGTCAAGCACACTGTGTAACTGCCAGTAAGTAGGCTTCAATGAGGGCAGGTAAAGATATTTCATTTAGGGGAAAATAAATCAGATTATCCTTCTAAGATGAAAGGCTCTTGGGTATCAGGTACATCTCACAAAAAAGATTTAAGTCTCACTTTAGATTTTGCACCTCAAGGCAGGCTCAATGTAATGTTAAAAAAGTCAACTACAATACTGGATAGGAAACTTAGGGGGTCATTTTTGGAAGAAAGCATACACGTTTGTGGTGCTGACTCCCTGTCTCTCTCTCTTTTTTTTATTTAAAAAAAAAAAAATATATAGCAGATCAAAAATAATGCCTTCTGGGGCCAGCAGCTGGTATGGCGGTTAAAGACACTAGACTCTCACATGGCCGACTGCAGTTCAAGTCCTGGACCTGGCGCCTTGCTTTCTCTCTCTCTCTCTCGCACGCACACACACACACACACACACATCAAACTGAGAAATAATAATAATAAATAAAGTTAAAGTATTAAAAAAAAAAAAAAAAGAAAAATGCCTTCTAATTGGAAACTGGCCCTGAGGAAGAAACCACCTGGGCATGGTTAGTCTCAAGAATGGACTCTAGAAACATCACAGTCAAATGCTTTTCTTTAGTGCTGATGGCATTTTTTTTTTAACAGGCATGTTTGTTTTGAAAAGTGTAGCTGTTCTTATCCTCTTCCAAAAACCAGGGCCCGTACTTGGGGCATGCCAAGTCCCATCAACCTCCTGGGGCCCACTGGATTATTTAGAAGCCAATATAGTCATGGAAACAAGCCGTCATGGGCCACTACGAAGGGCAGCCTCAAAAAGAGCCTCCCACGGAAGTTCTGCCATGAAAAACAAGCTTGTCCGGGAGATGAGCTGAGCCCTGGGCAGCGCTGTGCCAGGACGAAACAGCAGTTAACCAACAGAGGGGTTGCACACCAGCCCAAGATAACTCCTGTAGGAAAACACTGTGGGGAAGAGCAGGGTGAAATGGTGCATAGGAGGTAACAGGGCAGGGAGGACGTGGGTGCTTTTAAGTTGCTGGTGTCACAGTTGGCAAAAAAGAACACTAGATCTTAGATAGGCTAAATTTTTATCATTCCCCCTTACACCCTCTCTTGTGACTAGCACTTACAAACTATGTGCCCTTGAGTAAATTAACTTTTTGAACCCTGAACCCTAATATCTGTAAAACAGAGATACTTAGTAACAGAACTTCCTTCACAGGACAGTTGAGAGAATTAAGTAACGTACATAAATAACACAGTGCCTGACATGTAATGAGCACTCCACAAAAACAGGTCACCACACAATCACCATCATCAACAGAGCAACGAAAACTACTTATCCTAAGCCCCAAGCAGGGGAAGCCTACAAAAGGCGCCACTTGCCTTTCCAACTAACTCCAGTAAGAGTCTCCCTCCAGCCACTGGCAAAAGGAGAATGAGCGATCGCTATCAGTATGTCACCTCCTGCTAACTGTGCCTGCTCTGGAGTGACACTTTGTGTCTGTCCCTCTTATTCTAAAAGCCAGAGAAGAAACAGCACATCACAGGAAAAGTCCAAGGCCATTTTCTTCCTAGCATACTTGGTTTAAAGGACATAAGAAAATATTGTAGGATTTTAGTAATTCCTCTATCTTTGCTCAAAATTAGTTTCTTTTCCAAATAATCTTTTGAAATACAGTTTCGTAACCTCATTTTTACCTCCCTCAAGAGAGAGAGGCTTTTCTTTTTCTGTTTGTTTGTTTTAATTTTCCCTGTTCAGAGTTGGGGAGAGATGGAGAGAGAGGGGAGGCTACAGTGCAGAAATTACATTATGATAACAAAGATGATAGTAATTAAATAGCAGTCCAATTTTTTTTTAACATAAGTTAGGAAATAAAGCCAGTTTACCTGACCCTGAAGTAACTATAAATTGCTGTAATCCCAAATAAACTTCTAAATTGTCCTGAAGAACTGGAAACTGAAAATAAAGAAAGATTTTGTTAAGGATTTTTTAAAAATCATAAATGTAAGCTTTAACAGCATTTTCACATTAAAACATTACAGTAAGTGGGCCAGCAAATGGTGTGGAGGTTAAGACTCTGGATCCCACATGGCTGACTGCAGTTCAAGTCTCGGATCCAGCAGCTTGGAAATCATGTTGGGTATATATGCATGCATGTCCAAGATCCATAGAGGAGAATAGAGAAGGGATTGTGGTGTGGCTATCCCCTTTCAAGGGTGATTTCTCACTTTCTCTCTCTCTGTCTATGTCTCTCTCTCTAGGGAACATGTACACCCTACAAAAAAAAAACAAAAAACCTAAAACAACAACAAAAACCACAAGAACCTATGGGGAAAAGAGCAAGATCAAAAACTTTTCTCTAGGAACTTTTACATAAGCAGCTAAGAAAAGGTGGCTCCCTAGTACCTATCTTTAATAATTTCTAAAATTCAAACCACCAACTAATATAAAGAATTTAAGAAAGAAAACGGTATTATCAGTTGAATTTTTTATTTTAAGCAAAGCAAAGGATGCTGGGATATGACTATATAATGTTTCTTACAGGGGGCCTATGCCCCCAAATGATCTATCTGCACCCTCTAGAGCTGAGAAGGGGCTGTCTCTACCTTCAAATGCAAGGGAACCTTTCCCTTGAGAGAAGGATCACATACGCCTTATTAAAGTACACTGCAGAGTGAAAAGGCAGGCCAAATCACTTGGTCTGTCTCCCCTGCTCATGAAGCAGATAGGAATTAGTAATGACAGAGGGATCTTTTGAAAGTTAAAACACTCACCATGAAGACAAAACCGAGACTTAAATCTAACAGGCCTCTAACCAAGGCAGATGGTAAAATACAATGGCACTTTCCTTGAGAGAACAAGATACACGTGGATTATACAATGTAAAAGCTGACCCCTGCAAATTAATTTGCCTTTGAAGAAGAGATGAACTGAATGAAATCTCTTCAAATAAGAAGCCCTACTTAGTGGATGAAATCAAGTCCTTATGATTAAAGATTTCAGCACATAAATAAGGCAGAGGGAGCTAGCTAGCAGTTAGCCAAGCATGGGCTCTACAAAGGCTAGCCTCTTAGCAATACAACTTTTATAAGCAACATCTTCTCTGCTTGACCTGGCTGTTTCTGAGCTACTGTTGAAAGCACTGAGGCATTATTAAAATTCTTATTATATCTAAGACTAGATAGAGCTTCCAAAAGTTGAGTTAAAATATTTTGTGAGGGCCAGCTGGTGGCAGTGGTGTGGTGATTCAGACGGCTAGATCCCACAGGACTGTTCAAGCCCTGAACCTGACAGATTAGAAAACACACTAGATATACATGCATGCATGCCTAAAATCATGAAAGAAGGAGAAATAGAGAAGGGATTACAGCATGACCATTCTCCATGGGAGGGTGCTGTCTCACTTTCCTTCTCCCTCCCTCCCTCCCTCCCTCCCTCTCTCTCTCTCTCTCTCTCTCTCTCTCATGACACACACTGTGTAACAAATTAAGAGAAAATTTGTGAAAATGTTAACACTTGTTAATTCTGAGGGTTAGTTATGGTAATTATTCTCTGTAAAAAAAAAAAAATTTAAGTATGTATATATGCCTACAGAGAGACAGAAAGGTAAGTAAAAAGAGGCATGCTGTCTGTGCAGAAAAGTAACTAGTCACCCCACCCTATTTCAAGTGGTGCGTTACCAGTGTTGAGAAGGCATGTGTGGGAAGGAGCTCCATCACTTTGGCCACTACCTCCAAGCTCTGACGTAAGTACCGCTGCCACTCTGTCTGCTGCTGTGGGAAAAAACACAAAGGAATCAGCTCTTCCAAAGGGACAGAATCCTGTCATCTTCTCTGCCTGTCTCTCCTTTGCCTCAAGTCCACTCTCAGATAAATGTCAAAGAAATGGGAAATGATGGAATGAAGTTAGTTGATACTTTAAAAAGGTCAGGTTAGAATACTTTTTTAAAAAATTAATTTCATAAGAAGCTATTATTTCTTCAGAAAGCAAATGATCCACACAGAAGAATCTATTTTCCCCCTAAGGATTTCAGGAATATAGAGATGAAAGAGCTACTTGTGAAATGCTTGAGCCCCTCCCCTCATCACCTCACCTGCAGGAACAGGCCACTCATCATCCTATGAGCCAGTTCATTATTATGTTCCTATACATACAACTGATGAAATCAGTGGCACTCAAAGCATGGTCCACAGGCAGCAACCACTGGGAGCTTGTAAAAAATGCAAATTCTGTGGCCTATCCCAGCCCTTCAGAGTCACAACATGTTTTAACAAACTGTTCCCCTGACTTTAATCCATACTAGAGTTTGGAAAGCCCCAGCCTAGATCACATAGTTAATAAGAAGTGAAACTAAAGTCTACCCAGCACCTTCCATGTAACCAGGTCTGCAACCAGATGTCTTGCCCTCATGTAACTGTCAACACAGTGTAAAATGTATCATTCCCCTCTGGGGAGATGAAAAAATTAAGGAACAGAGAAATCCAATACCCAAATCTTCTCCATGCCCAAGGCTCAAAGAGATCCAAAGATCCAGGCCTCCTTGTTCCAAATACAGGGCCCTTTCTAACCCAAACATGGCTGGTCTCAAGGCTTGACCACACCACAGTCATTCTTACTTTGAGAACAATAGCAGCTATTTGAAAATTGTTAAATGTCTGGTGGTTAAGAAAAAGGAACACTGTGTCCATAAAGATATTTTCCTTTATCAATGCTGGACACACTAGCATCAATAAATTCAGGACTCATTTTAAGAATTATCAGTTTATAAAAATATACTCAAAACGGACTTCCTTTCATTCTAGCCCTATCATTTAAGTATCTCTGTTTCCACCAGTTTCCAGGTAGCTGTTATTTGCTACCCAGGGTAGGAAAACAGAGGTGGGAGCACAAGGCAGGAGAACAAGGAAGGATACCCACTTTTCACTGTACGTATGATTTCTTGACTTACATCATCTCTAGTCCACATGGGTAAAAAAGGTCTACAAAACCTTTTTTTTACAGTTAATGAGGCTAAAAAGACCAGTAAGAGAGAAAAGAATTTCAAATGTACAAGTCAAACTATACAACGACTGGTTTAAGAGCAGTCTCCAAAGCAAAGGGGTTACAAGTTCCAATTCTCCATTCTGACTCGTATCAGGACATGACAATGATTAAAAGTCAAGTAGGGGGTGCCGCTTACATCGTCATCCAGAGTCTCATCATCTAACTCTTCCAGTTGGGCCTGGTTGTATCTGAACTGGATTCGATTCAACACCTCTGTGAGCAAGAGGACCAGGGCATCTTCGTACCTATGTGGCAGGGAGAAATTCAACAGCAGGTGAAAAGAGGTTGTCAGCTAGGATTCAGAAAAGGCCTCTGCAACATGAAGGGAGTGGAAGCCACGTGGGATTACCAAGTACAAGAAGCATGTAAATTCCCGGTGTTAGTTGATGGGCTGGCAAGAATAATAGCAAGGGCATTTATTTATCAGGTACCATATACCCTGATGAACTGACCCTTTTAATATTATTCATGTAATGTTCCCCCCCTTTGTCTCTGGGAAAAACTTTCATTCGAAGTCTGTTTCGTTTAATACTAGTTTCATATAGCTGTCCCAGTCTCCTTAGTTACTGTTCACATGTTATACCTTTTTAAATCCATTCTTTCATTTTCAATCTGTATCTATCTGAATCTGATGTGAGTCTCTTGGGGACGACACATACTTGGACCATGGCTTTTTTTTCCCCTAATTCATTCTGCAAATCTCTGCCCCCCCCCTTTTTTCTTAAAAAGAATTATTTAATTTTTATTATTCATTCACTTATTTTAATTTGAACAGACAGAAACACACACACACAGAGAGAGAGAGAGAGAGAGAAAGTGAGAAAGCAAGCCACCTGGTCCGGGACTTGAACCATGGTCCTCCATGTGGGAGTGTCCAGCACACGCCACCTGCTGCCCCCCAAATCTCTGCCTTGTAACTAGAAAATGTAATACATTACATTTGATGTGATTAATGTACTGATAAAAAGGGCTAACTTCTGCCATTTTGCTATTTGTTCTTTATATGGCTTTTCTCCTCTTCCTCTTTTTTTCCATTACTGTCTTATTTTGCATTAAACAGGTATTTTCTAGTATAGCACTTTAAATCCCTTGTAACTTCTTTTACTATATGTTTTGTTGATATTCTTAGTGGTTGTCCTGGGGATTATAGGAAGTATATATAAATATCAATTATGATTCAATGCTTTTAACAACTATAAGAGGTAAAATAGCATCATCAATATTTTTCTTATGGGGGCCAGAAGGCGGCATAGTGGTTAAGGCACTGGACTCCCATAAGGCTGACCACTGTTCGACTCTTGGACCCAGAGGCTTGAAACTCACGCTTGGTGCATCTGCATGCAAGACCAAGATCCCGAGAGGATGGAGAAGCGATTCAGTGTGGTCATTCCCTCCTGGGAGGGTGATTTCTTACTTTCTGTCTGTCTCTCCAGTGAGCACATTTACCCTATAGCAAAAGTTCTCAGAAAAAAATAAAGAAAATATATGTGTGTGTGGATATATATGTATCAATATGGACACGTGTGTGTGTGTGTGTGTGTGTGTGTGTGTGTGTGTGTGTAACAAAGTTAAATAAGTTCTACAAGATCACAAAGCTAGTAAATGTTCTTTTTTTTTTTAAATTGCTACAGGGCAAGGTAATATCCACAAGAGACAGAGACAGCATCACTCAATGGGGCCAACTCATTCCACAATTCCTTTTCCTCCATTTCTCCTTCCTGTCAGGATTATGGAAACATATGTACAAGTGTCTAGTATGTTTCTCAAGCTGCCAAGGATAGGGATTCAAAACTGCAGATTGCTATGTGGGA
>NW_006159706.1:2820648-2822060 GCF_000334495.1 Tupaia belangeri chinensis | reverse complement strand
CCTACACACCAGGGCTCTACCGCTGCATCACAGAGCCAGCCCAAAGCTAGCTACTTTGAACCAAGGGCTTCCAAATTCAAAATCCATGTTCTCTCTACACATAAACCACCAATGAATGGGCTTTGGGCCTGCTTCACACAACCTCCAAAACCTAATCTTTAAGTCAATTTTAAGACGACTTAAAAACTAAAAGACTTCATGGAGTCCTAGGCACAAGGTGCACACTGCTAAGATGCTGTGTTCCACAGGCTGGGACCACTTGGAGGTCTAGGTTCGATTCCCAGTTCAACCTAAAGGCTGGAAATGGTGAAGTGTGCCAACTACTCAAGGAGGCTGATGCAGAAAGATCTTGAGCTCGAGGCTGGCCTGGGCAACACAGCGAGACCCTATCTAAAAGAGCCAGGCCTCGTGGCACACATGTAGTCCCAGGTGAGTAGCTGAGGCAGAAGATAATATGGTGAGACTTTGTCTTAAAAAAAAAAAAAAAAGACAGTGGGCTAGCAGGTGGGGTGGTAGTTGGGGTACTGAGCTCCCACATGGTTGACTGTGGTTCAAGTCCCAGACCTGGCAGCTTGCTTTCTCACTTCCCTTTCTTTCTCTCCCTTTCTGGTAAAATTAAATAATAATAACAACAAATTTTTTAAAATTAAATAACTGTATTTTAAATAGTAATAAATTTTTTTAAAGAAAATAATGGAAAAGAACCTAGGGGAACTCTGATCCTTTGATTTGTATCTAAGTTCTCCAAGAAATACTTGGAGTCCTAGGTTTAGATATTTCCTGTGTGAGAGAACCTAACTCAGAAAATATCATGTAATCTGTAACAGTTGCTACCACAGGGCCCAGCACAACACACTTTTACAAAAATAGATCGTGTTGCCTAAATGAGTGCCTCTGCTGAAATGCTTCTCAGACAAGAGAAAGGCCTGCTCCCACATGTGAAGAAACTACCCATGCTGGTCAGTAGGCTCTCAGCACCAAGCTTTTCACCACACGTGGTGAAGCTGGGGCAGAGGCTACACAGAGCACTCTGTTTCTCTTCACTCGGCCTCCTAGACTCTGCCAACAGGGACAATGAAGAAAGATGAGGCTCAGGAACCAGCAGTTAGCATAATGGCTATGTCGCTGGACTCCCACATAGTCGACCGCGGTTCGCGTCCTGGACCCGGTGGCTTAAAACTCACGCCGGGCGCATGTGCGTGCGTGCCCAAGATCCCGAGAGGAGAATGGAGGAGAAGGGATTGTGGTGTGACCATCCCCCCTGGGGGGTGATTTCTCGCTTTCTGTCTCTCTGTCTCTCTCTGTCTGTCTGGCGAGCGCATGTGCCCCTATAGTGAAAAAACCTCTCCAAAAAAAAAAAAAAAAGAATTTAAAAAAAAAAAAAAAAAAAAGATGGGGCGGGGGGGGGGAGG
>NW_006159706.1:2798852-2820006 GCF_000334495.1 Tupaia belangeri chinensis | reverse complement strand
ATGTGCCCCTATAGGGAAAAAACCCCTCCAAAAAAAAAAAAAAAAGAATTTAAAAAAAAAAGAAAAGAAAGATGAGGCTGGGGAGGGAGAGTGAAAGTACTTCATTTTTCCTGTGGGCTTACTGTCCTAGCAGTGCAGCCCCTGCAATGGTCACCTGGAAGCAGCAACTGATTCCAGGTTCCAGCTTCATTCCATATTCCCAGAACTAGCTTCATTGTACCCCCTCTAAGGGGTACCAGCAGCAGCCAGGTTACACCCCCTCCTCAAAGGAATGAATCCAGGTCCCATGAAGCCCTCCTCTGAGCTCCTATGGCAGCTGGGTGGGACTGTCTCTTCAGAGATCTGAGCCCTACTTCAAAAGGCCCTTTCCTCTGATCTAGATTTTGATAAACCTCTTTTTTTCCTTTGTGCCTCAAGCCTTAGGAGTGGAGGTACTTTCAGTAGGTATCAGCTATGTTATCTCAGAAGGCAAAAAAAGGAAACCTACTTAATCACTTTCCTAATTGAATTCTCTGTTGCTATAGGGCACATGCACTAGCCAGAAAGACAGAGAGAGACAGAGAGAGAGAAAGTGAGAAATCACCCCCTGGAGGGATGGTCACATCGCAATCCCTTCTCCTCCATTCTCCTCTTGGGATCCTGGGCACATATGCACACGTGCCCGACGTGAGTTTAAGCCACCAGGTCCAAGACTCGAACCGCAGTTGACTACATGGGAGTCCAGCATCATAGCCATTATGCCAACTGCTGGTCCCTAAAATTAAATATACGGTACCTGCAGATGGCATAATGGTCACTGGACTCACACATGGCCAACCACAATTCAAGTCCTGGACCCAGCAGCTTTAAACTCACACCAGGTATGTGTGCGTAGGTGTCCCAAATCCCAAGAGAACAGAGACGGGATTGCAGCGTGGCCATCCCCCTGGGTGGGGTGAGGTGTGAGGCAGACCCTGCATGACTGATGACTACAGTCTGAATTCCAGCCTAGCGACTTGGAAAACACATCAGGCACAAGTGTACACACATGCTCAAAATCCTGATGGGATGGAGAAATGGAGGAGAAATTTGTAGTATTTTGGATATGTAATACTATTAAGCCTTGTTGAGGTAGTGCTTTCTCTCTCTTCCTCTATCTCTCTCTGGCAAGCACATGAACCCACTGGCAATTAAAAAAAAAAAAAGTTTTGTTTTGTTTTTTAAATTAAGTGTGGTTTCCATTCTCCTAATACACCACCCAATTAAATACAGTTAGTACTAGGACAAGAAAAACAAAACTAAAAGGTATTCAGTATAATTCATCTATAACCCATGGGATGACACCAACTGGAGGGCCTGAAGACCACTCACAAATCCTCCTGGACCTATCACATTTCAACTTATTTCCATTCGCCCATCTCACCCCAACATCTGTCCAACTGTTTGCATATGACTTAATCTGACAAATGCCAGTCCTAATCTAGTTCAGCAACCAGGCATGGCCCAGGAAAGAATGCTGGCAGGGGATTTACTAGAAACTTTGGCAATATCTATAGGGAAAATAAATAAAATCACCTGATAGATTCAAAATCCCACTTGAGTAGACTTTACAGAAGGTAAGATCAAACACTTAGGCCTGAAGCTTATCTTTGCTATTCGCTCAGGATATCAATTCCCAAAGTTACAGAAGTTTCATGCAATAAATTGCTGTGAAAGACTGAAACATTTTCACAATTTTGCTAGGAAAGAGAGTCTACTTCAGACCCGAGAGCAGACCAAAACACAGACAAACTCCAATAAATTGCCTTGCTAAACTAAAAGAGAATTAATTTAGAGACTTTGTACACAAAGAATAACCCTAAATTAAACCTATAGCCCTACTGGCATTGACAACTCTGCCTTCAAATAAACCGTATCACTGAGACTATTAAAGTAAACCGGGCAACAGGCTAAACTACACATAGATAGCTGATCTCCCAAAGTGTGTGGTGAGGGTCAAGGAGTACACGGATAGGGCAGAGATTTTGAATGCCTACCCATTCCCCACTCTTCCATACATTGAAGCCAACTGAAACTAAATTTCCCAGCATCCCTTGCAGATATTAAATGAAGTCACTGGGTGAAGCTTCTGGGAAAGTTTCTTTTGCCCAGCACCTCCCACTTGTCTTTTTTTCTGAATTGCAGGTGGAATGTCTTGTTGCATCCATCCATATCCACCTTTGACCAGAAATGACTATAGAGGTGGACACCATGACTAAGGATGGTACAACAAACAGGTAAAAGGATCCAAAAATTTATTTGATCTACAAGAACAAGGAAGGGGACCAGCAAATGGCATAATGGTTATGTCACTGGACTCCCAGGTAGCCAACCACGGTTTGAGTCCTGGACCTGGTGGCTTAAATTTCATGTTAGGTGTGTGTGCATGTGTGACCAAAATCCCAAGAGGAGAAAGGAGGAGAAGGGACTATGGCATGTCCACCCCCCTCGGGGGGTCATTTCTCACTTTCTGTCTGCCTCTCCAGCTAGTGTATGTACCCTACAGCAAAAATTTCTCTTTAAAAAAAAAAGAACAAGGAGATACTGACCATTTCTCAGAGGGAAGACAAGAGATACAAACCTCCAGATGATATAGATGCTGGAATTATCAATGACTTAAAGCAGCTATTATAACAATCCTTGATGAGGTTCTTGAATTGAACCGTGTCCACCTTCCCCTAATCCTCAGTCCATTTGTTGAAGTCCTAATCCTCAACATGACTGCGTTTAAAGACAGGGGCTGGCAGGTGGTGTGGTGGTTAAGGCACTGGACTCCCATATGGCTGACCTCGGTTTAAGACCTGGATCTGGTGGCTTACTTTCTCACTTTCCCTCTCTCTTGCCTACCTCTGATCAAGTTAAAAAATAATAATAATAAATATAAATTAAATAAGTAATTAATAAAAAAAGAAGTAACAAAAGTTAAATGAGGTCATAGAGGACCTTAATCCAACAGAAATGGTACCCTTGTAAGAGTAAAAGACATCAGAGAGAGTGTGTGCTCGCTCTCTCTTTCTCTGTATGTGTGTGTGTATGTGTGTGTATACACATACACATATATGCACAGAAGAAAAACCCTGTGAGCACACAGTGAGAAGACAATTGTGTATAGCCACCAAGAAATCTCTCAAAAGAAATTCAATCTGCCAGTACCTTGATCTGGAACTTCTAGCATCCAGAACCGTGAGAAAAAAAATTTCTGTTGTTTAAGCCACCTTGCTTGTGATACTGTTTTGGCAGCCGAGCTGATTAATATAGAAGGTAAATGACATAAGAAACCTGGAATTTTAAGAATGAAGGAAAAGGAGCCAGATAGTGGCACAGAGCTGTGAGAGCTGAACTTACATAAGAAGATACCCAATTCGTGCCCCAGGGCCTCCTTTTACACACTAGGCACTCATATGCACACATGCCCATGATCCGAGCTGGCTGAAGCCAGGGGTAAATCATGGCACGATGACTCTATTAAGGGTGAATTCTGTCTCCAGAACTCATGGAAGAAATAAGTAAACTTTAAAAAAAAATTACAAAGGAAATGTAAGCAAACTGATAAATATCTGAGTAAATATAACAGTATTTCTGTCCTCCTAAGGTCTTAAAATATAAATGATGGATAAACGTAAAAATTAAAACACTGCCTTATGGAGTTTTCAAAGTATGTAGATGCAAAATATATGACAACTTCAATATAAAGAAGAAAAGACAGAAGACTATACAGTGGTAAGATTTCTCTATTACACTTGTGATAAAATGTTAATGTGAAAGATTAAATATGTAATTGTAATTCCCAGAACCACCATTTAAAAACCGCATATAAAGAGATATAGCCAAACATTCAATAGACATACTGAAGAGGAAAACTAAACATGTATGCAACCAACATCAGAGTTCCAAAATAAGTATGAATGACAAATTCTAGTAGAACTGAAAAGACAGACAAATCCACAATTACACTTGGAGAATTCACCTCTCCCCCAGTAATTGAAAAGTAGGATAAGGAAGACAAGCACCATGCTATCAACCTGACCCAATTGACATTTACAGAACTCTCTCCCAACAACAGAATACACTTTTTTTTTCCAAGTGTGCAATAAATCAAGAAGACAGGGTCATAAAACAAACCTTAACAAACTTAAAGAATCAAAATATACATATTATGTTTTCAGATTATAATAAAAATAAACTAGAAAATAATAACAAAAAGACATATGGAAAATCTACAAATATTAAACCAAAAAAAAAAAAAAAAGGAAATCTCAAGAGAAATTAGAATCCAGTTTAAACCAAAAGAAAATATATTAAAATCTGGGGCCAGCAGGTGGTCTGGTGGTTAAGGGCGCTAGATTCCCACAATGGCCAACCTTGGTTCGAGATCCAAACCTGGCAGCTTGCTTTCTCACTTTCCCTCTGTCTCTCTGTCTGTCTGTCTGTCTCTCTCTCTCTCTCTCTCTGTTCCTCTCTGGTCAAATTAAAATAAAATAAATAAAGATAAAATAATTCTTTTTTTAAAAAAAGAAAATATATTAAAATGTAATGGATAGGGGCCAGCAAATGACATAGTGGTTACATCCTTGGACTCCCACGTGGCTGACCATTATTCAAGTCCCAGACCCTATGATTTGGAACTCACACCAGGTATATGTACATGCACGCTCAAGATCTCAGGAGAACAGGGAGGGGATTGCGGCATAGCCATTCTCCCTTGGGGGTGTTTTCCCATTGTCTCTGTCTGTCACTCTCTTTCTCTGGCACACGCACACACCCTAAGACAAAAACCTCCTTAAAAAAAAAAATGATGGATAAAGCAAAAGTTGTGCTTAGAGGGGAATTGACAGCATTAAATGCTTACATAAGCAATGACGATAAACCTGAAAACCTTACAAGTTCTGAGATTTAAGTTATACATGCTAAGGCAACTACATAGATGGTGCTCAATAAATAAATGAAAAGAACAAATGAACAAAGTGAATAAACGCACAGACAATAACTAGACAAAATCCCCAAATCAATCATTACAAAGGCCTGAAGTATAATCCTAAATTGCTTTTTCAACTCCATGAAATAAATGAAACTCCTGTCCACTTGCTCTCTGGGACAGTCAAAAGCATGATCTTTAATTAGCAAGAGCTAGAAAGCAGCAGCTCTAATCTAAATCTAGTTAACAACTTTTCGTAACTGTGCCAAAATGTCATATGTAACAGTGGCACTTCCTCTTTATTAAGCAGAATAGCTGACTCCAAATAGAAAACACCCATTTTTCTCACGCTCACCCACATCTGTTTACAGTCCAATCTAGTGTCACCAGGAATCCCCATGTTTGTCTGCGGGCAACCCTTGCCAGTATTTTCAGGTCACAGGACATGACTCGATAGCTTGAGATTGCTTCACATGCTGAGGTTTCCTCATCTTCCTGTAAAAATGAGTTTCTACACAGGCACTACCTTCACCTTGATGAGCACAGAGGAGGGAGTGAGGGAGAAGGGAGAAGAGAACCGATACCTATTAAGCACCTACTGTCAGCCAAGGTACTTCACACACATTGTTTTCATTACATTATTTCAACAGCTTGTGAGGAAAAGTACTCCTGTCCCAAAGTACAAATGAAGAAAAGGAGGTCACTGAAATTCAGGCATTTCCTACCACCAGCACCTCAAAATGACAATCAGGACCACCTACCTATCAGGAATTTTGTTCAGCAGCATATGTTACAGAACATTTAGCCCGTTAACACCGGGATTAATGTTCTCTAAAGTCCCTGCCAGCTCTGATCAACAAACTCTTGAGCATTCTCACTGAGCAAGGAACATGCAGAGCTCCAATTTCCAAGCTCCTAGGACCAAAAATAAACCCATGTACATTTGTGTTTCTAAATCTGTAGCCTACAACGAGTACCACTTTGTTGTGATAAATGATGCAAAACCTTTAAGCCACGGGGACAGGAACTGAGTGCTGCCTCTGTGACTTAACCACACCTACGTTTCCCATTTAAGACACCAACAAAACATTTTCAACTACTTCCTGCAAGATTAGTTGCTTCTGAAATTCTGGCTTCAGCCACAAATGTGACCCCCCAAAGCACCCCAACTTCTTTCAGATATGCTTTTTCCTCCATTCTGCTGGAGCTCACTTGGCAGAATGCGTTTTTTGAGAGGTAGTGAGGAAGGGAGGGCGCAGATTAAAAATAAACATAAACACACAAAGACATACAAATATTTTTAAAAAGTGAGAATTGGGTGGGCCTGCCTTCTCTGATGAAAACAACTACGACCCCAAACAGGTCCCAGGTTTATTCTTTTAAAAGGCAAAAAATGAAAAAAGGGAAAGTAAAGCCAGTTGTTTTCGGATGTTAATCGGCTAAAGATACAAAGACCACTGGCACCATATAGTTTTTCTGGTCTTTTAGGCCCAATTCTGATAAACACATGTGGCTTTCGTTAACTCAATAGTATCCATAACAACAGACAGCTAGCCTATTCACATGTTAATTGCTTTCATACCCTATAAATGACTGCTCACAAAATCACATTTCTATATGTGTCTAAAGGTTACCATCATCGCTCAGATTGGCCACTTTCCACATTTTTTTTTAGAGAGTTTTTTTTGTCATAGGGTGCGTGCTCATCAGAGACAGAAAGCAAGAAATCACCCCTGGGGATGGTGGCACCGCAATCCCTTTTCCTCCATTCTCTTCTCAGGCTTTTGGGCACATGCATCTGGTGTGAGTTTTAAGCCGCTGGGTCCAGGACTCAAACCACAGTCAACTACGTGGGAGTCCAGCAACATAATAGTTACGCCATCTGTTGGTCCCTCGCAGATACACTTTATTGGCTGAAAGATACCTGTTCATATTTACATGTTCTTAATTAAAATATATGTGGTAATCATCAGTAGCAGCTCCTGCAAAATGGCACATCTCTGATGTATTGGGGGGTCTTTCAAACCTAGAGTAACAATCGCCAAACTTCCAAAACTTTTATTTAAGGGCTTTTGAGCGCACACTTGTATAAATGTATAATGTAAGGAGTAACAAGAAAAAAAATTAAGTTCACTTCAAATATTTTCTTTGTGCACCCCACTGGACAATCTGAAACAGTTTTCTTTGTAGTTTACTACCATAGACCACAGGGGGTGTCAGACAACATAGACCACAGACCAGCTTTGAGGAGTTTTTGTTTGCTTCTTAAAGGCATGTAAGTGTGGGGCCAGCAGGTGGCAGCTGGACTCCTATATGGCTGACTACGATTTGTGTCTAGGACCTGGCCACTCACTTGCGCGCGCTCTCTCTCTCTCTAGTGAGTGCACATGTCCTATAGCAAAATTAATAATAATAAATAAAATTAAATAAATATTTTTAAAAGGCATGTAAGTGCTATTTTTTTTTAAAAGTTAAGTCAGAAAAAATTAAAAAGCCTCATTTAGGATGGCAATCAAACAACGAAAGAGGGGAATTCCTAGTGCTTAAAGCACTCAGCCAAAATCACTGAAAACTATCAAATCAAATGACAGATGCCTAGGCAGACAGGCCAGTATCTACAGGTGATCTAAGGCCTTTAGACCATGGAAGACTGATGTCACTTGACTCCATGGTCACCATCACAGCCAAATGGCAGGAGCATCTTCTTTTACTTACTGTTGTTGTCATCACCATGACCATTTACTGAGTGTCACACTTGTACATTTAGACACTATGACAGGCATTTTTACATACACAACCTCCTTGAATCCTGGCCATCCTGCAGGAGGGGTATTAGTATGTCCATTGCAAGAGGAAATTGGTCGGCATGTAACCTGACCAAAGTCACACTGCAACATGAAGCAGAAAGGAATTTAAACTCTACACTGCTGCGCCTTCTATTGGTACAATAATCTGCACAACTGTGTGTTTAAATACTAACAATCTGATACTGTATGTTTTCTTAATGAAATAAAAACAAAACTTTCACCATTTTGACTTTTAAAAAAACAAAAGTGGGCCAGCAAGTGGCATGGAGGTTGGGGCAGCTAAATCCGACTCACCTGCAGTTTGAGTCCTGGACCTGGCAGTTAAAAAAATCATGCCAGGCACATGTGTGTGTGTGCCCAAAGTCCTGAGAGGAGAAATGGAGGAGAGGAGACTGCAACTAGCCATTTCCCCTTGGGGAGTGATTTCTTACTTTCCCTCTCTTTCTCTGCCGAGTACCCAAGCCCTGTAACAAAAACTGAACAAACAAACCATAAAGTACAAGAGCAATTATGTCTGAAGTGTAGGATTATGGATAACCAATCTCCATTATATTTTTCTGTATCTTGTTCTAGTTTTAAAAATAAATACATGCCAGGGCCAGCAGGTAGTGTGGTGGTTAAGGTGCTGAACTCCCACATGACCAACTATGGTTTGAGACCCGGACCTGGCAGCTTTGCTTTCTCACCTTCCCTCTCTCTCTCTGGTCAAATAAAATGGTAATGATAATAAATAAATAAAATAAAATAATTCTTTAAAAGATAAAAATAAATACAGGCCTATGGGGCACAGCCAGTAGCATACCAGATAGAGAAGCTGGAGGCCACGTTAACTATGGCTTAAGCTCCTAGCATGGCTGGCCCGAAAGCACACCAAGTGTATATGTGTATCCAGGATCCTAGTAAGCTGGAAAATGAGGATCACGGTTAACTGAGCCCCACAGAGAGTACTTCTGTACTTCTCTACCCCTTCCCATGCATACATATGTGCACATACTCTATTATGAACAAAAAATAAATTCATAATTTTTAATGACAAGTGTTTAATTCAGTTATCTGAAAAATTTTTAGACCCAAGGAGTAAGAACATAATGAACACCAAGTTCCTATCAACTGACTTTAACAGAGCCCTGTTTCTCCTATATGCCAACCCACTTTCCTTCTACTCCCTAAAAGTTATTTAAAAACAAATCCCAGATGCCGTATCACTTCATCCAGTAAATACTTAAGTTTATATCTCTAAAATAAGTAGTTTTATTTTTTTTAAAAAAGAACACCACAAAAACATTATCACAACTAAAAAATTAACAATACTAATTACTTTTTTAACCAGAAAAAAAATGTTTAAGAAAATAAGATATTTGAAAAAAAGAAAGTGCTCACTGGCTAAACAGCTAGAAGAGTCAGTCTCACTAAACAGGTCCAGCTGTATAGTCACTCCTCCTTTTGGTTACAAAAATAACCAGCAAAAATGACTATTTCTAATCATCAGTGCTTCCAGAGTTTACCTGTTGAGAACTGCTTCCTTGTCTCCGAGACGACTTTTAATCTTACTTGTCAGATAGTCCAAAAAGAGCGTCCAGATATCCAAACAAGAGAAGTAACCTTCATGAGTAGGCTATGGTACAAAAGAAATCCAGACAATGAATTACTTAATGCAACTATTCCTTAGAAACACAAACACCAGTGTTTACTTACACCAGAATGGTAAAACCGTAAGCCTAGATTCCCTCAGTTTTCTAGTAACCATGAGGGTGGCTTTTAGTTGGTCTTCACCACTGAGCCCTATTGAACTCAACAAGACAAAGGTACCAAGAAACACATCATTAGGGAAATACTAGTGTGGGCCAGACAGAGTTATAAAATAAGCCAAGCAACAGCCTATCTTAAAATCTTAGACTGCAGTGGAGGGAGCTCTTACAGATCATCCCATTCAAATCCATTTTAGAAAGATGAGAGATCTGAGTTGCTCAAGGATGGGGAGAAGCAGGTTCCTTTACTCTCAAGACAACATGCTTTCCACTACAAACTTTACAATACCAAAATAAGGGTCAGTGTCTCCAAAGGTAATGAGTTTACACATCTGAATATAAGGAAAGTAACATCTGCAGTCTTCCCATGTAACAGACTGAAGATGAGCTTAAGTCAGATGCTTAGGGCATTATCCCATATGCAAAAGTAGGAGTGTTGAATAGGCTAACAGCAACCTCTACTCTGGTGTGAATGAGGACAAAGTGAGAGGAGCAAGCCTTTGTAAGGTCTGGCACCTGGACCATGTCCAGCTAACTTTCTTAAGAGCCTTGAGAGTCTATTTCATGCAAAATTCAGGCACTATACTCTAACATCTAGTCCTTCCGTACATTCAGCTTCAACTTGTGGTCTCCCAATACCAGAAAAATCCATTCAAATTCCTACTACTCCCAAGAACCCTTTGGTTTTGCTAATGACTGCTTTGTTGAACAATATATTTGATAGCAGAACCTGATATGTAAAGAAATGGGACCAGCAGCTGTCATAATGGCTATGCTGCTGAACTCCCATGTAGTCGACCACAGTTTGAGTCCCGGACCTGGTGGCTTAAACTCACGCCAGGTGTGTGTGCATGCATGCCTAAGATCCCAAGAGGAGAATGGAGAAGAAGGGACTGTGGTATAGCCATCCCCCCGGAGGGGTGACTTCTTACTTTCTGTCTCTCTGTCTGTCTCTTTCTTTCTGGCGAGCACACACACCTTATAGCAAAAACCTCTCAAAAAAAAAAAAAAAAAAAAAAATCAGTCATCCTTCCTTGGTTTAAAATGCCTACCATCCCCCTCAAAAGAACACAACTGATCAGATATATGTGTGATTGCTTTTGAGAAAAACCACAACACAAATTCAAGTTGTATGGATCATCCTCATGCCTTTAAATTAAGGGTTTACTATTTGGCTCAAAGGGGGGAAAAAAGCTGAGCTGACACCCACTGTACAACCTGAAACCACCATTCACATGTATACCTACAGGCCCCACCATGAAGTCTTGTTTCTTATAGGTTCCTTATGATCTGCCCCTTGACAACAGCTATGGACATAAGTCATTAAAATCATAAAGACTTTTGGAGACGCCTGGTTTTTCAGAACCCTCACAGATGCTTTTTTTTTTTTTTTTTTTAATTTTTTGAGAGAGTTTTCTTATTACAGGGTACATGCACTCACCAGAGAGAGAGAGAGACAGAAAGCGAGAAATTACTCCCCTAGGAGGAATGGCCACACTGCAATCCCTTCTCCATTCTCCTCTCGGGATTTTGGGCACACACGCACTAGTGTGAGTTTTAAGCCACTGGGTCCAGGACCTGAACCACAGTCTAATATGTGGGAATCCAGCACCATAACCATCATATCGTCTGCTGGTTCCCACAGATCCATTTTTTGGGGGGAGTGGGGGAGGTGTTTGCTATAGGGCATGTGCACTCACCAGAAAGAAAGAGACAGACAGAGAGACAAAGCAAGAAATCCCCCGGGGATGGGTCGCCACGCTGCAATCCCTTCTCCTCCATTCTCCTCTTGGTATCTTAGGCACGCACACACACACGTGCCCGGCATGAGTTTAAGCCCGGACTCAGTCCACAGTCAACTACATGGGAGGTCCAGTGACGTAGCCATTACGTCAACTGCTGGTTCCCCCACAGACTGATTTTTAAAATGTACTTTTGGTATGGTGGTTAAAATGTCTGGATACATCACGGTTGAGTCTGTGGTTTGAGTCCCAGACCCAGAGGCTTGAAAAATATGCCAGGAGAATATGCATGCCAGCCCAAAATCCCAAGAGGAGAGTGAAGAAAGCAGACTGTGATGTGGCCATCTCTCCAACAACCCCCACTGGGGCAGTGATTTCTCTCTCTCTCTCTCTCTCTCTCTCTATCTGTGCCTCTCTCTCTGGAGAATGCACACATCACATGGCAAAAAAGCTTTTAAAAAATATACCTATTCTCAAGATTTTCAGAATCCAAGGTTAAGCGATCACTGAAACTCCTAAAAGATTTAAGATGCTAATATGGGGCCAACAGGTGGCATGGTGGTTAAGGTGCTGGATTCCCCCATGGCCGAATGCAGTCTGAGTTCTGGACCTGGCAGCTTGAAAATTACATCAGGTGTTTGTGCATGCATGCCCAAAATCCCAAGAGGAGAAGGAAGAAGAGATTATGGTGTGGCCATGCCCCCTCGGGGGTAATGTCTCATTTTCCCTCTCTTTTTCTGGGGAGTGCACGTGCCCTATGGCAAAAACCTTAAGAAAAAAAAATTTTTAAGGGAACAAAACGAATGATGTAACTCTTCCCAGGGGTTTAACAGTGTTTAGTTTTCATTAGCATCAGTCTATTTGATCTTTACAATAGTCCTAGGAAGTGGGACAAATATTTTCCTTCTTTCCCTTTCACAAGGCTCAGAACTAATTTACCTGCCCAAGGTAACAACACAATTAAGGAACAGAATCAGAACTAGAATGTGAATCTTAGAACTCCTAGTCCAATGTTGGCAAGGGTGGGAGGAAACGGGAATACTTTGGGTGGGAATGTAGCCATTGTGGAAAACACTATAGAGGGTCCTACAGAAATATAAATTAAAAATAGAACTACTGTATAACCCAACTATCCCTCTTCTGTGTATAAACCCAAAGGAGATGAAATCATCGTCTCATAAAGATATCTGCCTTTCCATGCTCATTACAACATTATTCCCAATAGCCAAGGTATGGGAACAAACTAAATGCCACCAATATATAAATGGGTAAAGAAACGTGGCGTGTACATATCCATACACAACAGAGTACTATTCAGCCTTACCAAAGAGATCCTACCATTTGTCACAACATGGATGGACCTTAAAGACTAAGTAAACTAAGCCAGTCACAGAAAGAAAAGTGTTGCCTGATCTCACTTTTATGTACAATGTTTTTTTTAAAAGGAGGGGAAATACAGAGATAGAGAATGAAACAGTGATTGCCAGGGGGCATAGAAGGAAGAGGAAATTGAGAAAAGTAGGTCAAAGAATACAAAGTAGCAGGTAAGTCAGATGAAAAATGTAGAGATCAATGCACATGAAAACTAAAGTTGATAAAATTATATTAGGGATTTTTGTTGAATAAAATTTTAGCTCTACTTGTCACAAAAAAAATAACTGTGATATGATGGGTATGTTAACCATTGTACCATCTATATGTATCCTATAACATCATTTATAACCTCAAATATACACAAAAATTGTTTTATTTTAAAAGAAAAAAAATTTGTCATCCAGAGCCCTTCCTCCTAGTCGTACCATCTTTAGGCACTATTTTAGTAAAGGGCAAAATGAAAAATAGGAAGAACAAGAAGGAATTGCTGAAGACACAATAAAACTGGGGCAGGAAGAAAGAGAACCCAAGGGCTTGCAGAGATGCCTCAAGAGCTCAGCGAGCAGCAAATCACAGTGAAGATAAAGACCTAGTGACTGCTGGTGGCTGGAGGTTAACGAAAAATGCAGGATAAGAAATATAAAAGACCAATTAAATAAAGAGAAAATAAATACAAAGAAACATAAGAGAGAAAATAAAAACGCTAGCGTTTACCTATAATAAATCTTTTATTACTGTTATTTCAAAATGTTTACCAGTTCTAAAATTTCTATAGGTTTTCTAAAGAGTGACTTATAGAAAGAAGTCACTCTAGACAAGAAAGAAGACACATTTCCCCACTTTTTAGTGGATAAATAGATGAAAACTTAAGCTTTTTCAAAACCTTTTTTTTTTTTAATTTGCTATAGGACATATGTACTCACCAGAGGAAGAGAAAGAAAAAGAGGAAAGCGAGAAAGCACCCTCCATAAGGCACAGCCACACCACAAATCCTTCTGCATTTCTCCTTTCAGGATTTTGGGCATGCACACATGCACATGTGCCTGGTGTGTTTTTCAAAATGCCCACCACGAGACTCAAACTGTGTGGATGGACGTGTAGATTTCAGCTGCTTTAACCACCACACCACTGGTTGGCCCAAGATTTTAATTTCTTCTTCTTATATCTTATTCCAAACCACTCCCCTACTTTCAGGTCCTGGTCCTAGGCCCTTGACACCTTTGCCTCACTCTGCCTGCCCTATAGAACACTGGATGGAATACCTCCCAGGTAACCTGTCCTTCTGCTGGATGCTCAGAATTGGATTCTGTCTGGACCAAGGATACCTACTCCCACAGCTGGTGAGCCTACATCCAGAAAGGAAAGTCCTCACACAGAGGGCCAGGAGGGCAGAGCAGGGTTGGCTGACAATAACCTCTGAGTACGGGGAGGGAAAACAAGAGCCTGGTGTTGGCTTTGTGACCACATGTTTATTTCTTCTCACAAACTATTAACACACAAAACCACCACTCTTGGTTTAATGGAAAACTAACACATAGGAATTGAGTAAGTCATGGCAAAAACCTTGACACTACTGACTGCAGCCTATCTTAGGTGAGGAAATTGAAAGCCAAAGAAATTAAAAAGAATTGTCCAAAGACACAGACCTCATAGAAATAACCTGAGCTTACACACAGAACTTTTGAATCCAAGTCCAAACAAGAAGGCATAACACACACATTCACTTTAAAATGTGTTTTAGCTTTCTTCTATACTGTATATACTAAAAGATTCTATTTTACATGAACAGTAAAATTTCAAGACATTTTTTCCATTTTCAGAAATTAGTCCCTTTCCGACCTCAGCATTGGCTCCTCATGTCTGTCATTTGTGTTACACTTATCCTAAGGAGTCTACCTAACACTCAGCATTCTCTCAAATCATCCTCTCTTCCTGATCTCCTTTTCAGATTTCTCTGGATCCATCTCCAAACTTCCCCCCAGTGATGTCTCTCTCCTACATCCTTCACCCTCCTACAATCTTCTCATCCCCTAGGACTGGTAAGCTCAACATTTCCCTTCTGGTTCTACCCACCTCTGCCCCTTCATCAGACATCCTGAGACTTCCAATTTTGGTCCTCCACTTCCACCTGTGCCCCTCCCTCTGCCCCCAGGAATGGTTCACCCTTACCATTGGGTACTCTTACCTTTACAGGCCACGCCCCTCCCTGAGAACCCTTCCTCCAAATCCCATCCACTTACACACAATCCTCCCAGCCTAGATCCCTGCCTCTCCTTTACCCTCATTAAGTCATAACATTAATGACTTCAGGGGGTGGAGGAGTGGAGAAGAGCAGCCCTACTTTTAAAATCAGATGGACTCAGCAATTTCATCCCTGAAAAACGGAAGAAAAGCCACCTGTGTACATCATAAAGCACATACAAGACTTTACTACAACAGGATTCACAATCACCAAAAACTGGAAGCAGTCAAATCAGCCATGGAATGGGGTTTTACACAATGACTTACTATAACACAATGAAAATTAACAAACCACTGCCACACACAACACAGATGAATCTCAGAAACATGTCCCACACAGTCAGATGCAACATTACAGGCTCTCATTAGAGTGCTAAAACAAGCAAAACTCATCTGTGGTGTTAAGACCAGGGCTGGGATTACTTCTGAGAAGAAGGGTGAGGCCCTGATTGGGAAGAAACATGAGGGGATATCTGGAGTGCTAGTAATGTATTTCTTGACTTAGGTGGTGGTTACATTATTCATTTTGGGAAAATTCATGAACTGTACATGTACGGTTTATGCACTTTTCTGTGTGTCATACTTCGATAAAAAACTTATTTTAAAAACACACAAAGGGGCCAACAGGTGGCATGGTGGTTAAGGCGCTGAACTCCCACAGGGTCAAACACAGTTCAACCCAGTGGTTTGAAAAATCACACCAGGCATATGTGTGTGTGTGTGTGTGTGTGTGTGTGTGTGTGTGTGTGTGCCCAAAAGCCCAAGAGGAGGATGGAGGAAAAGAGACTATAGCATGGCCAGCCCCTCTCGGGGGTGATTTCTTACTTTCTCTGTCTCTTTCCGGCAAACTGGAAAAACCTTAAAATACACACATACACACATACACACACACACACACAAACACACACACCCACACACACACACACACACACACACACACAGAGCCAGCAGATGGCATAGTGCTTAAGGTGCTACTCTCACATGGTCAAACCATGGTTCAAGTCCCAGACCTGGTGACTTGAAAATCATGCCAGGCACATATGCGTGTAAACCCAAAATCCCGGGAGGAGAATGGAGAAGGGACTACAGCGTGGCCATCCTCCCAGGGGGTGATTTCTCACAATCCCTCTCTGTCTCTCTCTGGAGAGTGCAAGCTTCCCATGGCAAAAACCTTAAAACAAAACACAAACACGTACAATCAGGCACAAGGGATAGGGTAAACAGAAATGTCTGAAACTGGATTGTGGTGAGGTTGCCTAAGTCTCAATTCAATTCAATGAACACTGAATTATACATTTACAATGAGTCCATTTCATGGCACATAAAATTAAATCCTGATATGTAAATCAAGGAAGGCAAGGATTGCTTGTGAAGATTACATGTTTATCTCCTGATATACAAAAGGGCTCAAAAAATACTTGTTGAATGGAAAAAATAAAAATGGACACCACCAAAATACAATTCTTAAGAGATGAAAAAACATCTTATCCAGATATAGCATAGAACTAAAGGCCCTAATTTCTGACTTTTTCTATATTTTGCTTCTCTAACATAATAGTGATTAAGAGCACAGACACTGGGTTCGAATCCTGGCTCTACTACTAACTAACTGTATGACCCTGAGCGAGTTATTCTTTGTGCTGCAGTCTCGTTACCTGTAAAATGGAGATTATAGTAAAAACAGTACCTACCCCACTGGATTACTGCAAAGATTGAATGTGTAACTCTTCATTTGGTAAGCACTATATAAAATGTTCGGGAAACAAAAAGAAATTTTAAAACGTTCCTTCTCCTGGGGACCAGTAGTTGGCATAATGGCTATGTCGCTGGACTCCCATGTAGTCAACCGCATTCAAGTCCCAAACTCAGTGGCTTAAACTCACGCCGGGCGCATGTGCGTGCGTGCCCAAGATCCCAAGAGGAGAATGGAGGACAAGGGAATGAGGTGTGGCCATCCCCCCTAGGGGGTGATTTCTCGCTTTCTGTCTCTCTGTCTTTCCAGCGAGTGCAGACGCCCTATAGCAAAACCTTCTCAAAAAGAAAAAAGTTCTTTCTCCTGAAAAGAAGGTAGACCTAAGTCTTTGAGAGGGAAGGATAGTTTTTTTTCTTTTTAGTGCTTTACCTGATGAAATGTGTACTTGAACAAAAGCGTCAAAAACTCCACCACAGGGAACTGGGAGTAGGACTCAATTCTTCTTAGGTGAACACTCACAAAGAGCCGCAGAAAGTCAGTGAACTTCTCAATGTAGCTAAATTAGACAAGAAAACAAAGGTGACCATAAGAAACCCATCCTCCTCTTCAGAAGAGAACTTAAATTCAATCCAAATTTCTTTCAGTATAGACTATACAAATATATATTTTCAGTTAAAATATAAAGGCCTGTAACAATTACCTACAGGACAGGCAACCCTTCATTCCATTACCACCTGAAACACAGCAGAAAAGCAACTTTAATCCTCAGACACTATCCACCACTATGGCTTCTTATATGCTAGTGCTCTTAGATCTCCTAACTCCTCAGTGTTATGAACCAATTAAAATGAAACAAACAAACAAAAAAAAAAGGTGCTAAAAAGTTGATGTGCAGATCACTGGGTCATTTTAGCCTAGTAAATCTAGAAGGCTTGTATGCTTTGTCAGAGACCAAAATAATAAAATCAATGTGCTAAAGACACAAAAACAAATCAAGTCTATGCAAAGGGTAAGGCATCCAGGTAAAAAATATTCAAGCTTGCAACCTAATGTCATCCCCCAGCTCTTGGTGCTATTGGGTCGTTGGCAAAGTCAAGATGCATTTTTGCATAGAAAAAAATGTCATGAATTTCCCAACAACCTAATAATTAAAAACAGCGTATCCCAATCCACTCTAAAAGTGATTTCAAATAGGAGAGGAAGGCTGTTAGAGCTGGCCAAGCCTCAGGGATCATCTAGTCTGATGCTTCCATTTTAGAGATGAGCCCTAGAGAGATAAAAAGTGACCAGCCCAGGGTCACCCAGCCAGCTCATGGCAACACAGGAATATCATCCATTCCTAATCCAGAGTTCTTTCTTTTCACATCACAATGAATCCCCAATTCATTTGCATTCACAAAATCAATTCACAGAAGAGTGTAGGTCACAGCTGCAAGGATAAGAGATTTCTGTTATTAAATACACAGCACGTCATCACTCTCACATTTCAGAAACTGTCATTTTAAGCCCCTCAATACCAAAAGGTGACTAGAAAATGAGATGGACATACCTTTATAAATCACATTTCAGAGACCAACAAAAAGGGCAAAGACATACTAGGCCTAGCTGAAAATTAAATAATGGCTAAAACCAATCCTAAACTCCTTAACCGCAAATAGCTATTTTTTAAAGCAAAGATACGTGATAAGTGAAATACAAAAGGGAAGAAGGCGATTACTCCTGAGAAAAACAAAGCCGGCCCAGAAATAAAATGTCCCATATTGGACCTAGCTCCCTGAGGGTTGTCAACCTGCTTATGTGACCTCTACATAGCAGACTCACTCTTTTGTGAGTTATGTGCAGCTTTTTTTTTTTTTTTCCGCTATAGGGCACGTGCGCTCGCCAGACAGACAGAGAGAGACATAGAGACAGAAAGCGAGAAATCACCCCCCAGGGGGGATGGTCACGCCGCAATCCCTTCTCCTCCATTCTCCTCTCGGGATCTTGGGCACACACGCACACGC
Organism: Tupaia belangeri chinensis; assembly: GCF_000334495.1. Lineage (NCBI taxonomy): Eukaryota > Metazoa > Chordata > Mammalia > Scandentia > Tupaiidae > Tupaia > Tupaia belangeri. The sequence goes on along the minus strand of NW_006159706.1, from coordinate 2,801,465 downwards.
GCCCGGCGTGAGTTTTAAGCCACCGGGTCCGGGACGCGAACCACGGTCAACTACGTGGGAGTCCAGCAACATAGCCATTACACTAACTGCTGGTTCCCATGTGCAGCTTTTTAAAAAATACATTAATTTGTTTTGATTAGCATAGCAGAATGGGTGTGTCTGTGGCCAAATAATCAAAAAACAATACAGGGTGGGCTAAAAATCAATTGTTTTTAGAGATAAGAAAGTAGAAAAAGAATGCTCTCTGATGTCTTCAATCACTAATACGCAAGAGTAGAAACTCCCCATACCTCATTCAGTTCATTTATTAATTATATATATTCAAAGCTGTAACCAGTTTACTACTGTTTAGGAAATGCACTCAATTCCCTATCACACATTAAAGACAAAGAAAAGTCATGGGTAAAATATTGAGCAATCTCAATTTTATGTTAATCTCTAACTCAATTTTTAAAAAATACAAACAAGGCTGTTGAGTAGCTAAAAGTTTGGTTTTATTTCACCTCATTTTCTTGAGCTTGCCCACCTTCTGGTACAGGTGCTAATGAACAGTAGAAAGTTAGAAAAAAGGCAGTGGAGGAAAAGAGAAGCCAAGGACCTGGTTAAGCAGCTCCTAGTCAACTGAGAATGGACTGAGCTGTTTAGAATTAGTGGTAAGGGGTCCAAGAACCAGGAAGCAAGCACACAGTATTATTAATGTCACCTTTCTGCTTCCAGGCACCTCTCAGCTCTCACAGGGCAATAGGAAGCATAGGATTAAAATATAAAACCAAGAGCACAAAAGTTACATGTAATAAAATCAGCATACAGATAATCCATGTGACAATTCTACACCATCTGAATTTAAGCCATAACAAAGTACCTGTGAATACTTATGCTTAAAGTAATAGTCAAAACAACTTATGTTGATGGTGGGTACAGTAGATACAGATTTTTTTTTATTATAGCTTTTTAAACCAAAGCTAGAAAGGATATAAAATTATGTCTTTTAATGAATATAGAAAGCTATTATATGAAAAAAGGACCATGTCAGTCTACGAGTCCTTTTGTGATTATACCAAGCAAATGTCACAAGAACCTTGTTTACAATGAACTAAACCAAAATAATCTTATGTATCAATTTTTTAACTTTGGAAAAATGTAATAAAACTGCCCAATTTTAAAGGCACTAAAACATCCTTAACCTTAGGCACATGACTGTTTGTTCTACTACTTAAAGAAAAGGAAACAAATAACTCTATTAACAAAAGGTACTCTAAGGAAAACTGATTAAAGTACTAACAACCTTAGTTGCCAGGCAATCTACAAAAATTTCCAAATTCAATAAACTGTATCTACTTGGAGGTTTCTGAATAAACAACATGATTGCTCATAATAAGAGTTTCCAGTTCCCCTGGTTTTATACAGCAGTAGCATCATGTCAAGGAAATCTATAAGATACACAAAGGACATCAACTGCAAAGGAACCACGCACCAGGACCCTGCCTAGGAGGACTGTGACGGAGTCATCTCCAGAGGGCTTTAGGATTATCCCAGGCTCCATTCAAGAGGACAATAGGAAGGAAACACGGGTGCATGCCCCATTCATCTGTGCCTATGTTAACATCTCTCCTATCTTTTGATGAAAACTCACCATTTGTGCAAAACTCACAATAACAACAACATTCCTGTATTTTGCAAGATGTTCACTTGGGAAAAGATTTCAAATAGTAAAAACTGAGAAGCAACGCCAAGTGAGAAAGGGCAATTATAACTCCTGTACCTCCAGGGACCTCTTCTGTTCTTGGCTATACATGAGCAGCAGTCTCAGTTCCTCACCAACTCAGACCTGCAGGCAAACAGTGAGGAAGAGGGGGAGGAGGAGCAGAAGGGAGGACAGAAGATGGATGGGGAAAAAGACAACAAACCTACACAATCCACAGTCACTTTCCAAACTCAACGCATTTCCCTTAACCACCCTAGCCCTTCCAGCTAGCTCAGACTTACTGGTACACACCTACCTCTCTGTTCCTCATCAGGGGCCCCACACTCTGAAATCAAAGAGGATTACAGACACTATGGGGCAAAGCATGACAATAAAGGCCCTTTTCCTCAAGGCACCACCGACTCCACAGTGTTTTCATTACCTCTCATCAAGCTCTTCTAGCCTGCTCTTCACTGTGTGGGCATTGTTATCCTTGGTGATTTTCTGCAGGAGGTAGAAAGTCTGCTGGAACATACGCAGTAAATACTCCTCAAATTCCATAGGCACACAGTTCTTAGACATGAGTTCATTGATGCAGGACATGGCCAGGACCCCAAGCCGGCCGCGCTCCTGAGTCAAGACACAGTTCTGGCTGCTGCCGTTAACTGATGCCATCTTTCTGGCCCGGATGTCACAACCAAAGCGTGCAAAATGGAAGATGGTGGTAAGGAGGGACGGGGTGATGCTGGCAGACAGAGGAATCCAACTGAAGAGATGGGCCAGGCATTCCAAGGCCAGGGAACAGATATACTCACTCTCCGCATCAAGGACAGGGATTGGCTGATTTAACAGTTTGGCTGAGCTAGGACTCTGCAACAGGTTACTCAGTAAGTCACCTGAAAATTACAAAAAAAAAAAAAAAAAAAAAA
>NW_006159706.1:2792987-2797597 GCF_000334495.1 Tupaia belangeri chinensis | reverse complement strand
CCAATAAAATAAAAAAAAAAAAAAAAAAAAAAAAAAAAAACTTTTAGGACAGCCACTATCAAATCTTTCACAAACCACTTGAAGTAATTCTTCAAAAGGAAGAATTAAGGAGGGGGGGGGAGCTTAGTTACCTATGCAGTCAAAGAAAATTACTTAATATGCTCAATGTTAATCACCAATTACAAAAAGTTGTAACAATATAATAAGCTGGTTCTGATTCTAAGGAAACACATCTGGATATAATCTTCAGTGTTTTGACAAATTTAGTGACATCTGTAGAACAATTTCCCAGGAGACATGGTAGTGGGAACAGGGTAGGACTATCCCTGACTATAAAACCCCATGCAAAATCCAAACCCACTTTCTCTTTACTTTCTTTTTTTTTCCCCTTTTCTTATGGAGAGGTCTTTTGCTATAGGGCACATGCACTCGCCAGAAAGACAGAGAAAGACAGAGACAGAAAGCGAGAAATCACCTCCCAAGGGGGATGGTCATGCCACAGTCCCTTTTCCATTCTCCTCTTGGTCTCTTGGGCATGAACGCACACACGCCCGGCGTGAGTTTAAGCCACTGGGTCCGGGACTCGAACCATGGTCAACTACATGGGAGTCCAGCGACATCGCCATTATGCTAACTGCTGGTCCCCAACTACTTCCTCTTTTCTTTCTGTCCCCTAAAATCATAATCTTGTTTTTAAAATCATAATAATGGACTATTAAATAAATAAACAAACAAGCAAGCAAACAAACCTACCACCGTGTATGAAGTTGGGCACCAAATGAATCAAAAATTAAAACTAGGCTAGATGCAGCAGCACAGTGTTAACACACGATCCACAAAGCTAAAGCTTTGGGGGAAAGGCCTGGTTCTGTGCCCCATGATCTTTCTAAGGACGCCAGGCACACACCTCTGGCCCTCTGGAGTCCTGTAAAACGTTCACCTATCCTATCATCTGGCCATTCCCCTCCTGTTATGTTCCCAAACCAACCCTCACACAGGCCTACGAGGGGACAGGTAGAGCTCTGCGGGAAGTGGGAAGCAACGCGGATTCCTCACTGGGGGCTGAAGACAGGTGAGACACTGCGGACACACAGCACATCGTGCACTAAGCAGAAGCAATGGGCTAAAGGCATAGGCAAGTAGTTTGAAAGGACCTTAAAAACACAGTGCAGAATAAAAAGAAACTGAACCACAGCATTATTACCACATCACTTTCATATAGTAAAATATATAGACACAAAACAATAAATTTTTACAATAATAAGTTATCAAAAAGACAGATTGGGCCAGTGCATGGCCTGATGATTATGTGAGATGGATCCCACATTGGCTGGGCTGTGTGATTCAAGTTCCAGGCCCAGCAGCTTGAAAATATGGCAGGCACATGTACAGGGGTACCTAAAATCCCACAAGGAGGGAGAGATGGAAAAGTCGGGACTGCAGCGTGACCAATCCCATGGGGGGTATTTTCTCACTTTCCTCAGTCTCTTTGTCTCTCTCCAGTGAGTACACACATCTTCTGGAATTTTTTTTTTTAAGATGCACATTAATATACTAAGCTGGCTATTTACTGTGGGAAAGAGAAGAATGGGTATGAATGGGAATAAATAAAAAATAATGAAAGGGCTCTTATACATACCAGTGACACTCAAATGCTATGAACTGGGCAGTATAACTAAATTAACTATCTAAACTTGTGATCTAAAATACAAAAATCCAACCATTACTATTGAGTAGCCGTTCTGAAAATTTGATGTGAGGACCTTATAGAGGGTGCACAAATTCAGAGCTACTTTTTAAAAATGCTAAAATGTTATTTGCCTTTCTCACTTGTATTATCTCACAAATATACAGTGGCACTTTCCAGAGGCTACCCTGCATGTGACTTTGCAAATAGATAAATGTAGACGCTTTCTTTAAGCGTCATGTTAAGGAGATTTGCAAAAAATGAAAAATCACTCCTCTTTTTTCAGTGAATTTACTTTTTGCTTTGGAAAAGAAAAATAACTTTTAGGGCTGGTTAGGTGGTATGGTGGTTAAAGCAGCCAGATCTCACATGGTCAACCCTGTGGGTGTGGTCCTGGACCCACCAGCTTGAAAAACACACTAGGCACGTGTGCACGTATCCCCAAAATCCTGAGGGGAGACTAAAAGAGAAGGGACCATGGCATGGTCATCTTCCGGTGGGGAGGAGTGCCTTCTCTCTCACCCACCCTTTCAACGAGTGAACATGCCCTATGGCAAAAAATAGTTTTTAAAAAAATCCACATAAATTCTTCCCATGGACAATGAAAAAACAAAAATAAAGAGACAAATCAAATGAAGAATTAGGATAGAGACACTGGCAAAAGGATGAACGCCAGCACTGAATTAAATATAGAATCAAGACTAAACAAACACAGGACTTATAGAAGGGTGCACTGGCAAACTTTCTCATCTTTCACAAACAGTATTCTTTTAACTATATTAAAAGAAAAGTGCATGGAGAAAGTGACAAAAGGCCTAAGAGGATCACTGAATCTGGCTGGGAATTCTGCCAGAGCAGGGAGAGTCCAGCAGAGACTGCTGCTGGGGTGTGCTAAGGAGTTAGTTTGGTTTATTCACTGGGCCTTCAGGTTTTCTGAGTATGAGTTTCCTCTACAAAATTGAAATTATAGTCAAGAAAGTTAAACAATTTTTTGAAAGTCTTGCTGCTAAACTTGGTGTTTCAAATACAAAAGGGGAGTTGAACAAAAGCATCAGAATAGATGTTGATTAAATCAGCAACACTGTCTAAGCAATGGTGCAAGATCTAATGACTTCACTTACAATTACCATAAAGGAAAAAAACACTAACACATGAATGTGAAATTTTTCTTTGTTTTTTTAAAAAAGGGGGAAGTAGGCCAGCCACAGTGGAGCAACAGTAATGTAGTGTTTACAGGTTCATCTTCCTGTACACGCTGGCAACACACACACATGCACCCATGAACCTGGCTGGCTGAGTAGGGGTGGACCGTGACATGAAGACCCTGTTGGGGATGCCCATCTTCTTTCCTCTTTCTTTCTCTCTTCTTCCTTCCCTCCCTTTCTCTGAGATAATTAACTGATTAAAACAAAATGGGGATATATACTAGTTTAAAAGTTTACCTAAATACTCTTGGCTCCTGAGAGTCTCAATTTATTTTGCTTTTCTCAAATATTAAAACTCAAGACTTCAAAAAATTTTAGGAGATGGATACCGAACTTGAGCTGTGAAATATTGCATTCCTTGACCAAAAATTATTTTCTGCTGAGACCTCCCCTCCAGATTCATTTCTAGTGGGTAGGGATACCTCTGTCGTCTCCTCTCCATTTCTCTCTGTCTCTCTCTGTCTCACTGTGTCTCCCTGTGACTTTTAATTTTTTTTTTTTAAGGTAAAGTATTCGCTGGGATCTCAAGCCCCTCTCTTTTATTGTGCTAATTGGTGCCTTTGCCCATTTCATTTAGGAAAGGCACAAACCCAGGCCAGGCCCATCCTGAGATGGATACAGAACTTAAGCTGTGAAATACTGCTTTCACACAGCACATGTGAGGTTTTCATTTTTTGCTCTTTAAAATTAAAGTCTAGAGGCCAACAGGTGGCGTGGTGGTTAAGGGTGCTGGACTCCCACATGGCCAACTACGGTTTGAGTCCCAGATCTGGTGACTTGTTTCCTCACCCCTCCCACCCTCCACCCACACCCCACCCCACTCCACCCTCGTCTCGCTTTCTCACTCTGGTCAAATTAAAATAATTAAATAAAGTTAAATAATTCTTTTAAAAGAAAAAATTAAAATCTAGTGTTTTTTATCATTTTTCTTTATTGTTTTTTATTTTATTTTTTCTTCTTCTTTCCTCTTCTCTAATTCTTTTCCCTTTTTCTTTATTCATGGCTGCTCAGCCTCTATTCACTAAGTGTCTAGACAGGCCCAAGTGAACAGGATGCAAACATCTGAATATGATTAGGGTCAGAATAGTCCTCTATTCCCACTGAATCTGATGCACAAAGAGGGAAAACAGAACAAAAGAGAGATTGCAGATCACCTTCTGCAGGCCTCTGAACACTCAGATTGAACTTCAAGAATTAGAAAGAAACGTGCCATCCATCAGATGACTAGAAATCACCGCAGGGTCATAAGAAATATGGGAAAGCAAGAAAATACCTCTCCTCCAAAGGAAAAGAATAACTCCTCTTCCTCCACAGACAGTACAGTGAAACTCATGGAAATGTCAGATAAACAATTTAGAATATTCATAGTGACAAAGCTAACAGAGATGCAAAAGAAGAGAGACAATGAACTGCAAGGAGGCAGGAGAAAGGAGCTGATAAGTTCCAGGAGGTGAGGAAATTTTTGTAAGATCTAAGAGAGAAAATACACACTATAAAAAAGAATCAAATGGACCTGTCAGAGATGAAGGCTATAACACAGTAAGTCAAAATATCCCTTGAAAGTATTAAAAGCAGACTAGATGATACAGAAAATCGAATCTCAGATGTATAAGAGAGAATTGCTGGCCTAGAAAAATCTACCACGAACACTAAGAAAATTGCCCCCCAAAAATGAAAATAATGTATGAGAAATATTATATACCATCAAACATCCAAAC
>NW_006159706.1:2790041-2791338 GCF_000334495.1 Tupaia belangeri chinensis | reverse complement strand
CAGAGATGCAAAAGAAGAGAGACAATGAACTGCAAGGAGGCAGGAGAAAGGAGCTGATAAGTTCCAGGAGGTGAGGAAATTTTTGTAAGATCTAAGAGAGAAAATACACACTATAAAAAAGAATCAAATGGACCTGTCAGAGATGAAGGCTATAACACAGTAAGTCAAAATATCCCTTGAAAGTATTAAAAGCAGACTAGATGATACAGAAAATCGAATCTCAGATGTATAAGAGAGAATTGCTGGCCTAGAAAAATCTACCACGAACACTAAGAAAATTGCCCCCCAAAAATGAAAATAATGTATGAGAAATATTATATACCATCAAACATCCAAACACCTGGATAACTGGTATTCCAGAAGGCGAAGAGACTCAAAAGGGCATTCTGCAAGAATTCCAAACCTAAAGAGGCATTCAAAGATCCAATCCCAAGAAACACAAAGGAAGCCAAATAGAATCAACCCTTCTCCAAGACAGAGTGACCAAAACCACAAAGACAAGACACTAAGATTAGCAAGAGAGAAACGTGAAGTTACCTACAAAGGATATCCCATCAGGCTAACAGCAGACCTCTCATCAGAAACAATGTGAGCAAGGAAAGAATGGGAAAATATATTCAAAATGTTAAGGGAAAAGCAATTTCAACCAAAAATACTGTACCCAGCAAGATTATCCTTCATATGGGAAGAAAAGACAAGAACATTCTCACATAAACAAACCTGAAAGAATTTACCAACACCAGACCAGATCTCCAAGAAGTTCTTAAGGGAGTGCTATACCAGGAAAATTAAATACAGACACACAAAAATAAGAGTTCAAAACTAAGAAAATGGCCAACTTAATCGTAGGGACAAGCTTGGAATTGAATATTCTATCCCAGAATTTAATTGAGAAGATGGAAGCACAATAGAAGATAGATTAAGTACATGAGACTGAACTGGTAAAATAAAATTTTATGACTTTTGACTAAAACATTGCTGATTTTCTTCTAGGCTTTGTTTTCCGGTTTTAAGGATCTTTGTCCTCTCTCAAGCTGCCCATAGGTTCATGTTCCTATTATTTGAACAGAACCCTAACCTGTTTTCTGGTTTTAAGTTTTAAGCAAATTTCCTTAGCATTTCTTTGAGTTATTAAAGCTAAAGCTGCTTTTCTTGAAATTAAAAAATATATTTAAAAATACCTATTTAATGACCGTGGTAAGCTATATAACATCAGCTAGGTGCTCCCTTATAGTATATTCATTCTACTCAGGAGTTTCACGCCAAAATCAGACATGTATTCACAGATATGTATATA
>NW_006159706.1:2787457-2787772 GCF_000334495.1 Tupaia belangeri chinensis | reverse complement strand
TAAAGAAATTTTATGAGGGACCAACAGTTAGCGTAATGGCTATGTCACTGGACTCCCATGTAGTTGACCACGGTAAAAGTCCCAGACCAGTGACTTAAACTCATGCCGAGCACGTGTGCGTCCGTGCCCAAGATCCCAAGAGGAGAATGAAGGTGAAGGGATTGCAGCGTGGCCATCCCCCCCGGGTGGTAATTTCTGGCTTTCTGTCTCTCTGTCTCTCTCTGTCTTTCTGGCAAGCGCACGCACACTATAGCAAAAACCTCTCAAAAAAAAAAAAAAAGCGTTGTGACTCCAGGGTTTGCTTTCTTTAAAGAG
>NW_006159706.1:2768121-2787291 GCF_000334495.1 Tupaia belangeri chinensis | reverse complement strand
ATACATATATATATGTATGTGTGTGTGTGTGTGTGTGTATATATATATATATATATATATGAAACTAGGAATGGAAAATTATTGACAATAACATGTATGATTAAACCACTATGCAGTGTATTCTGGACAGGAAATCACATTTTGTCTGCTGTGACAATGCTCAGGGAATGAATGTAAATTAATTAATTAATTTAAAAAAATGTTTCAGAAGAAATAATTTTAATAGTATCTAACATGCAATTCTCAAGAAGAAGGCACCATATTTGGAAATGTCGAGTTAGTTCACATTTAATTTCACCTGATCTCATAAGAAACATACAAAAAGAGGTAAACATATACTTTTATTATCAGACATTCCCCAACCTGACCAACCCACCAAAATAAAATCTCTTAAAGTATAAACTGAGTTAGCTCAAAACATATACACTAACAAAGCCAACCAAAACACACACCTTTCGTTACTGGAAAATGACCTCGGAAAAGCAAGTAAGTTTTACTTCGGTTAAAATGCTACTGTTAACTTACACTGGATGCTAAGCTAGTACCCAACGACCAGGCCAGGACTGGCCTAGAACTCTAATGGTTTTTAACCTAAGTGGTAAGACAAATGCCTAATGGTTTTTAATCCAAGTATGATAAATAGAATTTGAAAAAAATTAGCATACTATGACCAGTCCTCAGAACATTCTGACATATTTGCAATCCTACAGTAACTGTGAATTTCAACTTCCACAAATTAATGACCTTCAGTGAAACAGCTGGGGCTTAGAGAGGTCTGATTTCAACAACCCATTTCCTTGGGGTAAAGGAGAAAGATGTGGAAATATTTCTCATTAACCACATCAACCTTTACAATAGAGGAAGAAATATGTGCCAATTCACGGGATGTACTCTACTGAAAAGCATTTCTGATCATTTAGTGTAAACAGAAGCATTTAGAAACTAAAATTTCCTGCTCAGACACAATTTCCTCTTTCCACTCATCCTTGAAAGTAATCATTTTTAGATTAATTGCACTCTGACTTTTGAAACAAGTAATAATATAACTAGCTACCAGCAAACTACTTACTAACTACTGCAAATGTGCCCAGGTTTTATCAAACTAGTCCTAACCATGATAAATTCACTGCTGCCTACTGGACACTGGTCCTCATGCTATCCTGACATTCCTGACTTCTGAGTCCAATAGGAAAGAAAGCAATCCATGTCCCTGTGTCCTCTCCACCAGGTGCTGCCCAATCCCCTTCCCAGACAAAGTCTATCTGTCAACCCCCCAGGCTCACACCAACCTCAGCACAAGCCATGACATTTCAGAAAAAGAAAAATGAGGGTAACAAACTAGGAGTGACAGCAACTGATGACAAAAGATTGCCTTCCTTATAGGTAAGAAGCAAAATGTGTTATTCAAAATATTACACTAGAAAAATCCAATTATTGGAGTAGCGTGATGGTTATGGCACCGGACTCCCACATGGCCAACCATGGTTCAAGTCCCAGGTCTGGCGGCTTGAAAATCACACCAGGCACATGTGCGTGTGTGCCTAAAATTGCAAGGTGAAAGTAAAGAAGGGATTGTGGCATGGTCATCCTCCCTGGGGGGTGATTTCTCACTTTCCCTCTCTGTCAAGTACACACACCCTAAAACAAAAACCTCAAGATAAAAAGAAAAAGAAAAATACAGTTATTTTCAAGGAATAATATAAAACATGGGCAGAATGCAAAAAATTGATTAAGAAAGACTCAGCATCTGTATCTGGCATAGATGAGCTACTGAAGAGAAACCAAGTGCATTTAAAAAGAGCAATGTTCAGAGGGTGGGCAGACCATACCACTTTCTCCAGAGGTTGGGGATGGTGGTGGAGTGGCAGCAGTAACACTGTGTTTGTCCCAGACAGTCTCCAAGATACCTGCCAAGAAAGGAGAAACTGAGTTTGAGAAAAATAAAGTCCAGCATATGACATCAGATTAAGAAAAACAATTGATACTTTTGATCGAACATCAATGTTTAAACATCCTTCTCTCAACCCCCCTGGGTAATAGTTGTGCCTTTCTAATTTACTTCCAGCTACCTTCTGGAAAGTACTGTCCCCACTTGGAGGATCTCTATTGCTGCATCTTGACCTTATAACGTGTTTTCTCCCACACAATTTCCACCAACATTGCTCTTTGCCAAGATTGCCTGGTTGCTATATCTACCCGGTGGCCAATTTAATCCTCCTGGACCACTCTATGGCATTCCAAGCCACTGTCCAAACCCTTCTCTGAGCCTGTAGTTTCCTTGCTTTTCTCTGGTTTCTCTGAACTCGACTCCATCTCTTTCACCTTCACCACCTTCCTCTGTCCATCAGTACCCATCTGTCCCCAGATTTCCCCACTACCTTATGTCTCTCTGCTGTGTTGACTCACCTACTGCCGTGGCTTCAACAAAACGTATTATGAAGACTCTCAGGTCTCTGCCAATGTCTGTCTCTATTTGTCTAAAACTCATGCTGACCATACACTCCAACCTCTATGTCACATGTCAGGGAATTAGAAACCAGACAAGACATTCATAGACCTGCATATCCAATTGCTTCCTGGACAATACCACTTGGATATCTTAAATTCAACTTTTCTTCCCCCACAAACCTGCCATTAATCCTCTTATGTTCCTCACCCAGTAAACAGTACTACCCTACAGGTCTCAGTGTGTAGCCTCTGTTCACTCTTTTGGCCTTGCCTGTTCCAGCCTTCAACCCACCTCATACCAGGCTACATGATGCTGAACTGTCTATGTGTCCACCTCTGACCAGCTCTCCTCCCACTAATCCCAATTTGACCTTTCCACCAAACTAATTGCACTTGGGACCAGCAGTTAGCGTAATAGCTGTGTAGCTGGACTCCCATGTAGTTGACCACGGTTCGTATCCCGGATCTGGTGGCTTAAAAGTCACACCAGGCACGTGTGCATGTGTGCCCAAGATCCCAAGAAAATGGAGGAGAAGAGATTGTGGCATGGCCATCCCCTGGGGGGTGATTTCTCACTTTCTGTCTCTCTGTCTCTGTCTGGCGAGCACACACGCTCTATAGCAAAAACCTCTTCCAAAAAAAAAGAAAAACAAACTAACAGCACTTGTGTGTCCCTCAGAATCCATTCAGCATTTCCAGAAAATCTTCCTGCCTGCTCAGCTTTGCCTACACATAAAACATACCCTCTATTATAGCTCTTGAAACACTATTTAACTGTTAACTTGCCTGCCCTCCACTAGAGTGTAAATTACTAAAGGGCAGGAACTGTACTCGATTCCTCTCTGTAATCCCAATAGAATCTGGAAGAGAAAAATGTCATACAGGCTTCTGAAAACATTTTACTGCTCAAATATTTAATATTAAAACACAAATAAGTCTTGAAAACATTGCGCTAAATGAAAGCAACGTTATATAAAAGATGACCTAACTTAAAATAGGCAAATCCATATAGGCAGAAAGATAAGTGGTTGCCCACAGAGGTAGGTGGGGGGATGTGGAGTGACAGTTAATGGAAACAGGGTTTCTTTATGGGGTAATCAAGATGCTGTAGAATTAAATAGTGGTAATGGCTGTAAAACTTTGTGAATATGCTAAAAACTACTGAATTGTTACACTTTAAAATGGTGACTTTTTGATATATGAACTATTACACATGTCAATTTTTAATAATATGCTGCTACAAATAGTAAGACACAGGGTTATAAGGGACAGTCCCTAACTCTAGAAATGTAACGTCTAGTTGAGGTGACGGTAAGTGTGCTATGAATGACTACATATGCTCTGAGGTTTGGGTTTCCCTCTTGGGGTTTAGGGATGGATAGGAAACAAAGGACAAGATGACTTTTGTTCAATAATTTTTAAGTATCTGCCGCATGCCAAGTACTAAACTAGACATGCAAAAGAAAAATGTTCCTAGACATCCAAAAGAAATCTGGGTGGAAGGGGTGGAGAAAAAAAAAACACTCGTTTCCCCACTTCCCTACAGCATCCTTTTTCTGCAGTAAGCACAGGCTCCTCAGCACCCTAGAGGTCTGAACCAGCTATTGCTCACATCAGCATGGCAATCCCAACCCTTGCGACTCAGGGCTGTGCTTGCTTCCTATCACCTGTCTCATTTTGTGCTTTGTTTTCTGGTTATTCTTATCCTTCGCACACTGTTATGAGGCTCTGATCAAACAGACAAGATGAAATGCTACATACGACTACAACCTCGTGCACAGGCGGGCTGATTCCCCTTGTCTCACTTCCCTACATACGATGGGAAATTTTCATGTCTTCCTACTACTCCAACTTCTCCCGATTTCAAATTCAAATTATTTTAAATAAAGAGCTGCTACCCACCTTATTTCAAATCCAGTAATTGACATTTTAATCACACTCTTATGACCTAGACTATACCTCGTTAATCATAGATATATTATAGTGAGGACCAATTAAATGAAAATAAGTTACAAATCTTTTTTGAGACCCTCCCACATGCTAAACACTACACTATGAACGCTGGTAATTCAGCACTAAATCTTTCTGTTTTAATGCTCACTCTCAGCAATAGCTCAAACGAGTGTTCAAAAACAGAGTGCCAACGTCTGATTTCTGGGTATCTGTAGGCAGCAAACTGCTCACCTGTCAGTAGCCCGAGCACTGTCTGCACCTGGTCCAGTAATAGCTTTCGCAACTCCTCCTTCCGAGCCACACTGAGGTCCTCACGGTTTTTTACCTCTTCCGAAGTTGTCTTCAACATGATCAGCCCAAGGGGAGTTGTCACAGGGGACTGGATCAACTGCCAGGAAAAAGAGTTCTGAGCAATGTTGCACAAATAAGGTACAAAGAACTTAGCAGTCGTTTAGGGTGCGTGTGTTTAAACTTCCCTGAACAGCTACACAAACCAACATTTTAGAAAAATGACTAGGAGACCAGCAGTTGGCATAATGGCTATGTCACTGGACTCCCATGGAGTCGACTGCAGTTCAAGTCCCAGACCTTGTGGCTTCGTCACACCGGGCGCATGTGTATGCGTGCCCAAGATCCTGAGAGGAGAACGGAGGAGAAAGGATTGCGGTGTGACCATCCCCCCTGGGGGGTGATTTCTCGCTTTCGTGTGCGCGGCGTTGGCTTGTCTGTGTGTTTGTTTCTGTCTCTCTCTCTCTCATCTCTCTCTCTCTCTTTCTCTCTCTCTCTCTCTCTCTCTCTCTTTCTGGAGAGTGCACACGCTCTATAGCAAAAACCTCTCAAAAAATAAAGAAAAACAACTTAGAATACATTTATGTAGCTTTTCTTCCTTTTTTTTTAAATCCACAAGAAATGTATTCTCAACCTTATTTCAAGGACAAGATTCTAGTAACATGAACCTGAAAACAGCTAAAAAATGAAACTCTTTTACACCTAATGTGACACTTTTTATATAAGTCCAGATTCCCAATAAAACTTTGGTTACTCTGCCCAAAAACCAAGTTAGGTGAAATATATTGATATGTATATAATATAATATGTATATATATATACACACACACACATACATGCACACACAAGCAATTAAGATATGTTAAATCAGTTTTAAAAGCTTCTCAAAAATCAGGTTGTTAAATCAACTTTACATTTCTAAGCTCTGTGTGCTTCAGAGAAGTTTACAATTATACATGAAGCAAAGCCACAACATGTACATGTGACTAAAGTAAACTACAGGTTTTTTTTATTTTTGCTATAGGGCACATACACTCACCAGAAAAAGAAGCAGGGTGGGGGGATCACCCCCTAGGGGATGACCACACCACAATTCCTTCTCCTCCACTGTTTTCGAGATCTGAGACATGCATGCACACATGCCCAGCATGATTTTCAAAGATTCCAGGTCTGGAACTCAAACTGCATAGCTGGTTATGTGGGAATCCATAACCTTAACCTCCACGCCATCTGCTGGCCCTACGACTTTGTAAATACCTACATGGTAAATTAAAACATTGTTCTTTTCACCTGTAATATTCTACCATAAGAAAGTTTATTTGAGGACCAGCGGATGGCATAATAGTTACATCACTAGACTCCCACATAGCCGACCACAGTTCGAGTCCAGCAGCCTCAAACTCACACCAGGCACATGAGCAGGTGTGCCCAAAATCCCAAGAGGAAAATGGAGAAGGGATTGTGGCAAAGTCATCCCCCATGGAGGTTGATTTCTCACTTTCTGTCTCTCCAGCAAGCATACATGCCTTATAGCAAAAATCCCTCTTAAAAATTAGAAGTTCATTTGTATAAAAGGGAAAAATAGGGCACACTTTCAACAGCATAACACTTGTATCTTCCTAATGGGTTTCCCAAAATTCGAAACAATACTCTAGTATGTTTATTTTTGGTTTCCAGAAATGGTAAAAGTAATAGCAAGCTGCCACTAAAATTCTCTGTTGAATTATACGTTACAATCTATAGAAAAGCAAACAACTTAAGGAACATCTCATCTTTTTCTTTAAACATAATTAACTTTAAATGTAGTTCATCCTCCAATACAAGTTTCTTTACTATTCAAGCTACACAATATAAGCTTTAGGGAAGAAGAAAATACTCAACAACTGCACCCAAACAGACAAGTATCATTCACTTCAAGAAATACAGGGAACTTCCAATCACAAATCGAGGAAACCCTCAACCCCAAAGAGCAGGAAAAGTACTGAATAATGACAGCTTAAGGTAAAGTCAACTGCCCTCAGAAGTAGCACTACGAAACATCAGCAACAATGAATGTTTTAAAATACTCTCTATGCCCAACTATGGTGGCACACAGGTAGTACCCCACTTGGGAGGCTATAGACCGCAAATGAGGCATAGGTTCAGCTGCTGGACCAACCTGAACACACTGAGCACAGCTGTGTGCCCTACAATTCTAGCATTTAATTAGAAGACTGGCACACAAGTATCACAATACAGCAAGACACTATCAAAAACATATTCCTACCTCTCTCTCCCCAATCTCATAAAGTAAAAAAAAAAAAAAAAAAAAGATCTCTATAAAGCCCAATCACAGTAGCATGCACTGGTGGACTCTGTTACAGGACAGAATGAGGCCACATGGGAAGCACAGGTTCAATTCTCAAGACCACCCTAAAAAGCCAGGTGCAATGGCACACACTATAGTTCCCATTACGTGGAAGGCAGAGACAGGAGGATCACAATATAACAAGACCTTGTCTTTTTTAAAAAAAAAATCTTCTCTTCATGAAATCAGTTCTCTTGAGCATTAAAACCCCAATTGCATCCTCCACATGTTCTATATTTTCTACAAATCTGGACTATTTATAACACTAGCTTAAAATCAGATAATGTACTAAAGAAGAACAGGAAATCCCTCCTCTACCAATTTTTCCTTACATAATAAAATAGAACTTCATAATAAGCACCTCTTTCCACTTTGGAGACCTCTGTATACTAATCCATATTCATTCATTCATTCATTCATTCATTCGTTCATATTAATTGCCAGAGGGCATGTGTGCTCGCCAGAAAGAGAGGAAGAGAAGCAATCCCCAATAGGGCAGGGTCACACCTCAATCCCTTCTCTTATTTGGATTTGAGCATACGTGCACTGGGGCCAGGATCTGAACCAAATTCTCCCAGGTGGGATCCAGCTCCCTTAAAAACTGGGCATGGGGCTGGCCCTATCAATCTATATTCTAAAATACTTCCATTAGTTCCCTTTTACATTTAATCCTTTCTCTTCAGATTTTTGGTTTTATTTTCCCCCAAGTTCTAAGGTGAGAATGACTCCTACTGCCTAATATTGCACTTGGCAATATATACCTTTCTGTGGTTATAAAAATGTCTATACTCCCAGAAATAAAAAATTCCTACAATATGAAAAACATCTTATAATTTTTTCTCTCATTTGGGAGAAGGGAAGAAGGTAAGACTAGGAGCCAGATTAAAAGAAAGAAAGAAAGAAAGAAAGAAAGAAAGAAAGAAAGAAAGAAAGAAAGCAAGCAAGCTAGCTAGCTATCATTTACTTAGGAAATATGTAATTTTTCATCTCACTGGCTCTGTATCCAGAAAACTTTACTCTTTATTTCCCTTTACCATCTTCACATACATAATTAAAGATAACACAGGTAAATCTCTGCAATTTATTTTACAAACAATAAGTATCTTTAGATTAAAGACCATGTTCAGACTTCCAGTGTGAAATTCTGAAAAGGTTCAACAGTTTTTATCGTACAACCCAATCAAAGAAACAGCAATTCTTCCCTATGCTGCTTGCCTCTTAACTATTTGGTACCCTAGGCACAATGTGTCCTGATTCGGCTCACTAGATTTCAGGAAACCTGAAGAATAGATTCTAGAAAAGTGTCCTGTGTGTGAGGGTCAGTGTATGGAAGGAGTAATAGGGAGTCAGTTCCCAACTGGAATTAATTCCTTCTCTAGTGGCCTTGAAAGGGTGTAACGAACACCCAAAACAGTAAGAATTTTTCTGGGGCCAAGTCAACTCCTCTCTGCCTGGTATGGTGATCATCACACTTTTAACACAAATTGCATAATGCCCCAGTCAACTGTCACAGTTTGAAAAAAAATAAAACAACTATGTATCCCAGGCTGCAAACAGACCATGATGGAATTGAGCCAAAAGAAACCTTTTAGATGGTTTACTCAAAGGATTGTGTGATGGTGAAACTGATTCCAGAACCAGTCTGGTCTTGTTTACCAATACCTGAAGAAAAGGTTTGCTTTATTATCATTACGAGAAATGTCAGCATCTGAGCACTGATCATTCCTGACATGGCTTATATGTCACTGACTGGCTCACACGGATAAATAAAAAGTGGTAAATAACACAACTAGAAACGATTTTAAAGATCACTTTGTCCAACCATTCCATTTTACAAAGAAGGAAATGGAGGCTCACATAAGTGGCAGGACTTCTAAAATCAAAGATGATTTTACTTGAAGATGAATGCAAAACCCAAACCTGCTGCCTCCCCTGCAGTTCTCTTTCCGCTACATGGTGTGAAAGCTACACAAGGTTAGTTTAAAGGAGTTATTTCTGAAGGGGTGGAACAGGGCAAGCAGTGGAGATCAGAGGAAGACATCTAGCCTGTTTAAACCTCCATGAGTGCCTTACCTAAAATGCTCTTCCAAATTCTCATTTGTTATAATTACACGTCAAGAGTAGACAGGAAATGTTCTGTTCTTCAGCAGAGGAACAGTTGGTGGGAACACAGCTCCTCCACACCCACCACCATCGGAACCATGGCTCTCCATCTTCCGTTCAATTGCTTCTTTTCACCGCACATACAACCCAACAACCTAACCCAGGAATGACCCCCCAACTTTCTTAGTCTTTTCCACCTCTACTGGGCTGCCCTGGCTCCTCCATTAAAAAACCATGGAGAGTTAGCCACGATGTCCTCAACTTGGAGGAAAGGCAAGTGTGTAAGAGAGAGCCAGGAAGGCCTCTCACTCACGTCCCTCCACTCCAGGCCAACTGGCCTCCCTGCCATTCTGCCGGCTCCTCTTCACAAAACACTATTCCCCTAGGTACCCAGTTGGTTCACTCCATCATTTCCATTCACATTTCTGCCCAAATGTCTGCCACCAAGAAAAGCCTTCCATGAGATTTCCATGTAAATGAAACCCTGGGAAGTCTCTTTCCTTTACCCCAGATTTAGTTTTCTTCATCCCACTTTTAACTATCTCAGCTTACTGTTTGCTGATGCTCTCCCTCCATGAGGTTATAAACTCCATGAATGAAGGCACTTTATATTTGTTCATTGCTACATCCCACCAAATGCTCAGTTAGCACACGGCTGGTGTTCAACAAATAGTTTACTGAATGAAAGCATGAATCCTTTGTGGTTTCAATCTACTATATTGCTAGATGAATGAATCGCTATACAAAGCCAAATTGAAGAATTTTTATACCACTCTGACAGGAGATCTGGAAGAAGTATGGATGCCTCAATTTTTTAACTGCTGCCATCATTCAAATGCTTTGTAGGAAAAGAAGGCAGAACAGTAGAAAACAATGATATTTTTCTAAAAAATACTGAACCTATAATCAGTGAGACTATAACCAATTTGCTAATAACTATATTTCTATAAACTATACATAAAACCCATTTCCTGGGAACCAGAAGTTAGCATAATGGCTATGTCGCTGGACTCCCACGTAGTCGACCGCGGTTCGCGTCCCAGACCCGGTGGCTTAGAACTCACGCCGGGTGCGTGTGCGTGCGTGCCCAAGATCCCGAGAGGAGAATGGAGGAGAAGGGATTGCGGCATGACCATCCCCCCAGGGGGTGATTTCTCGCTTTCCATCTCTATGTCTCTCTCTGTCTGTCTGGCGAGCGCACGCACCCTATAGCAAAAACCTCTCAAAAAAAAAAATTTCCTACAACTCTACACTTTCTCAGTAACCTGAAAAACCACTTAATCACAGATTCAAATGACATCCAACAGCATCTGTCTCCTAGCCCTTAGGTCCGACGTAACTGCCCAATGGTTTCCAAACCCCAACCTGTAACTGGACCTCTCTCCTAAATCCAAGATCTACATTTCCTAGTGGCTGGTGGGATCTCACATGGAAGAAAATATACAAAACTTAATTGCATTTTCTGCCAAATGAATGTACTATCTTTTACCTAATCCCACCCTCACCCCTCTCCTTTATGCCTGGCCTGGAAAATCTATCTAAACCAGAAACCAGGAAATCACTCCAGATTTCTTCCTTCCTTCAACCTCACCATCTAGTCATCTACAAGTCTTCTTCCTCAAAGGGCCTCACCTCCCTCCACCAGGTAGGTCTCTGCTTGGCTTAGTCCTACCCAGACTTCTCCAACAATAGCCTTCCTGGTCTCCTTCCATCTTGTCTTATCCCTCTGCAAGCTGAACTCTAGCCAGAGAGGTCATTCCAACATAAAAAGATGGCCACGTTTTCTCCCTCTGTAAAACTTTTCATCAGATCCCAAGAAAGACTATGAATTAAATACTAAAAGCCCCTCTGCCCTTCATGGTCTAGCCTTATCCACCAACCCAGTCTCTTATTCTACTGTGTCTCCTACTCATACCTCACCACCAACAGTGAGTCTTAATGCTATACCACCACTGCACTCTGTACAGACTTCCACCAGTACTTGTCAGACCACTAGATAATTACTGTTTACACAGTCACTTCCCTACTAAGTCCTGAACTATTATAGGTCTACTCCTTGCAACCCCCACACCTGGTGCAGCACCTAACATATTTTCAAACACTTACTGAACAGAATTTCACAAGTAGTTAACAAAGCAGCTGGGTTTTCCCCCTCTTTCTCCACTGCACGAAGGCACAACATCTACCAAGAATAGCAATTAAGTGAATGCAGTAATCTATCCTACAAAAACTCACTAATACAGTTCCAAATGCTGATCTTAAACTCCTCTTCAAGACAAGGAAATAATCACTTCTACAAACAAACTATTCACAGATAAAGTTTCCATAGCTATAGCCTTACCTGTAAAATGTTAGTAAAAAAGTCATGGTAGAACATGGGCCAATCTTGACGTCCAATATCAACAATAACTTTACAGAGTTTGTTCCGAATAAAGTAAGGTAAGGTTTTATGGTGAGCCAAAAGGAGTTTGGGCAGGCAGCTACGGATTTCCATCTTATCCTGAGATGGGACCCCAAGCCACATTTTATTGATCAAATTCTGAAAAACAAATATACATCTTTTAAGTTAATAATCTATACATAAAAATAACGAGTATTCATCCCATCGTTATCTGTATCAGCTCAATAAACAATAGCCCTTTATAAAATAAAGAGCAATTTGGCAATTAAGTGTAAGAAAATTCAAATCCTGTGATACAACAATCACATTCCTAGGAAGATATGCTAAATAATTTAACAGAAACAGAAAGCTACATGTGCAAAATTTCCTTTTACACTACTATCTCTAATAGCCACCAAAAAATGACAAGAATAACTTTAATGTTCAAAAACAAAAGAATGATAAGGTGAATAATGACAATTGAAGGGATATAATATAAAGGTAAGAGGAGGAAAACAAGAATACAAAATGACATGAATATTATAGATTTTTTAAGTGTGCATAGAAGACAAGGATTGGAAGAAAGTCAACTTAAATGAAAATGTTTGTGGTTAGGGATGACAGTATTATGGAAATCATCCCTCCTCCCAAAAATGTTTTTAACTATTTTTTCCTTTTAAATGATGAGGTAGGGAGGTGGAGGGTTTACATTTTACCACAAATAGATCCTAAAGTCAACTTACTTTGCTGATGTCAAAGGTGAAAAGTACCCTAGAACACCAGTCATCTAGATAAAGGCAGGTGTGGGCAGAAATCCCTGAACTAAGCTACCACTGAGTCTCAGCCATCTGCACATTAAAGCTAAAGTTTATTAGCACAAATAAATAACATGGGAATTTGACTACAAAATACTATTCAAAAGAACATAAACATATCTAACAACTTACCTCAAAAACTGTTAAACTGTACATCATTACATAGTCATTCCTAGTGCTGGAGAGAAAATACAGGCAGAATCTCCAGGCTCCTATTTGCTGGGCAAAGTTATTAAGAAGCTCCTCTGGAAGTTAAATAGCAAAAAAGAAGATGTTGAAAATACATGGAATTAAAAGGAGACTGAGCTGGCTTATTATTTTCTCTAGCATGCCTCTTCTCTTCACATAACATAAATGATGTCAAAATCAACCATACAACCTAGCTGATTCTTTAAGATAGAAAGAACAGCTCATAAAATATCTTTCTGACTAAGGTAACCACCAACACTGTCAGGGTTTTCAGTCATCTTAAAAGCTAAACTCTACTATCTACCCTTTTTGGACAGAGAAACTTTCATTGTTTAAGTTCTTATCTAACCTAATAAGTGAGTTGAAAGTTGTTCAGGGTATCATTTCATTTTACTCTTTTTTTTTTTTGGAAGGGTATCATTTCATTTTAAAAATGATAGCTAACACACTTCCTCTGTCCTCACCACTCCTTCACAGATCTTCAGTATAGTCTATGCTATTCCCACACACAGAAGATGAAGGCTAGAGAAGCAGAAAAACAAAAGATTAAGATTTAACCTTAAAAGTCAGACTAGGAAAAATGAATGAGAATTCAAGATGATTAACACTCTTCATCTGGGTTGGTTTTTTAATCTTAAAATACCACCAAAAAAAGTAATAATAACAAAAATCTGTAATACGAGTTAACAGTCATGAGAGTTGCCAGGTATAGCCCTGTCCACACATCATGTCAGTTAGAATTGGTTTTCCTCCTGCTTAGGCTGCTGACAACAGCAGCCAGACTCCACAAGGCAGCAAGCATTAAAGGTCTATCATCATGTTTCTGGACATGGTATTCCCTAGTCACTTTGACCTGCTACACTGGTCATGAAATATAATTTCAAATGGAGTAAAACTGCAAAGGCCAACAACTCCAAGAGACTCTAAGAAATGCTTGGAAAAGCAGAATGCACAGCAACTCCTTCTAGTCAAAGTCACTCCTCTGCTAGCTCCCCACAACTTGGGCTAAATGCAACAATGCAGTACCATAAAAATTCTGTAAAAGGAAGGTATGAACTGTTCTAATAACTAAGCGAATGTTTCTATAATCCTAGAAGTTATGTGAAACCAGAGAGAATAAACTATGGCGAGAAATGAGGAAGTCTGGAGTCTTCTAGACTTTACCACTTCACTGAGACTGACCCCAACAGAGTCACTGCTCCTCCATAATGCTTCCATTTCCTCCACATGAAAATGACCAGTTGGTCTCGATGACCCGCTAACAACTCTGTAAAGCTGTAGAGCTCTATTAACTCCCCTTTGCTGGAGGGTGGCTGCATTTAACTGGCCAACGTGATTTAAAGACATGAAAACACACCTCCAGGGTCGTGAAGCTATCAAAAAGACCTCCAAGGAGGTGAAAGTAATGAAGGTAAGTTTAGTACAGAACACTAAGATACCCATGGGAAAAGCCTTTAGGTTTAGAAACAGAAAAGCATTTCCTAGGGGTTGGACGATAGGTTATAGGTTTGCATCCAGAAACCTCCCTAAGTACACAGAAAAGGCCTCCCTCCTTTCTTCTACCTAGCTAAGAAAAGTCTTTAATTTATGGTAAGACAACAGAAAAGAAGCAAGAAGTGGTTCTAGCCCACGCACTTCAAATAAAGCTACAGAGACTATGAACAAAGAGAACTGAAGTAAGACACACCCACCAAACAGAACCAAACCCCCGGATTCCCCTCAGCCTGTAAATTAGACATTCATAACATCTGGTTATTTACAGATATGTTACAATCAGATTAGAACACGAATATGTTCAAAAGGTTCCACTTTTGATTTTTTGAACACACACGGTGAACGTCATTTGATTTGCAAACCAAAAATTAGGAGAAAAATTCAAAGAATTTCACTTGTAGGCTAAAAACAACTGAAATGACTAAAAAAATTAGAGTGTTGGAATAAGGGAAAAGCTCCTCCACCTCCTAAAATCATCATTGATATTTTTACCACAAGTATAAGGTACTTTAGTAGCATAAGACTAATAAAAGCATCACTCTGGGAGCACAAGGGTCAGTCCACCTGAGTACTAAGAGAGAACCTAGAAAACAAGTAGGGCAGAGCTTCTTAGCCAGATAGCTGGTCAATCTACTGGGTCAGCTCCCGTCAGTGAGGCCTTCTTTATAACGCCGTGTTTCTCTACAGTGCATTGCCTCAGAAAAACCAGACATACAGGGGGCAGGTCCAAAAGAAACTACCATGTTTAAAATGAAGAGACAAGAAGTCAGCACCTACCAGAACCTGATGTGATATGTAAAGGATGCAAGGGGAAACAAGAAGGAGCCAATGGTACTAGCCACCAGGAAACCTGAACCCCAACTGAGCTCCAAACCATAAGCAGAAATCAGCCCTAACATTTAACTGGCCAATGTGCTTTAAAGACAGTGAAACACACCGCCAGAGTCCTGAAGCTATCAAAAAAGACCTCCAAGGAGGTGAAAGTAATGAAAGTAAGTTTAGTACAAAACAGTAACATACTCATGGGAAAAGCCTTTAGGCTTAGAAACAGAAAAGCATTTCCTGCGGGTTGGATGATACGTTACAGGTTCACATCCAGAAACCTCCCTAAGTACACTAGGTCCAAGATCTAGAGCTGACTGAGGATGGATCACAGCATCAAAAGCCTGTCTGTCTCATGGAAAAAAATAAATAAATTTAAGAAAGGGAGAGGGATGGTGCACTAGACTCCCACATGGCCAACTACAGCTCAAATCTCAGACCTTGTGGTTTGCTTTCTCACTCTCTTTCTCTGTGTCTCTCTCTGGTGAGTGCATGTACCCTGTAGCAAATTAAAATAATAATAAATTAAATTAAATAAATAATTCCTTAAAAAGAGAGAGAGAGGGAAAGAAAGGAAGGGGAGGAGAGGGGGCCAGGATTTTTGTTCCAGAAAGAGAGAAGAGAGAAAGGCAGGAAGAGAAAGGAAGGGACGGGAAGGGAAGGGAAGGGAGGAGAAGGGAGGGGAGGGGAGGGAAGAAGCATTTTTGTTCCAACTTCAGAAGTATCAATAAGTGGGACCAGCATTTAGCGTAATGGCTGTGTCGCTGGACTCCCACGTAGTCAACTACGGTTCAAGTCCCAGACCTGGCGGCTTAAACTCACGCCGGGCGCGTGTGCATGCGTGCCCAAGATCCCAGGAGGAGAATGGAGAAGGGATTGTGGTGTGGCCATCCCCCGGGGAGTGATTTCTCGCTTTCTGTCTCTCTGTCTTTCTGGCAAGCGCACATGCCCGATAGCGAAAACCTCTCCAAAAAGAAAAAAAAAAAGAAGTATCAATAAGTGAGAGCTCAGAAGAAAAACAGATTGCTCTAGGATCACGGTGCAGCATATCCCTGGGATAGACATCTGACACTTGAATACACATTCTACTTTACAGCATGCTTTAATAAATACTTCTGTGTGTGGGGGGGGAGGGAGGCCAGTAGTGGGCGTAATGGCTATGTCACTGGACTCCCATGTAGTCGACCACGGTTCAAGTCCTGGACCCAGCAGCTTAAACTCACACCGGGCGCATGTGTATGCGTGCCCAAGATCCCAAGAGGAGAATGGAGGAGAAGGGATTGCGGCATGGCCATTCCCCTGGGGGGTGATTTCTCCCCCTCTCTCTCTCTCTCATGGCCGTCCCCCTAGGGGGTGATTTCTCTCTCTCTCTCTCTCTCTCTCTGTCTCTGTCTGTCTTTCTGGAGAGCTCACACGCCCTATAGCAAAAACCTCTAAAAAAAATAAGTAAAATTTTAAAAATATAAATAAATAAATATTTCTTTGGGAATTACTATAAAATTCAAAAGTAGGTTCTAGAAAGTGCTGAGGTCCCCAGAAGACCTGAAGTACATTTCACTATTGTTTGAAGTCTTTATCAAAACTTGCAGAATGGGAACAACAATAAAGGGGGAGAAAAAAAGGAGATGCTAGAACCCCCCCGTCCCCCAAATACAAAAGTAATAACACTTAGGAGATCTCTGAGAACTAGATTACGTTCAGATCAGATCTCTGCACACCAAAATGTGTTCACTAATGGTAACACTTTAATAAGTGTTTTTTTCTTAATAGTCAAAGCCTTCTTATAAAAGTTCAACAATACTGCTGAAATTAAAAACAAAGTGGGGGAAGGAGGGGCAGCAGGTGGTATGGTGGTGGAGGTGCTGAATTCCCATATGGCTGAACATAGTTCAAGTCCCAGACCTGACAGGCTGTTTTCTCAATCCTCCCCCAACCTGTCTCTCACTGGTGAGCATGTGTACCCTATAGCAAATTTTTAAAAATAATAATAATAGGGGTCAGCAGGTGGCATGGTGGTTGAGGCGCTGGACTCCCACATGGCCAACTGCAGTTTGAGTACCGGACCTAGAGATCTGCTTTCCCATTCTCTCTCTCTCTCTCTCTCTCTGTTTCTCTCTGGTGAGCACATGTGTCCTATAGCAAATGGAAAAATAATAACAATATTAAAAATAGTCCACTTTATTTATTTACAATTTATTTTTAAAATAATAATAAAATTAAATAATTCTAAAATAAGTTTTTAAAAAAAAAAAGTAGGGGACATGTTTTTCATTTGATCAAAGAAAACAAAATCTATCATTATGCCCTTGTGGCTTGGTTTACGGACCTCTCCAGCTGCCAACCAGCCGAATTAGAGCAAAAAGAGCAAGAATTCCAAGAGAAAAATATACAGGCTTAACCGCCCAAGCTTATCAACTCCTTCTTCCTTGCCTTGTCATTATAAATGACCCTCTACAACTCAACACTTCACTTACCTATCTCACGTTTTCTTTCATTGGTAGTACAGTCGTGGAAAAATTCTGTCATCAGACTTTCCAAGGCCCTAAGGGAGGCTTCTTCAGATGCCTAACAAAGGAATTTGAAAAAACATCAGTAAACCACATCTTCAGTTCTA
The DNA here is from genome assembly GCF_000334495.1 of Tupaia belangeri chinensis. NCBI lineage: Eukaryota > Metazoa > Chordata > Mammalia > Scandentia > Tupaiidae > Tupaia > Tupaia belangeri. Next base: position 2,769,838 of record NW_006159706.1, on the reverse strand, counting down.
CAGTTCCTCAGTTCCTTCCAGGTCACATTCGGCAGTATGAGCAATTTACTTCCTCAAAACATCTTGGTTCAACATTCTTCAAATACATGGTATAAGCCTGAAAAACTGAAGGGAATTTCCCAGCTGGCTTGAAACCCAAAGTTTCAGTATTCTCTATAAATGCATGTTACTGTGCAGTCATTTTTTTATTATTTTTGCTAAGAAGAAGGAAACAAATCATTCAAAATTCAATTCCAGAAAAATGTAGAAAGCAAATTATCAGTCACTAGCCCTGACTGAGTAGGCAGAATTAAAAGATCTAGGGAGAGAGATAAGGCTCTTTACAGAGACTACCCATTAACAGTACACTTGGTTCCATGTCTGAATAATTAGCCATGTTTTGACTTGGGACAATTCTATTAAACTGCTGCATGGATTCTTGGGATTTTTTTCAAAGCACTTCATACACACATTCAAGTCTCAGTCTCGCATGAGCAGCCAACAGATTAAGGGGTGGTTGAGAGCCAAGATGAGCAGGGACTCAAATTTAGACAGCACTTGCAAACCACAGAGCCACAGAGACGTTCAGCAGAACTGCCAAGCTGAGAATGAGTGGAGAAGGAGGCCCACAGCCCCCACATGCACCCTCTCCCTCTCCATATGGACGCCCAAACCCACTTCCTTCTCTCTGGTTGAAGTAGAGGATGTCAGTCGCAGCAGTGAGCCAAGTCAACACTCTCACACAACCTGTCTGCCAAAAGGTGAGAGTCCCTAGACCATTTTTTTAATTGCCAGAGGGCACACATGCATGAGAGAGACAGACAGGAGGGTGGGCAGAGGGCGGGGGAGGGAGAAAGCATCCCCAGTGGAGTGTGATCTCGCTGCAATTATTTTTCTTCCATATTTCCATCCTGTCAAGATCTTGGGCACACAGGTACATGTACCCATCATGTTTTTCAAGCCACTCAGTCAGCCATGCGGGATCTGGCTCCCTACGCACAGTGCTTAACTGCTATGCTCTAGGATCAGCTCCCCGACCACTTCTGAATCCTCAATGGCATTGATGTATCCCAGAGAGGAAATCAAGAGTCGACAGCAGCTCCAATTTTTTTTAAGTTTATTTATTTATTTCTCCATATGAAACAGACTGAGCTGAAGAGAAGACAGAGAAAGGAGTACCCCAAACAGATCTTCACACCACAATCTACCCCCAGCCTCAGCATGCCAAGATAATGTGCATGTATGAGCTCATCTAATGTGTACGCGGAGACCTGAGGATGCAAACCCAGGACATTTCTCTGTGGATTCAGCATCATGGAGTCTTGCATTGCTGCTGGGCTACCATGGCCAGCGCAAATTTTTAAATTCTCTCTTAATTCCTTTCTTTCTACCCACTTCTTTTTCCCATATCCTCTTCATTAGCCCCAGAATGAGAACTGACTATAAAAATTGCATTTTAAAACAAGCCCACATTGGGACCAGCAGTTAGCATAATGGCTTTGTCGCTGGACTCCCACGTAGTCGACCGTGGTTCGCGTCCCAGACCTGGTGGCTTAAAATTCATGCGGGCGCGTGTGTGTGCGTGCCCAAGATCCCGAGAAGAGAAGGGATTGTAGTGTGGCCATCCCCCCTGGGGGGTGATTTCTCGCTTTCTGTATCTCTGTCTGTCTGGCGAGCGCACGTGCCCTATAGCAAAAACCTCTCAAAAAAGAAAAAAAAAAAAAAAACAAGCCCACAT
>NW_006159706.1:2745700-2767959 GCF_000334495.1 Tupaia belangeri chinensis | reverse complement strand
GCGGGGTGCCCATCCCCTCTGGGGGGTGATTTCTCGCTTTCTGTCTCTATGTCTCTCTTTCTGGCGAACGCACGCGCCCTATAGCAAATCTGTTATATGTCAAACTGTAATATACCCTTGAGGGCTCTACCTGATCATTTGTTTTTGTGGAGACTGAAGAACTTCAGCCATCTCTGTATATAAACCAACCCTGCTGGTAATGATTACAGAAACTGAATCAGGCTGGCACAAGCCCGTTTACATCAAGTAGCACATACAAGAAAGATACACACAACATGGGGCCACAATCAGTGCCAGGCACAACTATCTCTCCCCCTTCTGCCTGTCATGGTATAACAGCTATGCGGTGACAGCTGAACTGACATGCTGAGTAATGAATTATTGTATAATACTTTCACACTTGTGAGTTTGAGGGACTTTCTTATCTGTATTTTATATTTATGACAAATATTAGCCCTCTACTCCTCTTCCAGACCCCTTTATTCGCTTACCTGAAAAATATTCTTGACCTGGGACCAGATGGTGGCACAGTAGTAACATAATGCTCTATGGGACTGACACAGATGGGAAGGCTGAGGGTTCATATCAGAAAACCTTCCTGAACAGGCCAGAGGCACGCATGCCAGTGGTCAAGGGCAGACTGAGACTGGGAATAGATCATGGTGCTAAGATCCTTGGGGGTGCTTGTCTCTGTCTCTCTCACTCACGAAAGAAATAAATATTGGGTTGTCAGAAAAGTAATGATTTATTTTTCCATGTCTTCTATGCAAATGTTAAAAAAATACAGAAAAATACCCTTGGCTTCTAGCCTAACTGTTTTATTAGGATTTACCCAACTTTTTGAATGCATAAATAACTGGAAAGTAAAGTTAAACCAAGACTGCTTCAGTCTCAGTAGTATAGGTGGTAGAGCACTGCTATATAATCCTGGCACCCATGGGAGGAACATGTTCAGATCCTGGACTGCCCTGACCACACCAGCACACACCCATGAACTTCACTGGCTGGTAGGATGGAGAGGGATTACAATGTAGCAAGATCTTATCAAGGGAACCTGCCCCCCACCCCTCCTCTCCTTCTGATCATGAAAAAGATAACTAAAACTTAAAAAAAAAAAAAAAAGACAGTAGTCTCTTTAAATCTGTTTCAAGTATCTGGGTTGATCAAAACAGCCTCACACTGTTCTGACTTTATAAGTAAATGTTATAAACTCAAACTTCTAAAATGAACTTATAAAAAACAAAAGGATGCTTTGGTCTGTTCCATAAATTGAATTTGGTGTACCATTTCATTTGAGAAAAGAATATGCTGCTTAAAATAAAAAGGCTGTGGGAAGATTTAGAATAAAGGAAAACTGTACATGTTAAAGTAACTCACTGCCAAAAAATAAAAATAAACATAAGTCAGAAATATCAGGGCTGACAGTGGTGTTAACAGTAAAATGCAATGCTCTGCAAAGCTGTCCCACATGGGAAGCTTCCAGGTTCACATATGGAGACTTCCCTGAGTATGCTAAGAATATATGTGTCCATGATGCAGGGCTGGCTGAGGCTAGGGGTGGATCACAGTGCCAAGTCCTTATTGGGAGTTCTCTCTCTCTCTTGCTCATGAAATAAATAAAAAATTGTGGCATTCTCTGCGGTAATCCCATATGGGAAGGTTCCTAGTTCAAGCCCAAGACCACAGTGAATATGCTGGACATGTGCCTGCCCATGACTCAGGCCTGGCTGAAGGTGGGGAGTTAGGGGAGAGTGTTTGAATCTCAGTGTCAAGATGCTCCTGGACATGGCATGTTCACTCCCTCTCTCACTAAAAAAAATAATTTAAAAAAAAATTTTTTTTTTAATAATTAAAAAAAATGTTTCAAGGGACCAGCAGGTGGCATAATGGCTATGTCGCTGAACTCCACTGTGGCACATCGCCCGTGGAGTACGTGGCTTAAACTTAAGCCAGGCGCGTGTACATGCGTGCCCAAGATCCCGAGAGGAGAATGGAGAAGGGATTGCAGCATGGTCATCTCCCCGGGGGATGATTTCTCGCTTTTTGTCTCTCTGTCTCTGTCTTTCTGGCGAGCACAGGCGCCCTCTCGCAAAAATCTCTAAAAAACAAAAAAAGTTTTAAAAAGGTCAGTTCTACAGCCTAGATCCCTGGGATCTGGCTCCCTAGGTTGACTGTGACTGACTATGGTTCAAATTCCAGCCTTGGTAGCTTGAAAACCATAGCTGACCTGTGTGCATACGTGCCCAAAATCCTAACAGGAAGGGAAAATGGAGGAGGGATTGCAGCAGGACCACATCGCAGTGTTGGATGTTTTCTCCCTCTCTGTTTCTCTGTCTCTGGCAAGCACATGTTCACACTGGCAAGTAAAAGAAAAAGAAAGTTGAACAAATAAGAAAGAGAGGGAACAGCAGGTGGCATAGTAGTTAAAGAGCTGGACTTCCAGGTGGCCGACCCCATTTCAAGCCCTGGACCAGTAGCTTGAAAATCACACCAGGCACACGTGTGCATGTGTGCCCAAAATCCCAAAAAGAGAAAGAAAGAGAAGGGACTGCGGCATGGCCACCACCCCTGGGAAATGATTCATAACTTTCCCTCTCACTGTTTCTGTTGAGTGCACATGCCCTATAAAAAAAATTTTTCTAATTAATATTGAGTCATCAGAAAAGTCATGACACATTTTTGCATAAAAAATATATCATGACTTTTTCAACAACCCAATAAATAAAATAGAAACATCTGTTAAACTAAAATCAGCTATTTAGTAAAAATAAATCAATAGTTCTTCTGGAGCCAAGATGAATTCCTAGAACTAAAGAACATCCTCAAATCACACCTGAAAACAAAGAACATTGGGGCCAGCAGTTAGCGTGGTGGTTAAAGGCAGTGGATTCCCATACAGACAACCACAGTTGGAATCCTGGACCTGGCAGCTTGCTTTCTCCCTTTCTATTTCTCTCTCTCTCTCTCTCTCTCTCTCTCTCTCTCTCTCGTCAAATTAAAAAATAATAACAACAAATACAATTAAATAAGCAATTCTTTTAAATTAAAAAAAAAAGAGAGCACATACATTCCTCATATCATAACATTCCTCTTCACAACATTTTCTTGGGTTGAATCATTTTAAATAGATCCTAGAAAAACCCTGAGCTTATCATATCCAGGCAATCAACTACCAAAGTTGATTTTGTATTGGCTAATGGGGCAGAGGTTTATGAATTTACTGACTACTGGCAATTTCCTGACAATTCCCCAAAAGAAATCACTCTATCTCTAATCCCAGTTCTACCTACTACACACTTCTCTGCCCTCAAGAAACAAGGTCCCTGTAGAAAATGGAAAGACAAAACATTCTTCATGAAGAATAACAAATGTTCCAGTCGAATGACAGCTACAAGAAAAAGAAACTCCAAAACCCAATCCAGAGGCATCACTAGGGGTTTCTCAGTAAGAACAAATGAAGTGTTGTTTTGTGTTTTCAGTCCCTTCTATAACTGCAACACTAATACTCACCTCATATAAGATCAATAAGGTGACCCACATTAAATTGTTATGCAACCATAAGGAGTTAATCTATCTGTAGTTAATGGTAGCCCTCATTTTTATTTGGTCTTAAATACCAAATGAAAACAGAACAAAGCAAAACGAGAGAAATAGTTAGGTCTATTTTTAAACTAGACTTATGCCCTCAGGCTCAAAGGCTTTGGTCCCAAACATATCTAGTAAAGCTTTTCAAACTTGATTTCAAAATAAAACCATGTAAATTTAAAGGAGGGGTTTAAAAAAAAAATAGGAGGCTGAGGGGGTGGCAGGTGGTGTGGGCCTGGTCATATCATAATCCTTTTTCCTCCAAGTTCTTATCTTGTCAGGATCTTGGCCACACAAGCACATGTATGGTAGATTTTGAGGAAAAAGGATTATGACGTGACGAGGCCCCACTGGGGAGTCTTGCTCTGTCTTTCTTAAACACGAGCACAAACACGTATGAATGTACTACAAGATTAAAAAAAGAAAAGGCCAGTGGGCCCAGCTACAGTGGCACAGACAGTAGGGCACTACTACACAAGGCTGGTGCCACATGAAACCCAGATTCAGATCCCAGACCAACCCAAGAAGCTGAGAGAGCTCAGTGCAATGGCACATGCCTGGAATACTGGCTAACAGAGAGGCTAAAGGAAGAATGGCACCAGTAAGACCCTGTCAAAAAAACTGTTTTCTTCCTCCTCCATGCACTTGCACTCTCTTGCTCATCCTTTCTCCCATTTAAAAAAAAAATAAAATAAAAAAAGGACCGATAAATAAGTTATAGAGGGACTGAAAACACAAAACAACACTTCATTTGTTCTTACTGAGAAACCCCTAGTGACCGATAAATAAGAGTTCAACCTCATTAGTCATCAGAGAAATACCAATAAAAATAAGAAGACAGTGCTACATATCCACCAGAAGCACTAAAATTAGAAAGACTGACAGTAACAAGTGTTGGTGAGGATGCTAACCAAGGAGGACACACATATACTGCTGGTGGGAGCATAAACTGTCAAGCATTTTGGGAAACTGTTCAGCAACTAAATATATGCCTATCTTATGACCCTGCAATTTTACTCCTTGATATAACTCAACAGAAATTTTTACATATGTACCAAAAGAAATGTACACAAGAGAACCAGCAGTTAGCATAATGGCTATGTCGTTGGACTCCCACGTAGCTGACTGCGGTTCGTGTCCCGGACCCGGTGGCTTAAAACTCACACCGGGCGCGTGTGCGTGCGTGCCCAAGATCCTGAGAGGAGAATGGAGGAGAAGGGATTGCGGCGTGACCATCCCCTCTGGGGGGTGATTTCTCGCTTTCTGTCTCTGTGTCTCTCTCTGTCTGTCTGGCGAGCGCACTCGCCCTATAGCGAAAAAAACCTCTCCAAAAAATAAATAAATAAAAATAAAAAGAAATGTACACAAGTGTTTACAGTACAATTACATATAATACCCAAAAAGTTAAAAAGAACTCAAATGTCCATCACCAGTGGAATGGATAAATAGTGGTCTATTCATGTAGAATACTGTTAAGATAATAAAAACAAATGAATATTGCATGCAACGACATGGATAAATTTCACAGGACATTGAGTCAAAGAAGCTAAAACAAAATTTAAAACTGCCAAGACACTTTCTTCCATTATTCATTTTATATATTAACCTTAAAAAACAAGCAAAACTAATCTATGCTGTTATAATCAGAATAATGGTTATATTTGGGAAATTCTGAAATTCTAGTAATATACTATTTCTTTATCTGTGAATTAACAAGGATGTTCACTTTACCTTACAATTTGTGTACTTCAACTTTAAAAACTTAGTGTTATACTTATTTTTAAAATTCAGGTTGATACTCAAACTCTGAATTTAGAAATTATGTCTTTCTGAATAGTACAATTATTCAGAGCAATGTGAGGACCCTACAGTAAGCCAGCAGGTAACAGTCTGGGTATAAGGCTCCTGGATCCCTAGGTAGCACTACCTATCTGTCTTCAGAGCTGCCAGGGTGGCAACACAAGTACAAGGGCCCCATAAACTCAATCTTCTCCCAACAGTTACAGGGCTCAGGGCTCACATGAACAGCATATGGCATACAGACTTAAAACTAAAATCCTTAGGTAGCTTGGCTCAGGATACTCTTGGAGAGCTGTGTACATATCTAAAACAAATCAAACTCTTCTGTTCCAGAAACAGTTAAAACCTGCAAGAGTCGATGAACTCTCAACTGTGCCTGCCTTCACTTTATCTCCTCCTTTCATTGCACTGCTCATACATTAGCAGTTCAGAGACCTATGCTATTGAGTCACAAAACTAAGTCAACCAAGGCCCAAACTGCCTAATATATTAAATGAAAAACCTAAAAGAAGCAGGGTCATATAATCTAAAATCTTCTTAAACTCATTTCCATATTCTGTATACCACAACAAAATAGCAGATTTGCAGACTCTTATTTCACACTGCTTCACACTTTTCCTTTTTTTTTTTTTTTTTTTTTGGGGGTTTTTTTTTTGGGGGGCACTAACCCCCCAGCCAGAAAGACAGAGAGAGACAGAGAGACAAAAAGTGAGAAATCACCCCCCAGGGGGGATGGCCATGCTGCAATCCCTTCTCCTCCATTCTCCTCTCAGGATCCTGGGCACATACGCCCTCGTGCCCAGCGTGAGTTTAAGCCACCAGGTCTGGAACTCAAACAGCGGTCGACTACATGGGAGTCCAGCATTGAAACCATTAGGCCACCAGATGGTCCCTCTTTTTTTTTTTAAAGAAGTTTTTGCATTAGGGTGTATGCGCTCACCAGAGAGAAACAGACAGAGAGAATGAGAAGGAAAATGTGAAATTACTCCCCGGGGGAAATGGCCACATCAGAATCCTTCTCCTCCATTCTCCTCCTAGGATCCTGGGCACATACATGCCCACATGATTTTCAAGCCACCAGATCCAGGATTCGAACCATGGTGGGCCATGAGGGAGTCCAGCAATATAACCGCTATGCCATCTGCTGGCCCCCACACTATTTCTTAGATTTGTACCTTTTCCTTTACCACTAATTATTTACCTGGTTGCCTTGATACCAGCATTTCCAATTCCAATCCAATCGTACTTCATTGCCAGATAAATTTTCTCCATACAGATTTTCTACCCCAATTATCCTAAAGCTAGCTTTAAAGAGCCTTTAAATTTGTGCCAATATCACTTCTCAGCCTTTTGGGTAAGATCAAGTGCAGTATCTGTTCTTATCAGGTTAATATCCGATACGTCCTCTATCCGAGGACAATATATTAAATGGATTTTTGAACATAGGAGATGAAATAGGAGCTTGCTCCACCCACTCCACACATCGACCTGGTATTGCAGTACTTCCAGGAATAGTGCAAGAATAAAAATCTGTACCAACTGAGAAACTCAGCTATTTATTCAATAAATTCAACACTAAGACAGACCCTGCAATACAAACATGAATAAGATAGTCCCTAACTTCAAAGAACTGGAGGTGGTCTGGGTAAGAGAGGGCAAATCTATGAATTAAGAAGTAGATGGCCATTTTGCTGGCACAGCCATAATGCATTGCTCAAGCAACGTGGATCTATATGGACATCACAGGTTGAGTTCTCCAGTCCACACATACACCAGGTGCACGTACCCTGATCCTGACTGGTTGGAAAGGCTGGGGGTGGATCACAGCATCATGAACCTCTTAGCAGCTCTCTCACTCACTTGTGAAATGAATGAATGAATAAAATGTTAAAGAAAAAGGAAATAAACTTTGAAAAAATGTAAGCATGATAGTTTACATCCTATAGTAGGAGCATATGAATAAATGACTTCAGGAGCCAGAAAAGTACTGTCTGAAGAAAAGCTTCACAGGCTAATGGACAGTAACACATCCCTGTGTTCTGAAAAATGCAGACGTTTACTTGGATGAAAATAAGAATGAAAGTATGCCTGATTCAACATTATTCACCACTTCCTTGACATCACTCTGGTCTGGACACTCATGATCTCACAGCAAATGCCCAGTCCTATTCTACATTTGCTACCTGGACTTATAGTCTAACCTTCAAAGTTTACAGGTGACATGGTGGTTAAGGGTGCTTGACTCCCACATGGCTGACCATAGTTTGAGTCCTAGGCCTTGCTTTTGTACTTTCCTTCTCTGTCTCTCTCTGGTGAGCACATGTGCCCTATAGCAAATTATAAAATAATAATAACAAAACTAAGTAAGTAATTAAGTTTACAGTGTAGATACCGCTTCCGCCTTCCCTTTTGTCTTTTCTCTTTGTCTTGTAATCAGAGTTGTGCCCAAGGTATTGTTCTCTGGTCATTTCAGAATGGCAAAAATAGTTAAAGAATGCAGGCTCTGGGGTCAGTTTCCCCAAGTTCAAATCTAAATACACCTCAACATTGGCCTTGTTATTTAACCCATCACTTTTTCCTCCTGTGCATAACTGGGTGTAGTGGCAGTGCCTTCCATATCATGTTGTTCTGAGGATTAAATAAAATAATCTATGTAAAGCACACAGTGAACACAATGACAGGCATAAAGGAAAGACTGAATCTTTTCGCTATCTCTATTAACACTTCACAGATACTAGGTTTCTCTCACTAGAACTTAAACTGTCTAACAAGAGATTCTGCCAAGTATGTTTGTATTTCTTACAACATCCAGCATGGATTGGTGCTCAAATATTTTATAGACCAAATTCAGGAGAGTAAAAGGAACAGGAAGACTGTTGGTATCACTTTCAGTTTCTCCAGAATACTTGTAATTCCTACAAATTTAAGATACATGTAACTCCACTTAAATTTCCTCCTTTATGAACTCTGATTGTAATAACTTTTGTTCACAGACTCAATGGATCTGGTTTGAAAACAGGAGACTGCTAATAATTTATCTTAGAAAACACTGAGACTGAAAGTGAATAATACAGTGCTTTGCCCCTTATTACAAGGCACCTAGATGATGGTTTTCGCAAATCCTGATTAAATCTATAGCATTCTACCTAATGACCTCTGAAACAACCCCTCTGTACCACAAACTTTCTACAAAATTGGTACTGAGGGGAAAAAAATTATTTTTTAAACTTTTTTTTAAGAATTATTTAATTTAACTTTATTTATTTAATTTTTTAATTTGACTAGATAGGAACAGAGTGAAAGAGAAAGATGGAAAATGAGAAAGCAAGCCGCCATGTCCGGGACTCAAACCGCAGTTAGCCATGTGGGAGGCCAGTGCCCTTAACCGCCACACCACTTGCCAGTCCCAAAAATGATAATTGTTTAAAAATAATTATTTATTTTATTTTATTTACTCATTCATTTATTTTTTAGTTTGACCAGAGAGAGACAGAGGAAATGAGAAAGCAAGCCACCAGATTCAGGACTCGAACCCTGGTCGACCACGTGGGAGTGCCCAGCACCTTAACCACCACACCAACCTGCTAGTCCCCATGATACTTTTTTTTTTTTAAAAGATGCTTTTACCGTGCTTTCTGCCACTCTTTTCACAGTGTATATACTTCTAAGCAGGCCTTTTGTAACATGGCCTTCTTAATACCAAACCTCAACAAAATGAAGAGTCCTATTCAAATATCCTGTGGCAGGTCTAGACTCCATTTGCTTATATATAAGGAAGGTTTCTGAGAAAAATGATTCTGTACTAGCGCTAATCAGAATTAAAAGGCTGGTGAGATGCAATTAGCAAAGAAATTCAGTCTCATGTACATTTTTCTGAAAATGTAATAGGATTATCACAAACATGTAAACTTTCAAATGAACACTTTTGTTCTCCCTGGTACCCTTAAATACTGCAAAAAAAGAAACAAGGAAAAAAACTCCTTGGTCTGTGGACCTGCACACAACTATAAGATGAAATACTAAGCTTAAACTAATACACATGAGGGCCAGCAGGTGACATGGAATTGTTAAGGAGCTGGATCCCACATGGCCAACTTCACGGTTCGAGTCTTAGACCCAGCGGCTTGAAAATCACACTGGGTAAATATGAACAAATGCCCAAAATCCCAAGAGGAGATGGGAGAAGGGACTGCAGCATGGCCATCTCCTCAAGGGATGACCGATCTCTCTGTCTCTATTTCTCTCTCTCCCTCCCTCCTTCCCTTGTTCTCTCTCTCATGAGCACCCACACTCTATGGGGAAAAAAAAAACTCAATGTGACAGTTATCTACCCATCCCCACATCCTGAAGTCACTCAGCCCAAAAAGCTAGAAAGCAGTGAAAGCCACCAATCAGGAGAAGGGCATTCAGAACAAGTCTTCCTTCCATCTTACCATCACCACTCTTTTTTTTTTTGTCTCTCAGCCTACGGATACTTTCCTTCTAAAACACAAAACCAAAAACATCATATTAAAGTAGAAATCTGTGCTTCACTATAAGAAGTTGGTGAAATCATTTAACCGTTCAAAGTCTAGCAGTCACTGAAACCAGAGGCACTGGTTTGACCAGCTCAAAGACTGGCAAGCTAGTGAGGGATGAGTCCCAACTCTCAGTCTCATCCACGTGGAAGTTGTTTCCTTAGCCCATCTGTGATAGAGGAACAGGGCAAACTAAACAGAGACTACATGTGCAAATATACACTGAAGTCATTAGCTCCTAAAAATTATATACAAAAGTTGCATGAAGGGAACCAGCAGTTAGCATAATGGCTATGTCACTGGACTCCCACGTAGTCGACCACGGTTCGCGTCCCAGACCCAGTGGCTTAAAACCCACGCCGGGCGTGTGTGCATGCATGCGTGCCCAAGATCCCGAGAGGAGAATGGAGGAGAAGGGATTGCGGCGTGACCATCTCTCCTGGGGGGTGATTTCTCGCTTTCTGTCTCTGTGTGTCTCTCTGTCTGTCTGGCGAGCACACACGCCCTATAGTGAAAAACCTCTCAAAAAAAAAAGAAAAAGGAAAAGAAAAGTTGCATGAAAAAAAAATGTCTCCTACTGAAGCAAAGAAATGGGAGTGACATAGCATGTTATAGGACAGTAGTTAGGGACAGAATGCTCTCCAGCACTCTACTAACACATGTCTGAAACTATCTACTAAAGTTATCCATTCGCCTCAGAAAGGCTTCTTGGTATCTCGCCTGCAGCTTAAATCTCAACAAAGCTTTTTTCTACTTTTCGCTAATGCTACCACGAAGCTGATTAATGAGAACATTCCTCCAGTATTGTCTTGGGTTTACACAAGTGCCCAGTCAGATTCTCACCGTAAATGAATAAAAGGAATCTGGTTACTGTCAGGATCATGAATTAGAAGTCAGGCATCTGGGCCAGAAGGCTCAAGTAGTTCCACTGTGGTAGTAATAAGGTCAAGGCAGCAAACGTTTCTCCCCACTGGGACCAATTAGAGGAAACATCTTTGTATACAGAGGACAGTACCCTTTATGCTGGGAAATCCTATCCATGTCCTACTGGGCAATACATCAAAACAAATTACCAATTAGCTACTAACACACAGATGCAATAGTTACAAAAACTCAGAACGACAAATTTAAAGAAGACTACAAAGTCAAGACAAGTAAAACTATACCCGATCCCAAACTGGACACTGTACTGGAAGGGGAAGAAATGCTACAAAGAACATAACTGGACCAACTGACAAAACTGGAATACAGATACTAGTTAGATAAAAGTAAGTCAAGGTTAAATTAATTGAAGTTGACAACTGTGGTTATGTAAGAGACTATCCATATGAGGAAATGTATTATACAGGGGCAGGGGGCCACTATGTTAAGCAACATATTATTAAATAACCTAGAGAAAAGAATATTAAGTGTGTGAATGTATTATGTATGTACCTATGTGTATGTAAATACACACGATACAGACTGTACAAAATCATAAAGCAAACAGGTTAACAGGTGAGTTGCGGTAACAGGTGCAAGGTGTTATTTTATTAATCATTCTTTACAATCTTTCTGCCAGTTTGAAATTATTTCCAAGTTAAAAGTTTCTTAACATCTCAGCTGCTCAATTGGTACTCTTCACCAATTGAGGACTGCTGCAAGTTGGCTAGACAAACGACAAAAATAAAGTGAGAAAATGGCATATTTGGAAGGAGAGTATTTTATTCTCTCCATGCCAGGTTTACTTTTCCCTATTGTTGTTTTGTTTTATTTTGTTTATTGACAGAGGGCAGGTACACTTTCCAGAGAAAAAAAGAGAGAGAGAGAGAGAAATTTCTAATGAAATATTACCACAGCACATTTCTCCATCTCATCAGGATTTGGGGCACTCACACACATTAAGCCCAACATTGTTTTCAAGTCATCAGGGCTAGGACTCAAACTGTGGTTAGCCACATAGGATCCAGCTCCCTCCACACAGCGCTAAACCACTGTACTATGTGGTCAAGCCCTTCACCTATTGTTTTGAAAAATGTTATACAGTCTAACATTAAAAATTTGGGGGAACCAGCAGTTAGCGTAATGGCTATGTCGCTGGCCTCCCACGTAGTCGACCGCGGTTCGTGTCCTGGACCCGGTGGCTTAAAACTCACGCCGGGCGCATGTGCGTGCGTGCCCAAGATCCCGAGAGGAGAATGGAGGAGAAGGGATTGCGGCGTGACCAGCCCCCCTGGGGGGTGATTTCTCGCTTTCTGTCTCTATGTCTCTCTCTGTCTGTCTGGTGAGCGCACGCACCCTACAGTGAAAATCTCTCCAAAAAAAAAAAAAATGTTTACAATGGGCCAGCCCATGGCCTGGTGGTTAAAGGAGTTTGATCTCACATGGCCAATCATGGAGTTTGAGTTCTGGACCCAGTGGCTTAAAAACATGTCAGGTGCATGTGTGTACATGCCCAAAGCTGCTGACAAGGTGAAGAAAAGGAAGAGAAAGGACTGTAATGTGACTATGCACTAGTGGGAGGGAGGAGGTGCTTCCCTTCTCTCTTGTTCTCGCTCTTGCACACACAAGTACATATGCTTTCTAGCAAAAAAAAAAAAAAAGTGGGGATCAGCAGGTGGCGTGGTGGTTAAGGCGCTGGATACTCCCACATGGCCGACCATGGTTCGAGTCCCGGACTTGGTGGCTTGCTTTCTTTTTTTGGAGAGATTTTTGCTATAGGGCGCGTGAGCTCGCCAGACAGACAGAGAGAAACATAGAGACAGAAAGCGAGAAATCACCCCCAGAGGAGATGGTCACGCCATAATCCCTTCTCCTCTGTTCTCCTCTCGGGATCTTGGGCACGTGCGCGCACGCACGCACACGCACCCGGCGTAAGTTTTAAGCAACCGGGTCCGGGACGTGAACAGCAGTCGACTACGTGGGATTCCAGCGACATAGCCATTACGCTAACTGCTGGTTCCCATGAATTACTCGTTTTTAACAAAGGAGCAAAGACAATGCAATAGATTCAGGAGAGTTAATAAATGAATGAATAAAATTAAATAATTTTTTTAAAAGAATTAAAATTTTTTTAAATTCTGCATCTACAGGTTGAACAATAACTGTATTCATTAGGAGCTATTATACATATATTTTAAATAGTTATATTTCAGTCAGATGGTTTTAATTAGCAAAAAAACTAAATGATAAAAATAGTTTATTCTGTGACAAATTATCTAAAATAAATGAGCAACACAGCCAAGAATAGGTTCACTCTTCACAATCCCATCTGCTTCTCTTTCCCAGGTACATATCTCAGGAAGATAAATGTTTATATTTCCATGACTAGTCAACTAGACTCAAAAGATACTTACTGAGCACATTAACACAAGGCAGGCTACCAAGAAATCCTAAAATGGGATAACGGAATCTTAAAACAGAAATAAACACCAGAGAACAAGTCCAACTTCATTTGACAGATGAGAAAATGAAACTCAGAGAATATCTTGCTCAAAGTTGGCTAATTACTGGCCATCAAAACACAGAGCAGGCCACCAAAGCTCTTTCCTAGTTCCTCTTACCCTTGCAGAAGCACAGAGGAGTGCGCTCCAAAGGTTTCTTAAGGATGATAAGTAAGCTGGCATTACCCAGAGTAGATGAAATCAGATGAGTGCACAGTTGACAGACCCTATAGAAGCAGGCTGCAGATCTAAAGTCACAATTAACACTACCATTCTTGTAATCAACCTCCCGTCAGCTGCTATTACCACCTGCACTGTTTAAAAGCAAGTCTCTTTAGTAAAACCCATACCACCTTCACCCTGAAGAGAATTCCCAGGCAGATCTGTCATTTTAAATAACAGTTAAAGTAGCATTTGTTAGATTTTGACAAAAATCTCCTGAGTATGTAACAGACTACTGAGAATTGGGGATTATAATCGCCTCCTTTTCCCCCTTCCAGGTTTTATCCAGTTGCTACAGTCTCAATAAATCAAGTGCAGGTCAAAGTCTAATGTCCTCCTTGCTACTGGCAAAAGCTGCACCTCCTCCTCATTGCAAACTAGCCTGCCTATCTATACCTCTCCCCATCCTACAGAGAAAGGCTGATTCTGGCCACAACAGGAAGGAAGGACACAGCGAGGACAAGCTTCTCTGGAGGGGTGAGCAGGTGAGAGAGGTCAAGCACAAAGCCAGGCAGGCAGTGTTCAAATGCAGTGACTTCATGCCTGCTAGATGGAGGCTGAGGGTTTGTTTAAGCACCAGTGTACCAAGCATATAAATCACCCTGTGGAAAAGAGAAAATGAAAGGGTGGAAACCACCCAAAGAACTGTCTCCAATACTATTCCCACCTGAGCTACAGATAACCCTGAATGTGGGTCAAAGCAAGGATGAGGGGACACTAAAAGGGTGCTTTCTACACAAGCAGTAAGAAAACTAGCAGGCTTCATGGGAACCAGTGCCATTCCGGAGAACCAGCACAACACAGCCGTAACAAGACAGGCAGAAAAAATACCAGGGTAGAATTAGGCCTGGTTCTCCAAGTATAACCTGTGTAACTCTGGGCAAATCCTACAAACTCCTGGAGTGCACTCTTATTAAACACGATCAAGTGTGCACACTGTGTTGATTATAAAGCAATATGCAACTGCTGGCTAATAAAGTCATCTTTCCCTCAGTGTAAGTTTCTCTTTCACAAACTTCATTTGTGGATTTGCTTCTATAAATGCAAAGTCCCCTAAATTGTTATCAGCTTATACACCAAGGGCCACCTCAATACTTCCATTTTTAATTCATATTCAGGCCCAATCATGGAAGGTTCTGAAAGTATCATGACAAACTGCCAAAGGGTGCCTGAGTATCCCACACAATGCAGACAGTGATGCCCAAGGGGACAGCTGCTGGAGGACCTGCCACGGTCTTCCGTTAAGTAGGAAGTGTGAGAGTATTACACAAGCAGAGATCTGTGTTCAGTAGGAAGTGACTCTTCCTGGTCAGGGTGAGGGGTCTAAATGCTCCTCCCATCACTATAGATGACAATAGCCACAAAGGGAGAAGACACTATAAATTGCTACAACCACAATCTTGTGTGCTCTGGGTTATGGGCAATACTACTAATCAATACAATTTTGTCCAATTAGCCAGCCCTGCCAAGAACCTTGGCCTAACTCACATCTTTGAATAATGGGAGTTGCCTGTACACTCTGGGCCATGGACTGTGCTAGTGTTTCACTGACTTTCACTCTCCAAGCACCATACTGTTTCTTCGTCTCTATTTCAGGATCCATTCTATCTACCCCAAAATCTACAGTCTTCTGTCCACTGGTAATAACTATAACTATTTCTTCCTAATGGTCAGAGCATAGGAATCTTTATCAACTAAACATGTGAAGTTTAAGAATGTTGCCATAGATGGGTTATCAACTTTCAAACCACAATGCACAAATTCAATCTTTTTTTGCAATGTTTTAAATGACACTGACAGGCCATACATCACATGATTTTTTTTTACATGAAATATCCAGAATAAATGCATCCATACAGACAGAATGCAGACTTCGTGGTCACCAGAAGTTGGGGAGACAGGGAATTGGAGAGTAAGTATTTAATGGATATAGGGTTTCCTTTGGAGTGATGAAAAAACTCTGAAGGTAATGAGTGGTAATAGCTGCACAACATGGTGAATGTCCTTTTGTTGCAGTTAGCTACAGGACGCATACACTCACTAGAGAGACAGAGGGAAGGACAGAGAGAGACATGTTTTTAATGTCACTGAACTGTACACTTTCAAAAGGCAAATTGGGAGGCAGCTCCATGACACAGCAATAAAACAATACTCAAAAGATGCAAGATCTACATGGGACTTTGGTTCAAATCCCCATTGCAGCAAGCCTGAAACAGGCCAGGTATTCATGCCAGTGCCTAAGATCTGAAGCTGCAGGACAGAAAGAAGGGGAACATTGTAACCAGATCCTTGAAGGGTGCTCCTCTCTCTCTCTCTCTTTCTCTCTCTCTCTCTCACACACACACACACACACACACACACACACACACACACATATGAAAGTACACCTCACTTAACCACCAGGGCACCTGCCAGCCCTTTATTGGTTCTTTTAATCAAACATTGTTTCTCCCATTCTTACACAATCTCTCGCTCGCTCTCTCTCACACTCTCACACACACACACACACACACACACACACTGTAACATGAATAAAGGAAAGAAAAAAAAAGTAAAATGGCAAGTTTGTTGTGTTTTGCAGTAAAAATAATCAACTTAGGACTAGAAAAAAATGAAAATACATTAAGGTACCAATTCTAATACATTAAAATAAGTACAGAGTAAATACTAAGTAGAATAAGCATAAAGGATCTGTCCCCTACAAACAGACAAAAACAAAATCTAACTTGGTGGTATTTTCTTTTTTTTAAACTAGTGATAACTTTTCTTAAATACACACAAAAAGATATTGAGAAACCATAATAAGACTTCCCTTTTTTTGTACAGGGTCTCACTATGTCACAAATCTCCTGCCTCTGCCCTGGCTGGGATGGTGGTCGAGGAATAGAACCAGACCTTCCATGTGGCTCAGCCTGTAGGGCAGGCCTACCAACACAGGCTACAGTGGTTAGGCAGAGAAGCCTTTTTTAACGTATTAAATTATGAAAAATTTTCTTAAGACAGTCCAATACTGATGAGTGTATTTATCTGTAGCTGGTAAGAAGAACAAACTTCTTCTGGAGATCATGTGAAATACCTTAAAAATGTTTATACAGGAGAACACTCATTCTCTTTTATAAATTGAAACAATGTCTGATTAAAAGAACCAATAAAGGGCTGGCAGGTGCCCTGGTGGTTAAGGGAGCTAGACTCCCATATGGCCCACAATGGTTCCAGTCCTGGACCCGGAGGCTTATTTTCTCACTCCACCCCCCCCCCACACACACACACACACACACATACTACGTCCCTCTCTGGTCAAATTAAAATAAATAAGTAAATAAAGTTAAATAAAATAACTCTTAAAAAAATCAATAAAGCCAAAAGATCTTTAAATTTATTGTAACTTTGTCTTTGGACAGATCAAATCCCTTAAATGTATTAAGACTAGTTTGATGGCCCAGTATATGATGTCTCTTGGTGAATGTTCCATGTGCACTTCAAAAGACTGTGTATTCTGCTACTGCTGGAGAGACCCACAGCAATAAAGTCAAACCAGATGGGTCTCTGGACTTTGAGCCTCCAGGAATATGAGCTAAATATCTTGCTCATTATAAAAAAATTTAATGTTCAAACTAAGTCTAAAACTATTCTAAAATAAAGGTTGTTTTTTTTTTTTAATCTTCATATTCTTGGGCCTTTCTGGGAATCTATCCTAAAGCAATTTTCTAAAATAAAGAAAAAGCTTTTTGCAAAGACATTAATCACATATTTATTTACCATGGCAAAAAAAAAAAAAAAGGAACAATCTAACTGCTTAAGAATCCATGCAATGCAATATTATACAGCCACTGTAAATATTTATGAAGTATTTAATGATTTGGAAAACCACTTATGCTGTAATGTAAAGTAGAAAGAGCAAAAGAAAAAAAGCTTTTATAGTGTGCTCACTCATACCTAAATAGTAAATATAAAAAAGACTAAAGAGAAGCAAACCAAAATGTTATTGAGGATTGACTCAAATGGCAGTAATTTCGTGTCTATTTTAATAGTTATCAAATATTCCATACAATTCAAAATACATGTTGCAATAAGGATAATAACTAAACAAAACCAAGAGGTGGCAGAAGTTCTGCAATTCTGTAGTAGTAAAAGTACCTACTTTAATTGCCAAACAGTACTAGAATGAAGAAGGAACAGAAATCGAGCTAAATCACTGGTCAAAGGTTGGCAGGCTTGGCTACTGCAGTTCTTTGTTTTGGTTTGGTTTTTTGTTTTTTAATAAATCCTTGTGGGAGCAGAGTACAGAAACTCTGTACTATTTTTGTAACTTCTCTAAGTCTAATATCATCGCAAAAAAAGATGTTTAAAATAAATCCTAGGTTGGGACCAGCAGTTAGCGTAATGGCTATGTCACTGGACTCCCACGTAGTTGACCGCGGTTTGAGTCCTGGATCCGGTGGCTTAAAACTCACGCCAGGCATATGTGTGTGCGTGCCCAAGATCCCGAGAGGAGGATGGAGGAGGATGAAGGAGAAGGGAGTGCGGCAAGGCCATCCCCCCCAGGAGGTGATTTCTCGCTTTCTATCTCTCTGTCTCTCTCTGTCTGGCGAGTACACGAGCCCTATAGCAAAAACCTCTCTCAAAAAAAAAAAAAATCCTAGGTAGATCACTCAATTTGTCTTTTTCTAAAAACAGAACACGGAATGTAGATGGACAATCTCCCAGACAATAAGGCACCTGGCTGACAGAAAGCACCCATGCTACCTATTAGAAGCCCTGTTCAACATTTCAAAGCTTTCTCTTTATACACTGGCCTAACACACTGAGTTGTTTCCTCCTTCCATGTGTATTTCTGGCTCTGCCCTTCTGCTGCTCAACCTCATACCCCAGACTCTAGTGACTTCTTATGTGTGCTTTGAAAACCAACTTAGTCATCACCTCCCCTATGGGGAAACCTTCCCTGAAAAAACCTAGCTAGCTCCAATTTTGCCAGGCTTTAAAAAAACCCTGTAAGTGCTCTGTCTGAATTTACTCCAGCACTGTATCATATGTTGAAATGTACAACCCAAAATTCAAGGATAGGAACGCCCAGAACTTCTATTCACCTTTTTCTATCCTTACATTCAATAGCTATAGACTAGATGAATTCCAAATTATTTTGTAACCCTGTTGGGAGTGATCCCCAAGTTTAGCAATAATGCATCCTCCTCCTGACTTTCTGTTTTGGTTAAGAATTACAAGTTTGTACACATTCCAATACATGGATTCACACAAATCAAGGATTTTCTCAGCTTTCTCTAAATAATCAGGAAGTTTGTGATGGTCCGGCACTCCAGGGCCACTCACTAGCCACTTAACTGATTTGCTCCAGACAACTCAAAGTCAACACAAGCCCTTCCTTTTCAAACATAACACATTACTTATCAAAGGCTTTGACAGTTACTGACAAATAGTCAAAAACACAAATGTTTAAATATCAAGGGTCTACAAGGTATCCCAATAAAAGCTGTCAATTCAAAACTCTCACTTTCAATCTATTCATCATTGAGGTATAATGGGGGGGGAAGGGTTCCTTACTATTTCTCAAAATGTATTCTTAAATTTCTTTGAGGCCTTTTCAAAAGCTTTCAAGTTTTTTTCTTCATAAGTCTCATTTATAGAAAAACCACAATGTGAATTTCCAGTACGTCTCAGTGAAGCATGTCTGTCTAACTAGCTCTAGACATGGACCAGTCACCCCACAGTAAAACAAGATGAAGACCACTGTGCTCCTCAAACATAACACGTGCCTGGATCTTTCATTTTCTCATGAAGACTGGGGCAACGAGGTGCTTTCTCCTCCGCCAGCACAAAGTGCACAAGCCCTCTGGCAAATTAAAAACAAAACAAAACTGGGATCAGCAGATGCTTACTAGTTACGTCCTGGGACTCCCACATAGACAACCATGGCCAAGTGGCTTAAACTAACTCTGGGTACATGAGCGTGAGTTTATGTGCCAAAATCCTGAGAGGAGAAGAGATTGTGGCGTGGCCATTTTCCACTCCCTTCCTGGCCCCGCAGCTTGCTTTCAGTCTGTCTGTCTGTCTCTCGAGCGAGCACAGCACATGTGACCTATAGCAAAAAATTATCTTAAAAAAAAAATTCTTCAGGTTTACTGAGAGCTGCTGCCCTAGGACAGATGCCTTCCTTTAACCAGATATGAACTCTCTACCATTAGGGGAATTTCAGTATAAAATTAGAGAAACTCTAAGCACGATTGGAAGCCTCTTCATAATGACCTCTAATATTCTAAATTCACCCTGGTTCAAACCCAACTAACAGAACCAGCAAAAGCAATTACCAGGAAGTCACCTCACCAAGGAAGTTCCACAACATTCTGGCAAAGAAACTGTTTTTTTACAATTAAGCCTGTGTTTCTAAAAGGTTCCTATGTTACGAAAAATAAATATGAAGCCAAGCAGTAGGGGAATATATGTCTGATTACATGAATCATCGGACAAAAGGTACATGTGTGATGGCTTGGATCACCAACACTGTCGTTGTATTTAAGTCAACAATGTTAGTATACATGACATGTTAGTGCTCTTGTTCTGGCTAAAATCAGCATGAGAATCATCCTGCAACTGCTCAACCTCACATGCAAGTTAGGCCAAACCAGATCAACTTCATCAACATTCTAAAATTATTAGCCAAGTTACATTCTTAATGAGAGAGATTTTTGCTATAGGGCACGTACATGCGCCAGAGAGATAGAGACAGAGGCAGAAAGCAAGAAATCACTCTTGGGGATGGCCACGCTGCAATCCCTCCTCCTCCATTCTCCTCTCGGGATATTGGGCACACATGCGCCCAGCATAAATTTTAATTTCCTGGGTCCACGCCTTGAACCACAGTCAATTAAGTTGGGAGTCAAGCAACATAACCATTATACCATCTGCTAGTCCTGCCAAGTTACATTTTTTAAACAAAATTGTTGGCCAATAGAAAAATGTACAAAGATCAGGTGATCAAGAATGTCTCCACTGACACAGGGCAAAAATACATATAGCAATAACATATTATAAGGTGTTCCACTTCACTCATAACTAAAGAACTGCACATGTAGTTCCTGAGTTGCCATTTTACCTTTCACATTAAAAAAGTTTTAACGATGTCAGCCACAAGGTGGAGAAACAGTAAGTAAGCCTATGGACAATACAGTTGTTTTTTTTTTTTTTTTTTGAGATGTTTTCTCTATAGGGCGCGTGCACTCGCCAGACAGACAGAGAGAGACATAGAGACAGAAAGTGAGAAATCATCCCCCAGGGGGGATGGTCACGCCGCAATCCCTTCTCCTCCATTCTCCTCTCGGGATCCTGGGGACACGCACACACATGCGCCCGGCGTGAGTTCTAAGCCACCGGGTCGGGGACGCAAACCGCGGTTGACTACGTGTGATTCCAGCGACACAGCCTTTACGCTAACTGGTGGTTCCCTGGACAACACAGTCTTTTTGAGGACTATCACAAACTACCAAAATTTTTAAATGTCCTTGCCATTTGCTCCACAACTCCATTTCTAGAAATGTATCCTACAAACTCACGAGTATGCAAAGACATGGTCAATCTGTTTGTTGTAGTATTGATAGCAGTAATAACAAACACTGGAAACAAATAACCAACCTTACGGATCAAGGTAAATATTGAGTTGCGGAAAAGTCAAGACATATTTTCACATAGAAAGGTGTGTCATGACTTTTCCAATGACCTAATATATATACTAAGGCAGACACACCTAGTTCCGAGGCAAATTGAAAAAGACAGATCCACACTAAGATCCACACTTGATTGAGTTACTAATTTCAGCCACTAGGCAGAAAAGGCAAGTCAGCGCTGAGGTAGTAGAGAGCGCCACATGAATTAGGCTAAGCAGACTTCAGTACAACATCACTCACTGGCACCTGAAGAAACATCTACAGGATTCTTAGGAAAAGAACGTATACTACCCATGATTACTACACCTAGCCAGGTTACCATTTGTGGACAAGAACAACACATACTTATTTTTAAGAACTATTTATTTAATTTTATTTATTTTTAATTAGCTAGAGGGCACATGCGCTCACCAGAGAGAGAGAGAGAAAGCCGCCAGGTCCAGGACCTGGGAACCAGCAGTTAGCGTAATGGCTATGTCGCTGGACTCCCACGTAGTCAACCGCAGTTCGCGTCCCGGACCCAGTGGCTTAGAACTCACGCCGGGCGCGTGTGCGTGCATGCCCAAGATCCCGAGAAGAGAATGGAGAAGGGATTGCGGCATGGCCATCCCCCCTGGGGGGTGATTTCTCGCTTTCTGTCTCTATGTCTCTCTCTGTCTGTCGGGCGAGCACAGGCGCCCTATAGCGAAAACCTCTCCAAAAAACAAAACAAAACAAAGCAAAACAAAAAAGCCACCAGGTCCAGGACTTAAACTGTGATCAGCCATGTGGCAGTCCAAGGTCTACAAAATCAGAGACTACAGCATAAGAATATCTAGACAAGATGCCCTTCAAACAGTAAGGCAGACATTCTTAATTCACCAAATAAGGCGCTCTATAAAAACTGACAATAAAATCCAGCGAACAAGGGTATGAATCAAATTAATCAAATTCAATATGGATAAACCATAGTTAAAACATCAATTGGAGGGAACCAGCAATTAGCGTAATGGCTATGTCGCTGGACTCCCACGTAGTCGACCGCGGTTCGTGTCCCA
>NW_006159706.1:2739087-2744944 GCF_000334495.1 Tupaia belangeri chinensis | reverse complement strand
CTATGTCGCTGGACTCCCACATAGTCGACCGCGGTTCGTGTCCCGGACCCGGTGGCTTAAAACTCACGCCGGGTGCGTGTGCATGCGTGCCCAAGATCCCGAGAGGAGAATGGAGGAGAAGGGATTGTGGCGTGACCATCCCCCCTGGGGGGTGATTTCTCGCTTTCTGTCTCTATGTCTCTCTCTGTCTGTCTGGCGAGCGCACGCGCCCTACAGTGAAAAATCTCTCCAAAAAAAAAAAAAAAAACCATCAATTGGATGGGGGATCTAAACAGTGGCACAGTAGTAAAACACAACACTCTATGAAGATGACACACATGGGAATGTTCTGGGTTTGAATACGGTGACCTCCTTGAGTACAGGGAGGACATGCACGCCTGTGCTCCAGGGCTGGCTTGGATAGGGGGATGGATTGTGGTATCACCTTGCTAGAGATGCTATCTTTGACTAACTCATGGAAGAAATTTAAGCACACACACACACACACCAGTGGGGTCAAGCCAGCTGGTGGTGTGGTAGGTAGTTAAGGCAGCTGGATCCCACAAGTCTGACTGCACAAATTCAAGTCCTGGACCTGGCAGCTAAAACACACACCAGGTTGCATGTACATATGTACCCAAAATCACAAGAGGAAAACTGAGAATGGACTGAAGCATAGACATCCCCTTTCGAGGATGCTCTCTCTCTTTTTCTTTTTTTCTTTTTTTCTCTCTCTCTGACAAGCTCACATGTTCTACAGAAAATCGAAAAGAAAAAAGAACCAGTGAGGAATGTTCTAAGACACTGACAAAAAAAATAAAATATTCAAGTGAGTTCAGGCAGGCCCAACTTCTGTGGTGCAATCGAAAGCATGCCAAACTGCAGTGTTGAAGCCACATGGTAACTGCAGTTAGAATCCTCAGCCTGTTAGCCTAAAACATGCTAGGCACACTCACAAGGGCCCAAGGTCTGCAAAGTTAGAGAACTGAAAGAAGGGGATGAAGGCAGATCAGTTCCTTCCTCAGGGTGCTCCTCTCCCTGTCTCACTTTTTCTCACTCGCATGCATGCCCAAGTGCTTTATTCACGAATACAGAAAAGAAAGCTTTTTAAGTGAGAAGAGGGGAGTAGAAAGAGTACAAATTTCCTTATTTTTCCAATTATAATGTTCACTGAAGGGATTTTGATATAGCCAACGCCCCTGGGGGATGCTGTCTCACTTCCCCTGCCTTCCATCTGTCTGTCTCTGGCAAGTACATAGCCCAATAGCAAAAAACAAGGTTCACTGATACTCAATTTAAACATGAAAATTTATATATATATATATATTTTTTTTTTTTTTAGAGATTTTCACTGTAGGGCGCGTGCGCTCGCCAGACAGACAGAGAGAGGGGACACGAACCGCGGTCGACTACGTGGGAGTCCAGCGACATAGCCATTACGCTAACTGCTGGTTCCCCGAAAATTTATATTTCTAATGATACCATCTTAAATGTTTTTCATCATCTTTTTCTTTAACAAAGATTTATCAGAAACTAATAATTACTGAAGTAAAGACTTATATGAAATTTGGTTATTCCTTTCAGTTTTCTTTCTTTTTCTCCTATTAAATTCAAGAGGAGAGCCAGCAGGAGGCGTGGTGATTAAGGCGCTGGACTTCCACATGACCAACTGCTGTTCAAGTCCCAGGCCTAGTGGCTTGCTTTCTCACTTTCTCTGTCTCGGTCTCTTTCTGAGACCAGCAGTTAGCGTAATGGCTATGTCACTGGACTCCCATGTAGCTGACCGCAGTTCAAGTCCCGGACTCAGTGGCTTAAACTCAGGCCAGGCGCGTGTGCGTGCATGCCAAGATCCCGAGAGGAGAATGGAGGAGAAGGGATTGCGACATGGCCATCCCTCCTGGGGGGGGGGGGGATTTCTTGCTTTCTATCTCTCTGTCTCTCTGTCTGTCTGGCGGGCGCACGCGTCCTATAGCAAAACACTCTAAAAAAAAAAAAAATCTCAAGCGGAGAATGAAGAAGGGATTGCGGCGTGGCCATCCCCCCTGGGGGGGTGATTTCTCTCTTTCTATCTTTCTGTCTCTCTCTCTCTGTCTGTCTGGCAAGTGCACATATCCTATAGCAAAAGCCTCTCCAAAAAAAAAAAAAAAGTATTTATTTTAGATATCCATCCCACTAGTTCATACACATGCACACAAACATGAAGATATATGGAACATTTATATAATTCACAGTTCAGGGTACTAGAATTTGGAGTGACTTTTTTTGCCATATTCTTTGTATTTTTTGATACCTCTTGGTATTTTTAATGAGCATGTGTCACTTTCATAAAAATTATCCAGTTGTTACTACTAAAAAAAGAACAAAAGGAAAGAAAAAAAGAACTTTCCAGGTATGGTTATTAACTAATTTAGAAATCAAGGATCTTTTTTCCCCACAGTTTAATTTAGCTCATAAAATATCTTTACCTTTAGGTCTAGGAAGTCCTAGACCTAGGAATCTTTTCATTATAACCTGTATATAAAACAGCAGAAAATGAGCCTACTGTATATGCTAAGCGTAATGGGCATACCTGAACTGAAACTCAAAGATACCCAGCAACCTTCTTTTCTAGTGATGTCCTATATATAATGTGGCCCAGCTTCCATTGTGTCTCAATAGTCATACTCTTTCCATTTTATAACATTAGAGGATATACAGAGACAACCTTTTTTCTTTCATGATCAGTACTCTGACTCTTAACCCTTACTATTGTAAGATGAATTTTTGCAAGTTTTAAGGTTAGTTGGCTAAATGCACCATTTTCCCTGGGACAATATACAGGTGGGTTACATTTTAATTAAATATACCTACATGCTATGTATATAAACTTAACAATAAACCTAGTAATCTAGAAAAAACATGGGCTTTGAAGTTGAAACCTTGGATCTGAATCCTGGCTTTGTCAATTCACTATGTAATTCTGTCTTTTTTTTTTAAGAGGTTTTTGCCTTGGGCCATGTGCGCTCCCCAGAGAAAGAGACAGAAGAGTGAGAGGGAAAGTGAGAAATCACCCACCAGGAGGGAAGACCACACCGCCATCCCTTCTCCTCCATCCTCTTCCCGGGACCTTAGGCATGCACACACATGCACCCAGTGTAATTTTCAAGCAACCAGGTACAGGACTCGAAACTCGCAGCCATGTGCAAGTCCAGCGATGTAATTCTTATGTCATCTGCTGGCCCTTGTAATTCTGGACAAGCTACCTAACATTTGCCTTCTTGGGTCTCAGTGCCCTTATCTTCTCTGCCCTTATCTTCTCTACTGCAAAATGGGAACTTAACACCAACTTTGCAAGGTGGTTGTGTGAGATTAAATGAGGTAATTATATAAAGTATCCATCAGGGCCTCTAAATAATACCCAACACAGAGTGTACTTATGAAACATGGAGACCTTTTTTCTCCCTCTCAACCTGTTTCATTCCCTCGCATTAGCCTTTTACCTCCATCACTTCTCTGTCTTGTGGCTTTCTTCACTCAGTATTCACAATTACCTCACCTCATTCCAGCCCCAATCCCAACTGTTCCCCAGGAATTCTCCCAATAGCAATTATCAATAGTCTGTGGAAGTTCCCAGTAACCACATCATCTACACAGCATTTGTTCTAACAACTCCGATTGCTTGCCTGCGCCTCACCTCTACCCACCCAGAGCAAAGTGGTTATCTGAACTTGCTGATTACACAGATTGGCAAGACAGGGTGTTTACTATTAATACATTCATACTCTATTTCAATCTTACCGCACTTTTCCAATCACTTACTAACCTCAGGGACCCACCTTGACCTTCTTCGGTTTATTTTCACACCCGACTCTCAAATATCTACTGGATGCTTACTAAGCATTGGAAAAGCAAGAGTAAGACATACGCTGACATGAACTCCTAAAGAGGAAGAACTAATCCTCCCCCATCCCCAGGCATGGAGTGGAAGTGAGAAGAGAACAGGAAAGGAGGAAAAAAATTTTGTTCTTCAAACTTCAGAATTTTTTGACACTTGATACATACTTCAAGAATGTGGTCTTGGCACCAGCAGTTAGCGTAATGGCTATGTCACTAGACTCCCACGTAGTCGACCGCAGTTCAAGTCCCAGACCCGGTGGCTTAAACTCACACCGGGCACATGTGCATGCATGCCCAAGATCCTGAGAGGAGAATGGAGAAGGGATTGCGGTGTGGCCATCCCCCCGGGGGGTGATTTCTAGCTTTCTGTCTCTATGTCTCTCTCTGTCTGTCTGGCGAGCGCACACGCCCTATAGCGAAAACCTCTACAAAAAAAAAAAAAAAAAACAGTCTAGGATGATATACATTAAACTAATAGCTAGAAAGCCTCAAAGAGGTGATACTTTTGAGGATCTGGAAATGGTAATTCTCACTTGCAAAAAAAGAACAGAAGGACATTTAGGCAGAGGGAATAGCATGAACAAAGGTAGAGAAGTATCAAAGTGTACTAAGCGTTCTGGAAATGACAAGATGTTTATTGTGGCTACAAAACAAGGTATAATTTGGGAAGTAATTAAAAGACATCCCAAATATGTCACTTTAAATATCTGATAAATCACATTTATCTTTACTGAGACATCTAAAAGTGAAACTCTGAAAATCCAGGGCCCATGTGCTCCCCACTACTCTGCTGTGATGCAAACTTGATCTCTGACAACAGTACGGTCCCTCTGCTCTGAAGTGACATGATCACATCTGAGCTCTGTGAGATAGCTCTGGCAAGAAAACATAAAATGGAATGGTGAATGGAGAAACTAGGAGCTAGAGTCCAGTAAAGACACCCATGGTTGAACCAAGAAACGATGACGGCCTGACCAAACTACCAATAGAAGGAACAGAGGGAAAGGCCAGGGTCAGGACACAAATGTGTTAGCAGCAGTACTACAGGTCTGGCGGTGGAGGGCTGTCGGAGAAGAGGAAGTTAAAGATGACTCAGGCTTATCATTTGCATGTCTGGTGGATACGGTCATTAATAGAACAAGGGCATGGGAGAGGAGGCACAAATCTGAAATGATGGATCTAGAGAGATACTCTGAAATTGATGTGTACGGGACATGTAGGTGGGTGAGAGGAAGGTTTAGTTCTCAGTGGTACACAAGTCAGAACTGAAGTCATGAGAAAGAAGATCAAGGGAGACTAAACCAAGAAAGTTTATGGAAGACAAGTTCATGAAAGCTAAGGAGCCAAGAAAAAAAATGTTTCAAGAAAAAGAGGGCCCAGCATCTGTGGCACAGTCAGTAGTATGTAAGACTAAAGCTGAAAGCCAAGTGCCAACCACAGTTTGAGTGCCCAGTCTGGTCAGTCTGAAAATACAATGAGTGTGAGGACATGCCCAGGATCCTGACAAGCTGGAGAACTAGAGGTAGGAGATCACAACACCACCACCAGACTCTGTGAAGGGCTCTTTCCTTGAGGAAAGAGAAAGAGAGAGAAAAAAGAGAGAGAGAAAGCAAGCTCCATAAACTAGTGGTTAAAGGAGCCAGATCCCACACGGTCAATCACAGTTCAAATCTCGGCCTGGTAACTTAAAAAAAAAAAAAAAACACTAGGCATGTGTGTATGAATGTCCAAAATCCTGACAGGATGAAGAAATGGGGAAGGAACTGCAGCAGACCCCATCCCATGGGGGGGGGGTGGTTTGGGGGGGTTTGGGTTGGTTTGGGGGGGTTTGCCTCCCTCTTTCTCTCTGTCTGTCTCTCTCTGGCTAGCACACACGCCTCTGGTAATGGGGGCGGGGGTGGGGGGGCGAATGAAAAGGAGAGACTGGTGAATGTCAAAGTCCACATGGAAAAGTCAAATGGAAATATTTGTATTGGATTTATATTGGTTATAGGTGATCCTA
>NW_006159706.1:2728351-2739036 GCF_000334495.1 Tupaia belangeri chinensis | reverse complement strand
AAAAAAGATTTATTTAATTCCATTTGTTATTATTATTTCTTAATCTGACCAGACAGAGACGGAGAGAAAGGGAAAGTGAGAAAGTAAGCCACCAGGTCTAGGACTCAACTACGGTCGGCCATGTGGGAATTCAGCACCTTTAACAACCACACCATTTGCCGGCCCTTGCAGCTTGTTTTCTCATTTTTTCTCTCTCACTGTCTCTCGCTCTTGCTCTGTCCCTCGTTGGTCAAATTAAAATAAATAAATAAAAGTTAAATAAAATAATTCTTTAAAAAAAAAACAGTATCTGAAGACAGGGCAAGTCAGTGGTACAGTGGTTAGAGGCTGAATACCACATGGCTGACTACAGTTCAAGTCCCAAACCCAGCGGCTTAAAAAACATACCAGGTACTCATGGGTGTGTGCACCCAAAATCCTGAAGGGAGGGAGAAATGATGAAAGAGAGGGATTGCAGCATGACTTTTCCCATGGGGAAGGGTGCTTGCTTGTTCTCTTGCACACGTGTATTCTTTCCAGCAAGCACACACTTTTGGCAAAATTAAAAAAAAAAAAAGACGAAGACAAAAAAGTCTGCAACAGGTTGTAGAATGAATAATTGGGAGTGGGGAGATTATTAAAATAGGAACAGTAAAGAACTACACTTTGAGGAATTCCTATCCTCCTCACCCCAGCCTATACAAGCACATTTTCCTTGACCTAGACATATATGCCAATACCTAAGCAATCCAAACACCTAAACCCCTCAACATCCTTGTCCTGTTCGGCGCTGGCGCTGATTACCCTCAAGACTCAACAGCAACTGCCTGTGCACCCACAGATACAGCCTAATCCGTAATTTATCAGCACATGGCCCACAGCCTGTCAGTTCTTCCTGACAATGTCTTTACCTATCATCTCTTCCATCTTTACCAAATCCAAATCACCACCTTATTAAAACTCATTATTCCCAGTCACCAGGTTAAAGGCTTCCAAAGTCAACTTGAGCTTTTTCCCCTTCCTTCATTCCTTAACTCTGCAACCAGAGTTTTAAGTGACAACTCTCTTGCTCGCGTCTTCTCTCCACATCCAAGACCAGGCCTTTGTCACATCCACAGAGGGATGGTGTCACATCTGGTTTCCAACGAATCTAACCTAGATGTAGATAGACTGATCTTCCTTTTTAAGGAAAAAAAACAAAGCCAAACTACTTAAGCTAGTATTCTCCATAATCTAGCCATAAACTCTAAAACCTTTTCTCCAGCTATTTCTTCAAAAAAAAAAAAACTCTATGATGGCCAAACCAGTACTTGATTTCTTTAAAAAAATTTTAATAATGTTTTATTTACATTAATTATTGTACATTTTGTTTTTATCTTTTTTGTTATAGGAATATGCACTCATCAGAGAGAGACAGAAAGAGAGTTACAGAGAGAGAGTGAGAAATAACACCCCCAAAGGGAAGGGCCATGCTGTAATCCCTTCTCCCCTAGTCTGTTTTTCTTTTCTTATTATTATTATTTAATTTGCTATAGGGTACGTGCACTTACCAGAAAGACAGAGAGAGACAGAGACAGAGAACAAGAAATCACCCCCTCCAAGGGGGGATGGCCATGCAGCAATCTCTTCTCCTCCATTCTCCTCTCATGATCTTGGCACGCGCACACACACACACACCTGGCGTGAGTTTAAGCTACAACATCTAAGTCGACTACGTGGGAATCCAAAAACATAGCCGTTATGCCAACTGCTTGTGTGACCCCCCCCCCCCCCCCCCCCACAAGACTTTAGGCATGCATACATACATGCCCAGCATGTTTTTCAAGCTGCTGGGTCCAGGGTCCAAACCACACAACTGGCCATGAAGAATCCAGCTGTCGACCTCTATGTCACCTGCTGGCTCTAACTGCTGTACATCTTTGTGGACTACAATATAGATTTCCAAAGTATGCATGCAGCCTGTGATAATGAAATCAAGGATATTACCATATTCATCATTTTCAACAAAGAATACATGTGTACCTTCAATTTTTGCTCTGATACCTTCTTAACATTACATATAGTTTATCCTTCTCTTTTAAAATATCCTTACTGTAACTTCTATTTATCCCAAGGAATCTTCTTTGAACACCTAAGAACTCCACAGCATTCCTATCACAATTTAACTATCCACTATGCTGGGAATTGTCCTATACTCTTCAGATATATCAGTAAACAAAATAGAAATCCCAACCTTTATGGCGCTAATATTTTAGCAGACGGAGACAACAAAAAATAGGCTTCGTAAATAACATCAAGTATATAAAATGTTAAAACCTGTAAATGCAGGCCAGCAGGCAGCATGATGACTAAGGTGCTGGACTACCACATGGCCATCTGTGGTTCGAGTCCCAGACCTGATGGTTTGCTTTCTCTCTTTCTCTCTCTCTCTCTCTTTCCCCCCCTGGTGAGTACACATGCCCTATAGCAAATTAAATAATAATAATGATAAATAAAATTAAATAAATCTTTTAAAAAAATAAAAAACTGTAAATGCTACCAAAAGAAGTAAAGGAGGAACCAGCAGGTGGCATGGTGGCTAAGGGCACTGGACTCCCATGTGGCAAACAGTGGTTCAAGTCCCGGACCTGGAGGCTTGCTTTCTCACTTTTCCTCTCTCTCTCTTGCTCTCTTGCTGTCCTTCTCTGATCAAAATAAAATAAATAAAGTTGAATAAAATAATTATTTTTTAAATAAAAGAAGTAAAAGAGGATATGAGGGATGAGAAGTTCTGAAGTAAGATTCCCATTTTAAATGAGTGTTAAGATGGGAAGACCAGCAGATGGTGTAATGGTTATGTTGCTGGATGCCCACATAATCAACCATGGTTCAAGTTCTGGACCTGGCAGCTTAAAACTCACACCAGACACGTGTGTGCATGCCCAAAATTCCAGAAGAATGAAGGAGAAGAAACTGTGGCATGCACCGCCCCCCAGGGGGGTGACTTGTCACTTTCTACCTCTCTGTCTCTGTCTCTCCAGCAAGCACACACACCCTACAGCAAAAAATCTCTTCTCTAAAAAACATAAAATCAGGGACCAGCAGTTAGCATAATGGCTATGTCGCTGGACTCCCACGTAGTCGACCGCGGTTCACGCCAGACCTGGTGGCTTAAAACTCATGCCGGGCGCGTGTGCGTGCATGCCCAGGATCCCGAGAGGAAAATGGAGGAGAAGTGATTGTGGCATGGCCAACCCCCCTGGGCGGTGATTTCTTGCTTTCTGTCTATCTCTGTCTGTCTAGCGAGCGTACACACCCTATAGCAAAAACCTCTAAAAAAAACAAAAAAAAAAAAAAAAAAAAAAAAAAAAAAAAACATAAAATCAAGTAATAGATGATAAGGGTAGGCTTCATTGGGAAGGTGACTCTCAGAATTTGAAAGTTTAGTGATTCCTAGGAGAAAGCACAGTCCAATCAAGTGAAGGCTTCAGCCAGGCCAAAGCCCTGTGGTTGGACCACATCTGAGAGGTACGAAGAACAGTAAGAAGGCCGGGATAGCTAGAGCAGAATGAACAAAGGGCAAAGTAGCAGGAGATGAGCTTGTACCACAGTAACAGTTAGACACGTCTGACAAATAAGCCTGCGTGTTACGTAAGCAGTGGTAGATATGAGACTGGAGCTAAGGAGAGAGATCTGGCTGGAGTTCTTGGCCTATAGGTGATCTGAAAGAGTTCACTAAGTCTGAGGCCTAGGGCATTCCAGCCGTTTAAAGATCAGTGCACCCAACCATAGTGATGCAAGTGGTAGGACACTGAGACGCAAGGCTGAGGCCACATGGGAGGCCTGGGTTAGATCCCAGACCAACATCAACAGGCCAAGTGCAGTTGTACTCACTTATGATCCTGGCTAACCGGGAAGCTGGGGCAGAGGATCACAGCGGAGGATCGCAAAGGCTAAACCCGTCAAAATACAGAGGCAGCGGGATGGGGACATTAACAAGTTCATGAAAAATGTGTATTATGAATAAACTATGGCTGGATTTCAAATTTTTGCACCAAAATAAACTCATATTTTATTTAAAATAAACTCCATTTTGTGAATTTTTTTTTGCCAGAGGGCACATGTGTATGTATAAGAACAGGGAAGAGAAAGAGAACCCACAAGAGCAAGCATCCTCCCACAACAGGGCCTAGTCATAGCACAATCCTTTTTTCCTCCATTTTTCCATCTTGTCAGGATTCTGGGCATATAGCTATATGCCCAGTGTGGTTTCCAAGTGATCATGTAAAGATTACAAACTGCAGTCAGCCATGTGGGATACAGCTCTCTCTGCACATTTAACTACTATTATGCAGCTGGTCCTCCACGAAATGTCTAAAGTCTCCATGTATTCCTTCTTCCCTCCTCCTCATTCCTTTCCTCTCTCTTATTAAAAATTTAGTGTGATGGCTGGGGCACTGGATCTCACATGGCTCCATGGTTTGAATCTTGGACCCAGTGGCTTAGAAAACACATTAGGGACATGTGTGTGTTTGTCCAAAGTCCCAAGAGAATGGAGAAGGGATTGTGGCATAGCCATCCCTCCTGAGTTGATTTCTCACTTTTCTTCTCATTGTCTGTCTCTCTCTCTCTCTCTCTCTCTCTCTCTCTCTCTCCCCCTACACTCCCTCAAGCAAGCATATGTGCCCTATAGCAAAAACCTTAAAAAAAAAAAAAAAAGAAAGAAAGAAAGAAAGAAAGAAAGAAAAAGAAAAAGATCAGTGAAATGAGAAAGAAACAACTAGTAAGACCTCTTTAGTCTAAAAGACAAAGGAATAATTACCGGAAGAGAGAATTGTTCAACTTGTCTGATGCTGTTGATGGATGGAATAAAATGTTTACTTCTTTTTCATTCTCACTTGACACCTATTATTTCCAATTATCTTTACTGATGTGTATCTGATCTTTCTAACTATCTGCAAACAACTTTTATTTGCAATAACTTTTTTTCTTGTCAAACTTCTCACTTTCTGTCTCTGTTTCCCTCTGTCTTTCTGGGGAGAGCTACAGCAAAAACCTCTTTTAAAAAAAGGGGGCGGGGGATAAAAATAACTTCTACCTCCTGACATTGTTTTGAAGAGAAAACGGGTTAACACATGTAAACTATCTGGCATGTACAAAGTTCTCTATGTTTGTTACATTGTAGCCACATCGCCTAGTATTCTAAACTTGATGGTGAAAAGTCAATAAATTATTTCATGAATGAATAAGCTGAGACACTGAAAAGCTCTAGTTTAAAGTAGATAAATGTTTCTCTGACATATTTTGGGGTGGTTTTGTTTAATGGGTAATTTCATAATTTCAACCATTTCGTACACTGATTTTTTCATAAGCTGTTAGTTACTTCTTGATATTTAACTATCTCCCCAAACCACCTCTATGAGGTGACTGACATACAGAACCTCTGGGTACTGATGAGCCCTTCCCTGCTAGCTCTCTATATCACCATGCCTTCTTTATACCTCTTGCAGCATGGTACAACACAACACTGTGGATGAACAAGCTGATGGACACATCATGAGAGTGGCCAAATGTAAGGGACCACTCATGGTAGGTGACAACCAAAAATAAGAAACCTTTATGGGACCAGCAGTTAGCATAATGGCTATGTCGCTGGACTCCCATATAGTCGACTGCGGTTTGAGTCCCGGACTTGGTGGCTTAAAACTCATGCCGGGCATGTGTGTGTGTGTGTGTGTTTTCGTGCGTGCCCAAGATCCCAAGAGGAGAATGGAGGAGAAGGGATTGGGGCATGGCCATCCCCCCTGGAGGGTGATTTCTCGCTTTCTGTCTCTCTGCCTCTCTCTGTCTCTCTGCCCACGTGCCCTATAGCAAAAAAAAAAAACTCAAAAAAAAAAAAAAAAAGAAAAAAGAAACCTTTGTAATAAATGTAATTTCTAAACAACTAAAAAAGAAATGCTAATTTAAGGACATGATTTTGTACAAGATTGCCACATTAAGCACCATTCAACATGAAGTAACAACTTTCCAGAGAAGTAATAAAAACCTCTTCTAAAATGTTACACCACTTAAGAACTCCTGAGAATTCAATAAAATATAATAATGTGACCAGCAGATGGCGAAGGCGCTGGAATTCCCACAAGGCCAACTGTGGTTCAAGTCCTAGACCTGACAGCTTGCTTTCTCTCTTTCTCTGGCAAAACTCATGTGAAATAATAATGATAAATTAATGAAATAAATAATTCTTTTTAAAAAATGACGATGCAATCAAAAATAGTGAAAGGTCATGAAGAGTGTAGTTAGCTGCTCTAGTACTCCAAGGACAAATCTTTTTGAACTGGTTCTAAGGTC
The DNA here is from genome assembly GCF_000334495.1 of Tupaia belangeri chinensis. Lineage (NCBI taxonomy): Eukaryota > Metazoa > Chordata > Mammalia > Scandentia > Tupaiidae > Tupaia > Tupaia belangeri. The sequence continues at coordinate 2,732,727 of NW_006159706.1, read as the reverse complement.
CCTCGTAGAGGAAAAGTCCCACAGTTCCTATGCCCCACCACCGATGATCTGAGAACCAAATAAATTCAAATAATTGGATGTCACTCCTGATCACCTTTCCCATAGCGTGGCACGATGTACTGCAAAGAGCACAGACTTCAGAATATAGACCCTTGGAAAATCAGGGCTCTGTTCACGTAGACCTGTCGGTACTCCTGGGCAGGAACATGATGCTGGCTGGAAAGGCTGGGAGAAGGATCCCAGCATGAGACTTTGTTGAGGGTATGTCTTTCTCTGTCTCTCTCCCTTATGAAAGAAAAGATTTTTTTTTTTTTTAAAAAAAAGGTTCAAATGTATGTCAACTCTTAAAAATAGAAATGCTAAGTCTTCAAGCAATGGGGAGAAAAAACATTCCTGGAATAAAGAAAGAGCTGTGGCCTCAAAGAAAAGTCTCTCTTCCTGTAAAACATAATCAGTCAATGGCTTCTTTGCTTTTGGGGAACCAAGCCTGCCCCACCCAAATCCTGACCCTGGTTACCTACACTTGAACCAGTAGTACGTGACTCAGAAATGATCTGATTACACCATCCTATTCACCTTATATCCACTGTGACGACCTGCTGTGTGCTTAAGTAACTGAGAACTAGATTACAAAAGCCTTGAATCCCAACTTCTGAAAAAAATGTACATGGGTTATTAAGTCAACTACTTTACAATTAATTACTCAAAGGGATCATTCTCCCAATGTTCTGCCAATTAAAATGAAACATGAACATAAGGATGCCTGACTAGCTCAGTTGATAAAATGCTGTCCAAGGGTCCTAAAGCAATGCTCTAAATCCTGTGAGGGGAGGAATCTGTCAGTCTTGTACATTCCTTAGTGCCTGGCACATAGTGGCTACTTACAATCCACGAAAGATTTGTTATACCCACATTCATAGCAGCATTATTCACAATAGCCAGAAGGTGGAGGCAACCCAGGTATCCACTGATGGATGAACAGATAAACAAAATGGGGCATATATACACACAGACAATGGAATTCAGCCTTACAAAGGAAGGAAATTATGACACACCACCACCACATGAATGAACCCTGAAGACATTATGCAAAGCCGGTTACAGAAGGACAAATACTGTATGATTCCATTTTTGTGAGGCACCTAAAGTGGTCAAATTCATAGAAACAGAAAGGAAAATGGTGGTTGCCAGGACTGGTGGGGAGGAGAACTGAGAAAGGAAGGGAACAGGAATTCATGTTTAATGAATAGTTTTGAAAGATGAACAAACTCCTGGAGATGGACAGTGGTGATAGTGCACAACACTGTGAATATACTTAATGCCACTAAACTATACACTCAAAAAAAATCACTGAAGTGGTAAAATTGCTATGCATATTTTACAACTAAAAGCAAACAAACAAACAAAAATTAAATTTATTGAGGCCTAGCCACAGTGGCATAGAACATAGGTTACTACAATGAAATGCTGGAGCCGAAGATGGGAGAGAGACGCAGGTTCAGATCCCCCGTCACCTCAACACACCAGGGTGACCTTTTGCTGAACAAGAGGCTGGCAGAGGGTTCCAGATGTAGGGAGGCCTATGTAGATCTGTCTCTCTCAAGAAAGAAACAAAGAAGGAAATAAAGAACTTTTTTCAAAGTTACTGAGAGAATAAATGAAGAAATAATAAGTACTAGTTTCATCAACCACTAAATGTTATACCTCATACCTCTTGATTTTTTTGTTTGTTTTTGAGAGAGATTTTTGCTATAGGGCATGTGCGCTCATGAGAGAGACAAAGAGACAGAAAGTGAGAAATCACCCCCCCCCAGGGAGGATGACCACAAAGCAATCCCTTCTCCTCCCAGGATCTTGGGTGTACGCGTGCCCAGCATGAGTTTTAAGTCACCAGGTCCAATACTCAAACCATTATCTACTACGTGGGAGTCCAGTGACATAACCATTATGCTCGTGTGCCACCGCTCGATTTTTTTTTTTTTTTTTTTTCTTTTTGGGAGAGGTTTTTGCTATAGGGCGTGTGCGCTCGACAGACAGAGAGATAGAAAACGAGAAATCACCCCCTAGAGGGGATGGCCACGGCGCCATCCCTTCTCCTCCATTCTCCTCTTGGGATCTTGGGCACGCATTCATACGTGCCCGGCCTAAGTTTTAAGCCATCGGGTCCGGGATCCGAACCACAGTCGACTACGTGAGAGTCCAGCGACATAGCCATTATGCTAACTGCTGGTCCCTGGATTATTCTTTATAGATATTTCATTCTCCAGATTTCATAGATGAGGAAATCGGAACTTCGGGACCTTGACAGATCTGCCACTATATATGCAGTGACTTCAAAAGTTTGTGAAAAATATCAAATTAAACTACAAATCTATTTTGGTGCAAAAAAATCTTGAAATTCATGCATAATTTTTATATAACATGTACTTTCCATAAACTGTTTTTTTCATTGTCAGAGGGCACGTGCACTTGCCGAGAAAAAGAGAAAACAAGCATCCCCCACTGGGGTGTGGTCATACTCTTCTCCATTTTTCTATGCTTTTGGGATCTGGGGCACTCACCTTAGGTATTTCTCAAGCCACCAGCTGGCCATCTGAGATGTGCTCCCTTAACCACGAGGCTAAGGAGCTGGCCCTCCGTACACTTTATTCAGACCTCTCATATACCATGCGTGTGTGTATACAAACATACCACACGACGCATACATAGTACATACTATACACTGCTGTTTAGCATTAGTGGTATATTTTATCCAGATGTTTGTAAGCCCCATGATGACATGGACAGGGCTACACCATAGATCCTTTTTCTACACCCAGGACCTAACTAACCACTCACAGCCCCCTTCAATGTTTTGACAATCCCATTAGTCTGAGCATCTGTGTTACAGAAGATATAACTGTGTCCCTTTCTCCACAACACCCTAACTTGGCAGCAATAAAATGGGAGGACTTAAGGAGACAGTTCTATCCTGGAGGTACCCAAACACAGCCCGGGCAATCAACCACTCACCAAAGCTTACTCTGTGCCAAGAGCTGGGGCTCTTGCTTGAGATCAAGCTCAAGCAATTTCATTTTTGAGGGAGCTGAGTGTACTGCAATAGATAAAGCTCAGAAACAATTACAACAGCATAAAGATAAGTGCTTAACGAATAGATTTGAGTACACAAATCCAAGTTCATACCTAGTAACCTAGAGTTCTGGAAAATGTGGAAAGTATCTTGAGAAGAGGAAGTTTCTGACCTAGATCCTTAAAGGATGAATAGTTTTCCCAGCACCAGAGAAAAGACCAGAGCATGCAGCAGGAAAAAAACAGCAGCCTGGATGTCACAAGAATACAACCATTCCTAGCCTTGCCATTTTATACGTAAGTGACCTCGGTAAACCCGTCTCCGTTTCTCCATACATAAACCTATAGCTGGATGAGATGTTCCCCAAGAACCTGTCCAGCTCTGTTAAGTGTGTTATCTATAATAGTAGCTTCGAAGAAGTCAGTTTGCCAGGGTTCAATCCTGACCTAAGAGTCGCTTGACCTTGAACTTGGTAATTAGTTGCCTTGCTGCCTCAGTCTCCCCACTTTAGAACAGTAGGTTAGTGTGATCATTCAGTAATACACGTCTATAACTAAGCACAGGGCCTGGTGCACAGCAAGCCCTTAATGAGCAAAAGGCAGTTATGGTGATGACGAGCTGAGTTACAAGAGGCAAACGCCAAATGCAAGGGCTGCGCGGGCTGAACTTCCAGGGCCCTCTCAGGCCCGAGGCATCCCTGGGGGGGATGGGAGCGCGGAGCCGGGGCTGCACACCCTGCACGCATGTGTCACCGGCCAGGCCCGGCACGCGCCTCTCCCCGCCCTGGGGAAAGAAGCGCTGGCTCAGCAGCCCAGGGCCCGCGGCCGCCCCTCTGGCCAGCCGGGAGCCTGGGGAGAGAAGAGGGCCCGAACCCCACTTACCATGCCGGCTGGGGAGGGGGTGGCTCAGGTAAGCTGGCTCTTGGGCTTCGGACACGTCCCGCTGGCACAGTTCAGGTCATGGTCCCGGCAGGCTCAGGAAGTCCCCCGCCCAGGCAAAGACAACCCCTTCCCTACCCGGGCCCCGCAGGGACCCTTTAAAAAGAGTACGGTCCCCGGGTCCGTTTCATCGGGGTCCGCCGGGACAATTCATCCAGACCCACCCGCCCCTCCCCAAAGAAACTGAAAAAGCAGGAAACAGAGCTTGGAAGCCGGCGAGGAGGGAGCGGCTCCCCCCCCCCCCCCCCCCCCCCACCCCCCCCCGGGGGGGATGGCCACTCCGCAATCCCTTCTCTACCATTCTCCTCTCAGGATCTTGGGCATGCACGCACAGGCATCCAGCCTGAGTTTCAGGTATCGCGTTCAGG
>NW_006159706.1:2721778-2728183 GCF_000334495.1 Tupaia belangeri chinensis | reverse complement strand
GGCGAGGAGGGCGGAGGGCGGGGCCGCACCTGACGGCTCCCGTGGCCCCGCCTCTCGTAGGCCCCGCCCCCGAGCCCACCGCCCGTCAGTCCACGCGGACCCGCGGCCATCTTGGTAAAGGAAGCCAGGCCTGCCATTTTAGTAAAGGCGCGGTTTCCCTTTCTCTTCTTTCATTCATTCCGCACACCTATACTGAGCGCCATTTATGTGCCAAGCTCGGGGCTAGACGTTAGACAGCACCCAGGCTCTGCCCTCGTGGAGCTTACAATCATTCGGTCCACACACTTTAAGCCTGCCATGGCCCAAGAGCTGCTGAGGGTGCTAGGACTAGAGAGGCTGGCAAAACTTGTGTAACCCTTGCTCTCTAGGCGGTGGATAAGCAACCAGTAAAGAGCAAATGAATAAATTAGCTGAAGAAAGGAGGAGTGTTGTGAGGGCTATGAAGGAAACAAATACTCAGAACTAGAGAGGAAATGGAGGGGAGGGAAAGAAATGTAAACTGAGGTCTAAAGGAGGAAATCAGATGTGGGCGGCAGGATCACAGCCAAAGGAACAGCAACTTCAAAGGCTCGGTTTGGGCAAAGAATGGAGAAGGGTGAATTCCTGTTCTTACACCCAACCCACTTTACTTGCAAAAGTGCTGATTTAAAAAAAAAAAAAAAAGCATTGGGAATGGCAGGTTATGTGGAGGCTGGTGTGTTGGACTCGCACATGGTCGACCATGGTTGATTCCCAGACCTAGCGGCTTGCTTTCTCACTTTCTCTCTACCTACCTACCTATCTATCTGTCTATCGCTGGTCAAAGTAAATAATAATAAAGTTAAATAAACAATTAAAAAAAAAAAAGCAGAATCAGGAAACACCCCCCAAAGCAGGTGAGGTTGAGCCTGAGGGTGTGCCTACTACAAAGATTGGAGTAAATCTATATAACCTCGTGACTCTTAAATGTGAAGTGAATCAAAATCACCCAGAAGGGGATTGCTATGCCACTCTGGCAGTTTCCCATCTGGTAGGTTAAGGGTATGGCTTAATAATTTGCATTTCTTTTTTTTACATGGCTAAGTTTTTTTTAAAAGGGTTATTTTATTTAACTTTATTTATTTATTTTAATTTGACCAGAGAGGGACAGAGTGAAAGAGAGAGAAGGAAAGTGAGGAAGCAAGCCACCAGCTCCAGGACTGGAACCATGGTCGGCCATGTGGGAGTCTGATACCCTTAACCACCATGCCACCTGCTGGCCCCAATAATTTGCATTTCTAACAAGTTCCCAGGTGATGCTGGTGCTGCAGGTCTGGAAACTACATTTGGAAAACCATAGATATATTGCAACTCATTACCACAAAAAGCACAGTTTTCAATTTCTTCTATCAATTATTAATTGTTACCCGCTAAGTGACAACCACTGTTCTGAGATTCTGTGCTGAGCAAAACATGTACTAGTGCCCTGCTATGGCTTTGATGATAGTCTGAGCCTCTGCACAGTTCTGTTCAGGAATTTGGTCGCCACCATAATGGGGAAGTAGTGAGACCTAGTGGGCAGTGATTGGATCATGGAGACATCACTCTCATTAATGGATTAATGGTGTCTTGGGAGATTTAGTGAGTTCTGGAGCTCCAGAGAAGGGATTAGTTCCTAAGACTGCAGGTTGTTCTAAAAGGAAGATGGCTGCCCCAGGTCTCTTTCTCCATGCTTCAGCTTTCCTCTTTACTTATGTTCAGTGTGTTGCAATGTAGCTAGGCTAGTACCAGCCACCTGCCTTTGGACTGTCCAGTTACCAGCATCATAAGCCAAATAAACTTCTAGTCTTTATTAATCATCTAGTCTCGGGTATTTTTGTTAGGACACAGTTGCAGACTAAGACAGGTTCTTACGGACTTTGGAGATTAATTATTGTTAAAGTATTATGCAATAATCAACCAGCTATAATTTTAATAACAGCAATAAGGAGAAAATATAAGCCACTAAGATGAGGGTTAAGAGTCAAGGAATCTAAACAAATATAAGGGGTTGGGATAGAAGAGGGGGTCACAAAGTAACATATTTAAACTGTGATTTGAAAGACGAGTTAGAGCTTGCTAGGCAGAGAGGAGATATAGAACATTCAATACCGTAAAAACAGTATGTACAAGAGAAGCCATGTCAGTAGAGAAACAGATACATCAGAACAGAGGCCAAGTCACTTATCCTTTCACAGCCTAGTTTAGTGGGATGAGCAAATGCTTTTTGGGATGAGATGCATTTGGAGTGAAATCAGCACTTAAATTCGCTAGCAGAGCATCCTGAGCAAGTGACTATCAAAGTCTTGGTTTCCTCATTATGTAATTGGGTGAGTCACCTCAGACTCACTTAAGACTTTGGCTCATGAAACTCCTATAACTGGACTTCCAGAAACAGGTCAGCTTCAGGCTGGGTGTGATGGGAGGCCTGACTCTGTTGCTCCAGGATGTTCTTGGTTCTGCTCTCCTCGATGTACAAGGCTTTCAGGAACATCCAGGGCCACAAACTTCCCCATTTACCCAGCAAGGAAGAGCACCTTCCACGCTCTACCTCCAACCAACCATCCACCACCCACGTGAGTCCATAACCATCTTGGTAAAGAGAGCCAGACCTGCCTTTTTAGTAAAGGCTATACCTTTTCTCATGTCCTTTCTCATAGCAATTAGCTTTATCCTACTGGACCTAATTGGCCTAGACCTGCTCAACCCCCTGAGCTAGCCACAGTGAAGATGGATGGGATTGTTAGGATTAGCTTAGAGATTCCTCCCTGGAGTTTCTTTCAATTTCTCAGAATAAACCGGACCTTGTGGAGTCACCAGATCATACCTTCATTACCAGACTGGGAAGAAGATTTTTTTTTTTTAAGAGAAAGATTTTTTTGCTATAAGGTGTGTGCACTTACCAGAGAGACAGAGAATGACAGAGAGACAAAAATGCAAGAAATCACCCTCTCCTCCAGGGAGAATGGCCACCCCACAATTCCTTCTCCTCCATTCTTCCCTCAGGGTACTGGGAACATACACACGCACACCTGATGTGAATTTTAAACCACCAGATCCGGGACTCAAACCCAAGTCTACTACATAGAAGTCCAGCGATGTTACCATTACTTCATCTGCTGGTCCCATGAGATAAAGATTTGATGTACATTAAACATCTGGCATGTAAGGCATGCAATGAATCACAGCTATTATTATTTTTACTCCGGGGATTTTGTCCAAGTCAACTAAATAGCAGTTTGTTATTAATATTAATCTCAAGCCTGTCTTATTCCAAAAAAAGATTCAAGGCTGCTATTACATTTCATTGGCACTGTAAGAGTGGCCCCCTTCCATCTCCTCCTCCCCATTCCTGTTGCTATTGCTTGGTTCTCATTCATTGAGTTACATATTCAACAAACATTTAGTGAGTTAGCATCAACTTTGCACTAGGCATTCTGCTAAAAACTAAGAATTCCAAAATGAAAAGGATGAAGGTAAATCGTTCATAGCTTGATATCAACAACAGCCATGCAATCGATTACAGCTCAGTTGAAGAGGTGCTATAATAGAGGTATGTACAAATTTTCTAAGTATACGAAGACATGGGAAAGGAACAACTAGCTATGGAGGGGAGGCGGCTAGTTGGAAAGCTGAACAAAGATAGTGGTAACCTTTGGGTTTGTTTGTTTGTTTTTAAGAATTATTTTATTTAACTTTAATTATCCATTTATTTTAATTTGACCAGAGAAGGACAGAACAAGAGCGAGAGCAAGCAAGCTGCCAGGTCCAGGACTCGAACCAAGGTCAACAATGTGGATGGCCAGCGCCCCCAACCACCACACCATCTGCTGGCCCCTGGGTTTGGTTTTAATGGATGATTATACATTCACCTATCTGCTACAGTCTTCACTCCTTTTCCACTCCAGGCTATCCTTCACTGTGTCAGGACTCTTTGCATTCCAAGTGACAAGGTTGAAACCCTAGAGTTAGGACTCTGTCATGAGGAATAAAGGAAATACATTGTTGCATGTTTAAAAAAAAAAAAAATCATCCTGGGGCTAGTAGTTGGCATGGTGGTTAAGAATGCTGGACTCCCACATGGCTGACTGTGTTTCGAGTCTCTAACCTGGTGGCTTGCTTTCTCACTTTGTCTCTCTCTCACTCTGTCCCTCTGTGGTCAAATTAAAAATAAATAAATAAAGTTAAATATAATAATTTTTAAAAATCATCCAAAGACTTGGGTGGATTTCAAACATGGTGGATTCCACCTGAAATAATATTATAGAATTTAATCTCTCCCCATTGTTGGATTTGCTTCCTTGACTGAGATTTCTTTATTCTACATGGTAGATTCTGGGATATCCAGGCTTTATCCACTCCCAGGATGAAGCCTGATAGAGGGGACAGGTTGTCTCTCTTACAAAAGTATTTGGAAAACAATTCCATTGCTTTTGGTTGGGTCCCATGTCCACACCTTAATCAATCTCGGTAGCTAGAGAAACAAGATGATTGATTGGCTAGACCTAGTTCTTTCACTGACCTCTTTGAGTCCCACCACTGCTCTTTGAGGCTACCAAATCTTGGAGAATTCTCCCATTTTGCAGATGAGGAAAGAGTTGGTTGGTTTCTCAAAGAGTAAGAATGTCACTTAGACATTGTCACATAATATCAATTTAATGAAATAATTAAGAAAAGGTAAATGTCTGTAATGGCGATACACTCCACCTAGCCTGGCATTCGAGTCCTTTGAAGCTTTGTAAGCAGACTCTCAGCCTTTATGTAGCTGTGTGGCCTTGAGCAAGTCACTTAAACTCTTTGTAACCCCAGTGTCTCTGTCCATAAAAATGGTAATAATGCTAGTACCTACTTGGGTGGGTGGTTTCCTGCATCAGTCAGGGTCTAACAAGAAACTCAAATTAGTATTAGAAGAAATGACAAGGGAGTTACTTTCAGAAGGGCAGAGTATTGGAACCAGACAGTCACCACGGTAAAATGTGACTCTGTGAGGCTGAACCAACATGGGAGGGTTCCAGGTCCACCTCCAACACCTCTCTAAGTACTCCAGGCAAGGGCATGCCCATGATCTGGGTCAGCTGAAACGGGGGGAAGATCATGGCATCAGAACACTATTGCGTGTGCTCTCTCTCTCTGTCTTTCTCACTCATGGAAAAAATAAACCTTTAATGATAAATAGATAAATAAAAATAAGAAAGATAGGTGTAAGAAAACCCTGTGCAAGATCATACAATACCCCAGGTCTGATGTGGATAGTAAAGTCTTTGTCACTCTTACAGTGCCAATGAAAAGTAATAGCAGCCTTGAATCTTTTTCCTGCTGGAAAAAGAAATGTAATACACTGTAAATATACATGTGATTAAATGTAATATAAAAATTATGATAATAACAAAAAATTATGATAATAACAAAAAAAAATAAAATTTTAAAAGAATCTAGAAAGGGAGATTCTTGTGCAGCAGCTGAGCAAAGCAGCCAGCCCAAGGTGATCCTGCAGGGAGGGAGGAAGCCAACAGAGTAAATACACTGACCTGACTCTCCTCTCTCTCTCTCTAATCTATAATCTCATGGGATAAATCCAACTGCAAGCCAGAGAGCAAAGGATCCTGGTTATGTAGTTCATAGAGGTCAACCTCCTAGACACAGGGCAGGTAGAGAAGAAGAAACATCCAGGGATGCAGGTGGAAGAGATCCAGAAGACCACCATCACTGCAGCACAGCATGTGAAGGATTCAGAACGAAGCCTGGCTCGTTAAAAGGGTTTCAGTACAGGGGCTGGCAGGTGGCATAGTGGTTAAGGCACTAGACTCCCACATGGCCAAACATGGTTCATGTCCCGGACCTGGTGGCTTACTTTCTCACTTTCTCTTTCTCTCTCTCTCCCTCTTTCTCTCTTGTCAAATTAAAAAATAATAAGAATAAATAAAGTTAAGTAAATAAATAACTCTTAAAAATATTTTTTGTACATTTTAGTTGTTAGTTACTAGTTGTTATTTCTATCCCAGTTCCAACCCACCTTTCTATCTCCTTTTCCTCTACGAGTCCCCCAAGCTAGACTCATGACTCCTGGAAATAGCAGGCTCTTTTGTGTTTCTGAGACTATGCTTATGTTTTTCCACCATTTAGAATATCCTTTTCCTCACCCTTTTTCCTTCTTTTGAATTTCTACTCATCTTGAAAATCATGATGCTGGACTCCTATGTAGTCGACCACGGTTCGAGTGCTGGACCCAGTGGCTTACACTCATGCCGGGCGTGTGCACGTGCATGCCCAAGATCCTGAGAGGAGAATGGAGGAGAAGGGATTGCAATGTGGCCATCCCCCCTGTGGGGTGATTTCTCGCTTTCTGTCTCTCTGTCTCTCTCTGTCTTTCTGGCAAGCACACGCACCCTATAGCAAAAACCTCTCAAA
>NW_006159706.1:2719050-2721717 GCF_000334495.1 Tupaia belangeri chinensis | reverse complement strand
AAAGAAAGAAAGAAAGGAAGGAAGGAAGGAAGGAAGGAAGGAAGAGAGGAAGAAAGAAAATCTAACTCAGGTGGACCAGCAGGTGGCATGGTTAAGGTGCTAGACATTCCCACATGGCCAACCACAGTTCGAGTCCCGGACCTGGTGGCTTCCTTTGTCCCTTTCTCTCTCTCTCTCTCTCTCTCTCTCTCTCTCTCTCTCTGTGTGTGTGTGTGTGTGTGTGTGTGTGTGTGTGGTCAGATTAAAATAAATGAATGAATAAATAAAATAAAATAAATAATAATTTAAAAAATAAAAAAGAAAATCCAACTCAGATGTTTCCTACTGGGTAACATCCTAGGGTCAAGTAGTGTCTATGTTAATGGATATTTACTTATGGAGGAATTTTGCCTGAAGATTCACCTAATTGTGACCTGAGATTTTCAACAGGAAGTACCTATGGATACAGCATAATGTGCAAGCATCTGCTGTTCACCCTCGTCTGCCTCTCTTCTTCTTCCCCACTCCTTATGGGAGGAGGAGGCAGGGCTAATGCAGACTGGGTAGTAAGGACATGTGTCACTTCCAGGCCAGAAGATTTCATTGCCTGTGCAAGCCTCTCCAATTCTTTTTTTCTTTTCTTTTCTTTTTTTAAGATTTATTTCATTTCTTTGTTGTCATTATTTTATTTATTTGGTTTTTTGAAGTTGGCCACAAAAAGACAGAAAGAGAGAAAGAAAGTGAGAAAGCAAGCTGCCAGGTCAAGGACTTGAACTGCAGTCAGCCATGTGGGAGTCCAGCTGCCTTAACCACCACACCACCTGCCAGCCCCAAGACCCTCCAATTCTGTTCTTCCTCTGCCATGGTGAATCTCGAGATGTCAAGTTAAGATAGTGGCTTTATGAGATAGAGTGACTACATGTGGCAGAAACCCTCACTGACTTACACTAGACCAGCAGAATGATCAATAAATAAACCTCTTTGTTTTGGGGTATTGTTTGGGGGTTGATTCATTACTGCAGCATAACCTGGCCAACCCTGCCCTTTGATCTGAGATGACCCTATGAATTTACTTTTGACCAATGAGATGTAGTGGAATGGAGCATATTTAGCTCATAAAAAGTTTTACAACTTTTGGGAACCAGCAGTTGGCGTAATGGCTATGTCGCTGGACTCCCACGTAGTCGACCGCGGTTCGCATCCCAGACCCGGTGGCTTAAAACTCACGCCAGGCGCGTGTGCGTGCGTGCCCAAGATCCCAAGAGGAGAATGGAGGAGAAGGGATTGCGGCGTGACCATCTCTCCTGGGGGGTGATTTCTCGCTTTCTGTCTCTATGTCTCTGTCTGTCTGGCGAGCGCACGCACTCTATAGCGAAAACCTCTCAAAAAAAATAAAGTTTTACAACTTTCATCTGGTGTCTTGGACTATTCCCTTTGGAGTAAGCCAGCCACCATGAAAGAAATTCAATTACAGGTGGTGTGGTAGTTGAGGTACTGGACTTCCACAAGGCCAACCATCAGAGTCCTGGACCTGGCTGCTTGAGGATCACTTTGTATATATGTGTGTGCATGCCCAGGATCCCAGGAGAATAGAGGAGAGGGAATTACAGCATGGTCATCCCTCCTAAGAGTGATTTCTCAATTTCCCTTCCACTATCTCTCTCTCTAGTGAGCGCATATGCCCTATGGCAAAAACCTTTTAAAAAAAAATGTCCAATTACTTGAGAATGCCATTCTGTAAGGAAGTTCTAGCTAACCAAGTAGGAAAACCATGTGAAGTGGGACCGGCAGGTGGTGTGGTAGTCAAGGGCGCTGGGCTCCCACATGGCCAATGTGGTTCAAGTCCTGGACCTGACAGCTTGCTTTCTCACTTTCCCTCTTTCTCTCTCTCTTTCACTCTGGCTCTCTCTGGTCAAAATTAAAAAATAAATTAATTAAATAAATAAAGTTAAAATAATTATTGAAAAAAAAAAAAGACAAACCATGTGAAGGAAGAGCATGCTGCTCAACCAGCTTTCATCTGCTACAGCTAGCCCAGTTGAGGTGCAAGACAAGTGAGTGAAGAGGCCATCTTGGATGGTTGACCTTGATCATGACTTCCAAAATCTCCAGCCCCGGCCCTCTCTGACTGCAACTGCATTAGAGATCCTACATGAGAGCCACCCAGCTAAGCCAAGTCAATCTTTACAATGGGAGAGAAAATAATAAATTGTTGTCTTAAGTCTAAATTTTGAGGTGGTATGTCATTAAGCAATATATAACCAGAGCACTACAGTAAGGACCTGGCCTTTAAAGGAAAAAATCAGAAGCCATCATAACTCTCTTCTTGTTAGACTATGAAAAATCAGTTATCTATAACCCCAATCAACCAAGTAATGGGCAGCCACCTGATTTTGAGATCTGTTGACTGTGTCCATCAGAAACAGGAAACACCTAAGGCTCATGTTTTTAAAGACCATCCACCTCCAAACCCCAAAACATATGTGTGGGAAGCTGCACACCAGCGAGTCGGCCGAGGTTTCTCAGAGGGCAAACAATTACCATGATTGGTTCCCTTCCAAAAACCTGACCTTTGAAACCTTGCTCTGATTGACCACTAGAATCCCTCAAATTTGCATATCCAGCACCTCATGATTGGTCCAAAAGCAACCAATCATAACCCACCGTTAACAACCAATCAGGGCCCAC
>NW_006159706.1:2698562-2718877 GCF_000334495.1 Tupaia belangeri chinensis | reverse complement strand
TCCGGACGACCCTGAAGAGTTGTGATACCGCGTCGTCTCCGTGCTGCTCACAGTAGACGACGCGACCCTTAAGAGCTGTGACACTGCGTCGTCTCTGCTGTACCGTGCTGCCCACAATAAATGGACGACACTGTCGTCTCCGTGTTGTAACACTACGCTGCTTGCCCCGGCTCTCACTCCTTCACTCAGGAAACCCGTTCGGCTGTCCCTCTGGGTCGGGACACATATGCACATCTCCCAAGAGCCCCTGACAACTTCTAGGTTATGAGACTGCCCCCTCAGTTTGAATTCAGCCTCACTTTTAGCTAGTTTTGGGGATCAATTGGTTTCTGTTGGCATGAAAAACTTTGGAAGAAATTATCTAGTGATCAATTAGAACATAAATATTATTCATAGAAAGAAAAATTGTGAAATGGCAATGCCTTAATTGTGAACAATGTGTATAATATTTATTTATTTTAAAGATTTATTTATTTAATGGCATTTATTATTATTATTATTTTCTTTTAATTTGACCAGAGAGAGACAGAAAGAGAGAGAGGAAAAGTGAGAAAGCAAACCACCAGGTCCAGGGCTCAAAACGTAGTTGGTCATGTAGGAATCCAGTGTCTTTAGCCACCATGCCACCACTGGCCCCATAATATTTATTTTTATCTAAATTATTTTCCAAACAAGATATAAATTTGGAAACTTGGTATGTTATTGAGTAATAATTACTTTTTTCAATAGCAAATAAATATGGTAAGGATCATAAAAAATCATGAATCGATCAAAAAACATGTGCGACAAAGAGAAGATGAGCCCTGCTATTGGATGAATGATCACACTTATGTGTGAATGAATGATCACGAGTAAAGTGCAAAATATTTCTATTTTATATGCAGATTGGAGCTAATAAAATAATTACAAGGGGGCCAGCAGGTGATGTGGTAGTTAAGGCACTGGATTCCCACAAGATCGACTGCGGTTTGAGTCCTGGACTTGGCAGCTTGCTTTCTCACTTTCCCTCTTATCTCTCTCCGTCTCTCTCTCTCTGGCGAGTGCATGTGCTCTGTAGCAAATTAAAAATAATAAATACATAACAATTAAATAAATAATTCTTTAAAAATAATGAAAAGGATAACTTATTTTGAAGTAGATGACAAATGAGAAAATAAATTTAGGACTGTAGCAAAGGAAGATATAAAAAAAACTCGCTTTATAACCAACGTGTTCAATAAAGGTGCAACCCAGCTGACAGCTCTTCCTTAGTCCTCTGGCTCCTGTATGCTCTTTCTTTTGCCCACTATCAATCTGAATGCAAAATTCAGTACAGCTTTAAGTTTTCCAAAACAGTCTATCTACCCCAAAGTGGTTTTTCTAGCGGGGATTGCTGCTAACCTTGTGTGACATCTTACTATGTTGAAGTGGTCCCGGTTACCAGGCTGGTAACAATGATGTTCACCCAACTCTAGCAGATAACAAGTTAAACCACCCCCACACAGTTCCAACGTTCCTGGGGGCAATACCACTCTCAGGTAAAAACCTGTAGACCAAAGCAATAGGGCCCATCCTTACTGAAGATTCCAAAGGATACAGAAGAGAGGATTTACGCCACATACCCCATAGCAAACCGTCTAAAATCCTTTATTGGCACATTTTTCTTTTTCCTACAATATTTCATTAGCTAGATTGTTACTAGATATTTTGGAGGAAGGTGGTAATTTGTTATAGGGCCTATTCAGAGAGAGACAGAGAAAAAGAAAAAAAGAAAGCACTCCCAGGGGTGATGGTCAGGCCACAATCTCTTCTCCTCCACTTTCCTCTCAGGATTTCAGGCCCATCATATGCATGCACACGTGCCTGGTGTGTTTTAGCATCCACTGGGTCTGAGACTCAAACCACACAGGTGGCCATGTGGGATCCAGCTTCCTTAACCATCATGCCACCTGGCTGGTCCACAACCAGATTATTTTTTCTTGAGCCCCTCATTTCCCTTTTTTTTCTTTTTTTTCTTTTTTGGGTTTTTGCCGCAGGGCACATGTGCTCACAGGAAAGAGACAAAGACAAGGGAAAGTGAGAAATTACCCCCCAAGGAGGATGGCCATGCTACAATCCCTCCATTTTCCTCTGGATTTTGGGCACACATGCACATATGCACAGCGTGATTTTCAATCCACCAGGTCCGGGATCAAACAGCAGTTTTTCATGTGGGAGTCCAGCTCCTTAACCAGTATGCCACCTGTGGGACTCGAGCCCCTCATTTCTTATAATGCCTGGCTATCTAGTCTGTCTCCTCCAGAAATTCCTCCAGAATTGTACTCCAAACCTTGAGTTTCTCTTGCCACTACTGTGCAAAGATGGGACTCAGCATTGCCCTAGATGTCACCCCCATATTAGCATATCACGACGTCTAGTAAAGCAAAGGACCCTCGCCTTATTAAGATAGATAGCGATCTATCTAAGACATCTTAGACCTATCTATCTAAGATAGACAGTGATCACTTAGATAAAGTGATCTAAGCACTATCTTTGGTTACCTGAACACTTAATAAAAACTCATTCTTCCACCCCAAGTGCCATGTCACCTGCGCTTGCTCTGGAGAATTCCAGTGAATGAAATTGTCTCCACCTTGTTACACAGGAAGCATATGGATAATGCAAAGGACATCTTTACTCCTTTTTTTCCTGTCCCTTTTTCTTTTCTTTTCTTTTCTTTCTTTATTTTTTTAAAGTTTTTTGCCATAGGGTGCTTGCACTCTACAGAAAGAGACAGAGAGAAATAGAGAGAGGAAAAGTGAGAAATCATCCCCTAGGAGGGATGGCCGTGCTACAGTCCCTCCTCCTCCATTCTCCTCCTAACATTTTTTTTAAAAGAATTACTTTATTTAACTTTGGGACCAGCAGTTAGTGTAATGGCTATGTCACTGGACTCCCATGTAGTCAACTGCAATTTGAGTCCTGGACCTGGTGGCTTAAACTCACACCAGGCACGTGTGTGTGAGTACCCAAGATCCCAAGAGGAGAATGGAGGAGAAGGGATTGCAGCGTGGCCATCCCCCGGGGGCCTATTTCTCACTTTCTGTCTCTCTGTCTCTGTCTTTCTGGTGAGCACACACGCCCTATAGCAAAAATCTCTCAAAAACAAAAAGGATTATTTTATTTAACTTTATTTATTTATTTATTTTAATTTGACCAGAGAGGGACAGAGTGTGTGTGTGTGTGTGTGTGTGTGTGAGAGAGAGAGAGAGAGAGAGAAAGTGAGAAAACAAGCTGCCAGGTTCGAGACTCAAACCATAGTCGGCCACATGGGAGTACAACACCCTTAACCACCATGCTACCTGCTGGCCCCTCCCCGTCTTTTTTTTTTTTTTTTTTTTTTTTTTTTTTTTCAAAAAAAATTATTTAATTTAATTATTATTATTTTTAATTTGCCATAGGACACGTGTGCTCACCAGAGGGGGAGTGGTGAGTAAGAAAGCAAGCCACCAGGTCCAGGACTCAAAACACAGGTGGCCATGTGGAAGTCCAGAGCATTAGCCAGCACACTGCCTGTTGACCCCCAGTTCCTACCTTCTAAATACTTAACATGGGGATTAAATCTCCACCTGGGTTTTGGTGGAAATTTTCAAACTATAAAAATTGATCAATCTTGGGACCAGCAGTTGGCGTAATGGCTATGTCGCTGGACTCCCACGTAGTCGACTGCAGTTTGAGTCCCGGACCCGGTGACTTAAACTCACACTGGGCGCGTGTGCGTGCGTGTCCAAGATCCCGAGAGGAGAATGGAGGAGAAGAGATTGAGGCATGGCCATCCCCCCTGGCCATCCCCTCTGGGGGGTGATGGGGGGTGATTTCTTGCTTTCTGACTGTCTCTGTCTTCCTGGCGAGAACACATACCCTAGAGCAAAAAAAAAAAAAAAAAAAGAAAAGAAATTGATCAATCTTTTGTGGTTCCTAGATTTTGAGCCATGGCTAGAGAGGATGCTCCATACCAAAGTTACAAAGAAATTTGCCCATGCTTTTGTTGAGTACTCTTATAGTTTCTTTTAAAACAGGTAAGTCTTTTTTTTTCTTTCAGTTTTTGCTATAGAGTGTGTGTGCTTGCCAGAGAGAGACAAGAAAGAGAGCGAAGGAGAGAAAGCACTCCCCCAGGGGTATAGCCATGCTGTAATTCCTTGTCCTCTATCTCTCCCTCTCTTCAGGATTGTGGGCACACAGGCACACGCACCTGGCATGCTTTTAAAGCCACTAGGTCTGGGACTTGAACCATGCAGCCAGCCATGTCAAGAAGGCCTCCAGATTGAAACCAAAGACCTTTCCCATGACAGTCCAGTTGCGTTACCACTAAACCCACCCCCACTTCCACCCTGGCCTGGAAAAACTCTCTTTTTTTTGCTAGTGAGTGTATACACTCACTAGAGAAAGACAGAGAGAGAGAAGAAAGCATTCCCCATGAGGAAAGGTCACCTCATGGGACCCAGCCGCCGTAACTACTACACTACCTAGCTGGCCCTGCACAGGTAAGTGTAGCTACTGGGGGCCTATTTTAGTGTCCACTCTGACATGTGAATCTAAACTCTTGTTTTGAGACAGAATAACTCAAACCAAACTAGGAACAGACTAAGGTGACTTAGTTCCCAGAAAGAGGTCGGGCTGATTGCCAGGACCTGATGCAAGGAACAGACGAAGTGCCCAGAACCAGCCAAGCTTAGGCTCCAGAATAGCAGGAGGCAACGGCATCTGCCAGCAGGGGTGATGGCAAGAAGCAGAATCAGATGGCAAGTCCAAGGTCTTAGCCAGAGAGGGACAGAGACCAGGAGATGGGAGGGAGACGCTGCTTCTACACACCAGACAAAGCCTGTCTGTGGCCTGACCTCCAGGTCCCCCAAGCCTCAAGGACATGATTACCTTGAACCCCACTAACCTAATAATGGAGACTGGTGAGAAAGAGTCCTTACTCTCAAAATGTTCTTCTTCTTTTTTTAAAATTTTATTTATTTCTTCCTTGAGAGAGAGCGAGATGGAGAGAAAGAGAGGAACAGGGACCCCCAACTAGATTTTCACACCATAACTATCCTCAGTCTTAGTCAGCCTGGATCGTGGGCATGCGCACACTTGCCTAGCATAGTCAGGGAGGCCTCAGGATTGCAACCAAAGACCTTTCCCACATCAGTCCAGTGGCATTACCTCTGTACCACCTCTTGGCCTGGAAAAAGTTAGTTTTTAAATTTTTTCCCAGAAAGTGCACGCACTCGCCAGCACTACCTTGAGGGGAATGGTCACAACACAATCCCTTTTCCTCCAGCTCCCTTCCTTCGGGATTTTGGGCACATCTGCACATACACAAACCACTGGGTCTGGGTCTCCAACCATAGAGTTGGCCATGTGGAATCCAGTTGTCTTAACCACCAGGCCATGGAACCGGTCTGGAAAAGTTCTTATTCTTAAAGGGGAGTCATGGGGCTGGCAGGTGGTGTGGTAGTTGCACTGAACTCCCACACAGCAGACCGTGGCTCAAGTCCTGGACCTGGCGGCTTGCTCTCTCTCTCTCACACACTCTCAATCTGTCCTTCTCTGGTCAAATTAAAATAAATAAATAAATGAATAAAGTTAAATAAAAAAATTTTTTTAAAAAAAGAGGAGGGCGTCACATGTGTCAACCACTAATCCCAGCAAAAGATTGAAAACAGAGTAAAGGTCAAAGGCTGGGAGCAGTAAGTTCTGACAGGAACTTCATAGAGAAGGTGATGGCTTCTGAGCTGAGGCTAGGAAAATTGGCAAGCTTGTATCAGATGGAGAATTGCTTTTCATCACAATAGCTAGACCATCCTAGGGAAAAGTGACAGCTTTATGCTGTTGACTTTTCTTCTTTTTTTTTTTTAAGAATTATTTTGTTGGGAACCAGCAGTTAGCGTAATGGCTAGGTCGCTGGACTCCCACGTAGTCAACCGCGGTTCGTGTCCCGGACCCGGTGGCTTAAACCTCACACCGGGCGCGTGTGCGTGCATGCCCAAGATCCCGAGAGGAGAATGGAGGAGAAGGGATTGCAGCGTGACCATCCCCCCTGGGGGGTGATTTCTCACTTTCTGTCTCTATGTCTCTCTCTGTCTGTCTGGCGAGCGCACGCGCCCTACAGTGAAAATCTCTCGAAAAAAAAAAGAAAAGAATTATTTTGTTTAACTTTATTTATTTACTTTTAAATTTTTTTCAGAGAGGGACAGAGGGATGGAGCAAGTGAGAAAGAGAGACAGTGAGATCAAGCTGCCAGGTCCAGGACTTGAACCATGGTTGGCCATGTGGGAGTCCAGTGCCCTCAATCACTATGCCACCTGGCAGCCCCAACTTACCTCTTTCAAGAATAAGTCTGCCAGAATTTTAAAGTTTCCTTCATATGGATTTCTTTTAGAATTATTTACTTATTAATTTTTTGTTATTATTATTTTTCAATTTGGCCAGAGAGAAAAAGGGAAAATGAGAAAGCGAGCTGTCAGACCTGGGACTTGAACCACAGTCAGCCATGTGAGAGTCCAGTGCCTTCACCAACATGCCACCTGCAGCCTCTGCCTTCATGTAGATTTTATGCATTTCTTATTAAGTCTATTCTTAGGACTTTTACCTTTTGAGTCACTATTGTAAAAGGGGTCATCACTTCCATTTTCTCTCTAAGTGGTTTGTGTTCATACAATAAGAAAGCTATTAGTTCCTTATTTTAACTTTGGACCGAGCTAACTTTATTTATTTATTTATTTTTAATTGCCAGAGAGTATGCACGCCAACCGTAGAGGACAGAGAGAAGGAGAAGAAAGCACTCCTCAATGGGGCATGGTCATGTCATCCCTTTTTCTCCATTTCTCCACCCTGCTAGGATTTGGAACATGTACACACACATGCCCAGTGTGTTTTTCAAGCCTCCAGGGCAGGGATTCCAACCATGATTAGCCACATGGTATCCGGCTGCCTTAACCACTAGGCCTCAGGGCCAGCCCCATATATTTTTATTGTTTGTTTTATGGCAGGTGCATTTAAATTTTCTAGATCTAAAACAGTTTCATCTGCAAATCATATGACTTTTACCTCCTTTTGTTTATTTTCTAGAGGTGATTGAAAATCAAATGCTTCATTCAACCCTGCACATTCAGTGATGAGAAAGAGGAGAGAAATTCTCATTTATTGTAATAGCCTGTGACCTTTGCTTATTTTTTTTTCCTTTTGCAAACTTCCCCACCCGCTTTACGTAATATATTCCTCTCAGTTCTCAAGCCCCAGCTCAAAATCTGTTCCTCTAGGAAGCTCTCCTTGACTTTGACCTCTTAGGCCAAGCAAGTCTAGCTGATCTGCACTTCTTCCATCAGAGAGGTCACCCCAGTCCACTGTGTCACAATTAAGGGAGCATGTGATTAGCATCCCCAGGCTGAGAGCCCTAAGTGGGAGGGAGCATACACAGTTCGGGGAGCAATCATTTTCAGCCTGCCTAACATCTACCTCCACGTTGACTTTCTTTTGAGATTTCTATCTTTTCATTAAATATAGTTAATAGGGATTGAAATCAAAGGTTTGCTATCCTCAAGCCAATGGGAAGGACATATGTAAAAAAATTAAATGGACCCTCTAGCCCAGGAATTTTAATATTGAGACAGAGATTGAAATGGTTGGACTATTGTTCCAGAAACAGTACCTGTTTTGTGTGGTCAGTCCTCCTTCTCAGTCTCTGGAGCTGTCCACTTCCAGGCCTCCCAATGTTTCCTTCCAAAATATCCACTTTTCCTTAAACTGGCCATAGTTGATATCAGGATAGGTTATCCTGCTGCAACAAACAACCTACAATGTCAGTAGTTTAGCACAGTAAAAGTTTATTTCTTATTCATGTCATGGACAGAGTGGATTGACAATAGGCCTCTGCTCCACATAGTCATTCATGGTCCCAGGCCTTTCCATCTTGGAGCTCAACCTTTCCTGTAAGTTCCTAGAGGCCTTCATCAGATCTTCTCCTGGGGAGGTTTTTACAGAAAGGCTTGGAAGTGACTTCTGTCAGTTTCCCCACATTCCACGAAACTCTCCCAAAACAGCTGAGGGGGAAGCTATGAAATATGGCCCCTGTACCAGAAGAAAAAAAGAAACTATGTTTGCTACTATCTCTCTTGTAACTAACCAAAGTGTGTATTTTTGTTTTTGTTTTTTTATTGCCAGAGGGTGAATTCACTTGTCAGACAGAGAGAGAGAGTCCTCTAGTTGGGTGTGGTCACACTGCAATCCCTTCTCCTCCATCCCATCTGAATTCAGGGCATGTATACACATGCACCCAGTAAGTTTCTCAGGTTGCCCGGGATTTAAACTGCAGTTTGCTGGGCAGGAATTGGCTTCCTGAACCACTAGACTATATGGTGAAAACTAGTCACCAGTGTGATGGTATTAGGAGGTGTGTGGGAGGGAGTCCTTTGGGAGGTGATTAGGTCATGGGGGAAAGCCTTCAAGAATGAGATTAGTGTCCTTATAGAAGAGTCCCCAGAGAGCTAGCTGTCTTGTCCCTCCTACCATGTGAGGATGCAGCTAGAAGATGTCATGTATGAACCAGAAATGGCCCTCACCAGATTGAATCTTCCAGCACCCCTACCTTAGACTTCCCAGCCCCCAGTACTGTAAAAGGAAATTTCTGTTGTTGTAAGCTATCCAGTTTTTTGTCTTCTGTTATAGCAGTCCAAGTGAACAAGATACATGTTCTGTGGTTTAGTCTTTTTTTTTTTTATGAGAAATTTTTGCTATAGGGTACGTGCGCTCGCCAGAAAGACAGAGACAGAGAGACAGAAAGCGAGAAATTACCTCAGGTCTGGGACTCGAATCGCGGTTGACTACATGGGAGTTCAGCGACATAGCCGTTATGCTGTTGGTCCTGTGTTGTTTAGTCTTCACAGTTCTCTCTCTCTCTCTCTGAGTTTTTTAACATGGGGAACATGTACTTGCCAGAGAGAGACAGAAAGAGAGAGAGAGAGAATGAGAAATCACCCTCTAGGATGGATGGCCACCCCACATTCCCTTCTTCTCTAGTCTTTCCTTGGGATTTTGGGCACACACGCACACACACCCCCAACCTATTTTTCAGAACTCTGGGTCCTGAACTCAAACCGCAAAGCTGGCCGTGTGGGATTTAGCACTTTAATCACCCCATCACTTGCTGGTCCTTCACAATTCTCTAAAGGCTCAGAATAGTTAAGTAACCCACCGAAAGATGTTCAGCTTATAAGTGGTAGAACCAGGATTCAAAAACAGCGTTCCTTCTATTGTGCCCTGTTGCCACCCCAAGTTCCGTCCATGTGCTGTGCCCTGGGCTAAGAACTATGAGGAAAACGTAATCAGTAAGAACCAGCTCTTGGCCTGGAGGAGTTCCCATCACAAGAGAAAAGTGGAAGAGCAGCCCCAGCTTGCTAGAACTTACAGACCACCTCAGGATATTAACCTCAGATAGCACACACTTCAGTGCCAAATACCCTGCACAGATAAACGTGGAGAGTAGAGAGATGCACTTTGGGCCAAACCCAATGGTCTGGGAAATCTTTAGAGGCAATGAAGAGTGCGAGCGTCAGGATAAGCTGTGTGCACATAAATTCTCCCAGGGACACTTTGGATGCAGGCTCTGATCAATCGGTGCATTGCTGTGGATCTGACAGTAGGCAATTTGGGCTTTTGGTTTCGGCCTAGCACCCTGCATACCACAATATTTGTCATGGGCTGAACTTCTTAAAACTTTTTTTAGTTTGTATGAGAGAAAAGTGATTCGAATGAGCTTTAATGAAAAAATAATATAGTCTGATTCACATATATTAAAAGTCTACATATAAGTGGGATAGCCTTCAGGCATAGATTGATCCAGGAGGTCTTACCATGTCCTTAGGATTTGGTTTTTCTCTCTCTCAGCTTCTGCTTACCCTTGGGCAATCTCTCCCCTAATAATAGACCCTGGTTATTTCATGCTGTTATCCTTCCAAGATTAAGTCTGAAAGAAAGAACTGAATTGCTCAGAGCAGCAAGGACTTTGCTAGGACTTATTCTGTTTGGCTTGGTTTGAGCCATCATTTAAACAAAAATAATTGGGACCAGCAGATGGCATGTTGCATACCTGGACCCCCACATGGCTGACCATGGTTCAAGTCCCAGACCTGGCACCTTGAAACTCACACCAGGCACATGTGCATGCATACCCAAAATTCCGAGCAGAGAATGGAGGAGAAGGGACTTGATATGGCCATGTCCCCTGGGGATGATTTCTCGCTTTCTGTTTCTCTGCCTCTCCAGTGAGCATATGCACCCTATCACAAAAATCTCTCTAAAAATAAAAAAATCTCAGTATGTTGTGATCCTCCTGTCTCAGCCTCCCACACAGCTGGGACTATAGGCATGCACCACAACACTCAGATTTTAGAGTGGGCCAAGAATCAAGCCCAGGCCTCCCATGAGGCCCCAGTCTGTCAAGTGGCAGTGTCAACTAGCATGCACGCCACAGCTGAGTTAGTAGCCATCACTTCTGAGCTTGCTAAAATCCGATTTGAAGTCCTGGACCTACAAGCACACATGTTTCACACACTGGCCATATCTGCACTCTGTCACCCCTTCATTTCCAGGTCTTGGTGATATCAGGTGAGGGCAGATGTGGAAGAGAGGGACTAGCAAAGGGACTTCTCAAAGGAAAGGAGCCCTCAGCCTGCACCTGCCCCTGGAGCAGTCGGATACCTCCAGAACATCACAGCTATCTTAGTCTATTTGTGCTGCTATAACAGAATGCATTAGACTGGGTAATTTATAAACAGCAGAAATGTATTGCTCATAATTCTGGAAAGTCCAAGAGCAAGACATGGTAGGTTTGGTGTGGTAAGGCCCTGTTGCTCATAGATGATTCCTTGTTGCTGTGTTCTCACAAAGTGGAAGGGGCAATCAGGGTCCCTCAAGCCTCTTTTTATAAGAGTACTCATCCTATTCGTGAGAGTGGACCCTTAATTATGTCCCAAAGGCCCCACCTCATGCTACCATCACCACGGAGGTTGGGTGCCAACGTATGAATTTTGGAGGAGCACGAAACATTCAGGCCATGCTAACGACATACCCTGCAGAAGGCCTCTAGTAGACAGGTCTGCATTTCCCTCAAATACTCGATTCTGAGGCCTCTGGTGCTCAGAAAGGGGAGTCGAGGAGAAGTGGTGGATCCCAAGATTGACAAGAGCTAGAGAACTACCTCTGTTCTCCAATCTGCCTGAAAGAACAAGATTTTCATTCAGTGCCCACTGAACAGCATTACCTTATCCACCTGACCGATGCTGAAAAATTGAACCTAGTAGAAAAAGCGCCAGGATAGAACTGGTGACTGGACCTGCACTGAGCAGATGGAGGGGTTATATCCGTGTGATCCAGAACTTAAGACATCTGCTGCTGTCTGACCACAGTTTGTGTCAATAAAGAGAAAACGACTGGTGTAGTTTTAGATACTTTAGATCTAGATATATTAGAAATGCTTTCAGCAGCAAGTAACAATTATGGACAGGAGCTTATCTGTCTTGTTTACTACTAAATAAGTGATACCTATTGACTCAACTGCTCAGTGGTGCCATGCATATCCATGAGTCTCTCTCTTCATTTTTCAAAGACTTATTTATTTAATTTCATTAATTATTATTATTATTGAATTTGACCAGAGAGGGAAAGTGAGAAATTAAGCTGCCAGGTCTGGAACTTGAACCACAGTTAACCATGTGGGAGTCCAGCACCTTAACCACCACACCACCTGCCGGCCCTCTCTATGACTCTCTTAACCTTGTCCTCATAATGGCAAGATGACTGCTGTAGCTCCAGGAATGGTGTTCACTATAGGGCATGTGCGCTCACCAGAGAGACAAAGAGAGACAGAAAGCGAGAAATCACCCCCTGAGGGATGGCCACACCGCAATCCATTCTCTTGCATTCTACTCTCGGGATCTTGGGCACGCATGCACACGAGCCCGGCATGAGTTTAAGCTACCAGGTCCGGGACTCGAACCATGGTCAACTCTATGAGAGTCCAGCAACATAACCATTACACCAACTGCTGGTCCTGGTGTTCACATTCTATATAAAAAGCAGAAGAAGGACCAGCTTGTGGTGTAGTGATGAAGGCATCTGGATCTCACATGGCTAACTACATGGTTTGAGTCCTGGACCTGGCAGCTTAAGAAACACACCAGATATATGCGTGTACATGCCCAAAATCCTGAGGGGAAAATGGAGGAGAAAGGATTGTGGCAAGGTCATCTCCCTTGGGGGAGATTTATCTCTTTCTCTCCCTCGGGAGCACATGCATTTTCTGAAAAAATTTAAAACGGGGGGGGGGTAACACAAGAAAAGGGATGAGGCAGATATGACTACGCAAGAGGATGAGCAAGGAAACACTGAGTTTTTTTTGATTATCCTGTAGTAGTAGCAGAAGAGAAAGGTATAAAGAATGCCAAGTAGTGTCAACCTCAGAAAAGTTTATCATAAATACAGAAAGATATTTTTTCAAGACACTAACTTATGTCCTTTTTAATTTCCTGATTATTGTGTGTGTGTGTGTGTGTGTGTGTGTGTTTTCTTCCCTTCTATTAAATCAAAACCTGTCCTTGTCATCTTAGGAGAGGAATGTGGGAGGGTAGAAACAGAAAAGAGCCATGAATCTCTGACTTTTGTGTTCCAATAGCTTAAATCCTATTGGAGAAACATAAAGGCCAAAAATAGTATTTGCCTCCTCCAAATTAGGACTACTTCCCTGGGGTAGGGGGAAAAAAACAGAAGCAGAAGGGAAGTAATGAAAGAAGAAGAAGAAGAAGGACAGAGAAAGTTCAGGCAATCTCTGAAGGAGAAGCTCTGAATTCTACTTCTTGTTGGAGGAGCAATAAGACCCCAGAGCAGATGGAAAGAAATCTTCACATGAGGCCCCAGTTCCCAGAAGGCATAGGAGCAGCAGCAGCATGATCTCTGAGCCTTGACCACACTTCAGAAGAGGCCCGAAGTGTTGTACAGACAAAAAGGGGAAAAAAAAAAAAGCAGCCTATAGGAGCTAATGGCCAAGGGCAGATGGCTGAGTGATGATGTGTTGGGCAGATCTACATGAAGGAAGGACTTCAGGACAGACGCTGCCCACCGTGGTTCGGCACTTCAAAAGCCATCCAGGAATCAGACTCATTGACACAGAAAGGAAGGATAGCACTTAACTCCTATCCTATTAATAATACAGATTAGGCTGAGTTAGGGAAAAAGTAAAGAAAATTCTTCATGCACCCTTGATTTTGTGTGCTGAGTTCGTTGTCTGTGGCAGAGAACACTGGTTGACTTTCCCAGCATTAATTCCCCTCTCCTCTTCCTTAGGAATAAACACATAGTTTAAGCTGGATATATTTCCCAGCCTCCCTTGCAGCTAGATGCACGTGACTAGGTGGTGGCCAATAGATGTAAGTGAAACTGCTCTGCAGAAGATGCAGGGCATTTCTTTCAAAGGGAAGCACATGTGCTTTGTCCCTTCTTCCTATTGCTACCTAGAATGAGGCAGCTCCAGCTGCCATTTTGGCCCAAGAAGTGACCTTGCAAACAGAAAGTGGAAGAGCACGAGGAGAGTGAGTCCCTGTGACATGGCCATACCACTTTGGACCACCCACCTCTGAATGTATTTGACATGAACAGGAAATATACTACATTCATTTGCTTGGCTGTCCAAACAAAATGCCACAGACTCAGTGGCTTAAACAACAGAACTGTACTTCCTCGTGGTTCTGGAGACTCAAAGTCCAAGATCAAGGTGTCATCAGGGTTGGTTTTCTCCAAGGCTTCTCTCCGTGTCTAATCGATGGCTGTCTTCTCTGTGCCTGCACATCCTCTTCCCTCTCTGTGCCTGTGTTCTAATTGCCTCTTCTTCTAAGGACACCAGTTCAGAATGGATTAAGACCCTAATGGCCCAAATTTAACTTACCTCTTTAAATACCCCATCTCCAAATACAATCACTTTCTGAGATACTAGGAGTTAGGACTGCAACAAAAAAAACAGGGTGGGGACGCATTTCAGCCCATGATATACTCCTGCTAGCAGGAGTCAGGCCTACTTTGCAGTACAGCTCTGCCCTTCCTGAGCCTCAGTTTCTTCTTTTGTGAACTAAAAGGACTTAACATGCTGGGTCTGATTTTGTACATTTTTGCTTCTCAAAAACTCCTTATGGGGCTGCTTTTCAGCTAAATTTAGGGCCAATCTGTCCCCATCGTGGGCTTGGTGGAGCTGAAGAAGGGTGTGGGTGGACTCACAAAGCGATGGCTCCAGGCCTGCCGCCTCCCCTCCTCTGGCTTTTCAGGGTGTTCCTGTGTCCCTTTCTCTCCTGCACTGAGGCTCCCAGAGAGGCTCAGGCCCTCCACTGCCCACTGACTGTCCTCCCAGAATATACTCGGAGAGATGTGGACAAGGCATGTTCCTGAGGACAAAGAATGAGAGTTATATTTGACACAGGTCAATGCTAGGTGCTTCTCATGATTACCCTGAGAACTCCCATTTTATAGATGGAGAAATGGAGACAAATACCTACACTTAACCTGGGCCTTGAATCCCACCTCTTCCCCATCCTCTCAGGAACTTCTCTCTTTTTTTTATCTTTTTTTTTTTTTTTTGTATTGTTTTCTGGTTTCCTTCCTCCCTTTTAGGGTTTGTTTGTTTGTTGTTTGTTTGTTTGTTGATTGTTTGATTGATTGTTTGTTTGTTTTTGAGAGGTTTTTGCTATAGGACGCATGCACTCACCAGAAAGAGAGACAGAAAGCAAGAAATCACCCCCAGGGGAGATGGTCACGCCTCAAACCCTTCTCC
This sequence comes from Tupaia belangeri chinensis, assembly GCF_000334495.1. NCBI lineage: Eukaryota > Metazoa > Chordata > Mammalia > Scandentia > Tupaiidae > Tupaia > Tupaia belangeri. The sequence continues at coordinate 2,704,059 of NW_006159706.1, read as the reverse complement.
ATTCTCCTCTCAGGATCTTGGGCACACATGCACATGCACTTGGCGTGAGTTTAAGCCACCAGGTCCAGAACTCGAGCTATGTTCGACTACATGGGAGTCCAGCAACGTAGCCATTACGCCAACTGCTGGTCCCTCCACCTTTTAGTTTTTCAACCACTTTCTCTCCATTGGATCCATCCCATTAACTTTTTAAAATTCATTAATTCAGGACCAGCAGATGGCATAATGGTTACGTTGCCAGACTCTCTCAGAGTAGACCGCAGTTTGAGTCCTGGACCCAGTGTCTTAAAACTCATGCCGGGCACATGTGCATGGATGCCCAAAATCCTGAGAGAAGAACAGAGAAGAGATTGCAGCATGGCCATCCCCCATGAGGGTTAGTTCTCGCTGTCTGTCTCTCTGTCCCTCTGACAAGTATGCACACCCTATAGCAAAAATCTTTCCAAAAAAATAAATAATAATAAAAATCATGAATTCGCATTGTTGAAAAGTAATACATTAAAAACAAAATATGTTTGCCATTTTTTTGTTCCTCATTCTCTCCACACCCCAACTCCTCTATGGTAACCATTTTTTACTTTTCTCTACTATTTTTATGCAAATATAAATATATTTTTATATTTCCCACTTTCCCCATTTTTCCCAGGTCTAATACAAAAGATGGCATACTGAATATCCTCTTCCTCCCTTTACTTTTTTCACTTAGCAATATATCCTGGTGACTTTTTTATTACAGTATTTAGAAATTGGAAAATGGAATTCAAGTATAAATTCATTTTGATGCCAAAAGAAATTAAATCCATACATACTTTCCCATAATATGCATTTTCTATGAACTTTTTGAAGACCTGTGTGTGCATGTTTGTGTGTGTTTAAAAACAGGATCTTGGGACCAGCAGGTGGTGCGGTGTTTAAGGCGCTGGACACTCCCTCATGGCCAAACCACAGTTCGAGTGCTGGTGGCTTGCTTTCTCACCTTCTCTCTCTCTCTCTGTCTCTCTCTGGTCAAATTAAAAATAAATGAATGAATAAATAGTTAAATAAATAATATTTTAAAATATTAAAAAAAAAAACAGGATCTTGACACGTTACCATCCCCCGCTTCCATCTCTCAAGTTGGTGGGATTATAGGTACAGCTCATTGCAACCAGCCTTTGAGTTAGACTGGGAATTGAACCCAGATCTCCCATGTAGTCAGTCCTAGCTTATAGAGCATGCATCTCAGCAGTACTCACCACAGTACTTGGGCCTCCTTTTACAGAATACTGCATTTTGTGTATGTACTATATTATATTTAATACATTTCCTATTGATGCCCTTTTAGGTATTTCCAGTCTTGTAAAAAGAAGGTCAATAACACCAGTCTCTCTCTCTCTCTCTCTCTCACACACACACACACACACACACACACACACACTAGCAAATCCGTAGCATAAAATCTCAGAAGTGAGACTGCTGAGTCAAAGGATACATGCATTTGCAATTTTGATAGATAATGCCAGACTGCCAATCATAGAAATCATGCCAATTTGCACACGCCATCGGAATTGTACACAAGAGCTGATGTCTCTTTCACTGCACTAGAATCAAGAGGAAAATGACAAGCTAGGAGAAAAATATTTGCAATTCTTATCACAAATAAAGAGCTATTCTCCCTCACATGTATCATTCTTTTTTTTTTTTTTTTTTTTTTGGGAGGGGTTTTTTTTTGAGCGACATAGCCATTACGGTAACTGCTGGTCCCACATGTATCATTCTTGAAATCTATAAGGAAAAGATCAGTGATCCCCTGGGGGGAAAAATGGGTAAAAAAAAAAAATTTAGCCTCTAAGAAAAATTTCCCCTAGATCCTTGAAAAGATGTTATATTCACTCATGAAAAGAGAGATGTAATAATACATAAAAACTAAACTGAGTGGCTATTTTTTCACCTATGACAGAGTGGCAAAAGAAATCCCAAAAACTGACAATGTATCAATATTTACACATTTCAAAGTTCTCCCCTCTTAGGGAACCAGCAGTTAGCATAATGGCTATGTCACTGGACTCCCACGTAGTCGACAGTGGTTCGCGTCCCGGACCCGGTGGCTTAAAACTCACACCAGGCGCGTGTGTGTGCATGCCCAAGATCCCGAGAGGAGAATGGAGGAGAAGGGATTGCGGTGTGGCCATCCCCCCTGGGGGGGTGATTTCTTGCTTTCTGTCTCTGTGTCTCTCTCTGTCTGTCTGGCAAGCGCACGCGCCCTATAGTGAAAATCTCTCCAAAAAAATGAAAAAAAGAAAGAAAGAAAGAAAAAGTTCTCCCCACTTAAAAAAAAATAATAACAAGATAATTTGCCCTGGCCTCTTCCCAATTACCTTATTTCTCTTCTTGTCTCCATAATCAATCTTCTAGAAAGATACGTAACCTCCAAAACAGCCAGAGCCAGGGTTCAGTACTCTCCATCTCTGCCACGGAGCCTGGGCCTGTTTATGGTACTTTTCATCATGTAGACAGCCTCTGGTTAAAAAAAAAAAAAAATTAAAAATGATTTATTTTATGTTATTACTATTATTTTTAGTTTTGCAATAGGTACTCACCAGAGAGAGAGAGGAAAAGTGAGAAAGCAAGCTACTAGGTCCAGGACTCGAACTGCAATGAGCCCTGTGGGAATCCAGCACCGTAACCATCACACCACTTGTTGGCCCAATTTCTGATTTTTTTAAATAGTCAAATTTATCATTTTTGAACTTGACTTTTTTCCTGGAAAAGCCTTTTCCATTGAGTTTGTTTTATTCATTCATATTTTATTTGAACTATTTTACAAGCTTATATTTAACTTTGAAATCTCTGCCCCATCTATTGTTTATATTCAAAGGGTGAATATCCAGTTCCTGAGAATACGGCTTTAGATTTTTCCAAAGACTATCAAGGGCCATCTTGTTCTCACTAATTTGAAATGTTCCTGTAATGGCTACTAGGCCTCAACTCTACCCCTCTGCACTGAGCTTTATAAGCTCAGACTGAGACGACACAGACCACCTCCCCGCTGGGTCAACAGCTGCCCGTTACACACCCTGTCACAGGGGGCACTAGAAAGAGACTGCGAAACTGGAGGAATGAGAAGGTGTAGTTATTGCTGTGACCCTGAAGCAATGTGATGCTAAGGCGTGACTTGGGGGGCTTTAGCCCCCCCACAACATTCTCAGTGCCTCTCAAAGTCATCCCAAATAGATATATTCTAAGTTAAACAGCATGCTTGCCCTCCAACTCTGCCCCTGAAAAAAATCGCCAGCACTCTTCCTCTTCCAATCAGATCTCTGTCCTGAAGGTGTCTACGGAGAAATTGCACAACTGCTCTAACTGGGTTGAAAGGAGAGCTCGACATGGCCTGAGAGGGCTGCTCTCATAGGTCCAAGACCTGCCTTGCTGAGATCTGTACCAGGCCATCAGCCAGCTCTTTGCAAAGAGGAGCCCAAAGATAATAGACCTAGCCCCCTCTCTCTCCTGGTTCTTCCTCCATCACGTATCTCCCCAGAACTGGACTCCAGACCTGGGGGCAGAGTCCCCCGTTGCTACAGACTGACACTGCTAACCCCACTGAGGATCTAGGAACCTCCAGGCTTCTTCAGAAGTGGCTGGTTTTACCATAGTTCCTTGGGCAGGTTCCATCGCAACGCAGGACCATGTGACAGGGTCTGCTCTCTTGCTGGTTTCTTTCTTTTTCTTAGAGAGAGATTTTTGCTATAAGGTACATGTGCTTGCCAGAAAGACAAAGAGCGAGAAATCTCCCCCCTCCAGGGGGGTTGGCCACGCCGCAATTCTCCATTCTCCTCTTGAATCTTGGGCACACACACACATCCTGGCGTGAGTTTTTGCTTTTTTTTTTTTTTTTTTTTTAGAGTTTTTTTTTTTTTTTTGCTATAGGGCGCATGCGCTCGCCAGAAAGACAGAGAGACAGAGAGACAGAAAGCGAGAAATCACCCTCTGGGGGGTGATCCCGCAATCCCTTCTCCTCCATTTTCCTCTCGGGATCTCGGGCACATATGCACATGCACCCAGCGTGAGCTTAAGCCACCGGGTCCGGGACTCGAACCACAGTCGACTACATGGGAGTCCAGCAATATAGCCATTATGCTAACTGCTGGTCCCAGTGTGAGTTTTAAGCTACTGGTCGGGAACTTGAACTGGGGTCAACTACGTGGTAGCCCAGTGTTGTCACCATTCCGCCATCTGCTGGTCTCTTTCTTGCTGGTTTCTAATGTGTATGGAGGAGGGATTCTACTCACTTTGTGTGGGTCCCTAAGGACAGACTTGGGGCTAGAAGGTAGAAGGCATAAGGAGCCCTTCCATTGCCAGAGGCTCTCATGGGAGATAGCAAGTCCCCTGTCCCTGTCCCTTTGCCTAGAGTGAGCTTCCCCCAAGTATGTATGTAGCTCTCCACTCATCGCCTGCAGTACCACTCGGGTGTCACTTTCCAGTGAAGCCATCTGTAATCACTTTATCTGAATTGTCCCACTCCACCTTTCTTTGCTCCGCCTCCTTTAGCACTTACCATCATGTATGTTTTTAATTAATCTTGTCTACCACCACTAGAACATAGGCTCTCCGAGGCCAGGAATTTGGTCCATTTAGTTCATTACTGCAAGTCTGAAAACGTGTGCACAGAGCCTTGAGCAGCAGCCCTGGGTTTCTAATCCAAGGTATTTGGCGTCCTTAACCCTACATATACTGTGGTCACAAAATGCTTATTGCAGCATTGTGTGCAAGAGAGGAAGGCTGGAAGCAACCTGATTTCCCATCAGTAGGGAGTAGTTAGATAAATTACAATGCCAGCATCCTGCAATGGCCTATAAAGCAACCTATAAACGAATCAAGCAGATCTATACACACTTCCATGAAACAATCTCAAAGATATTGTTGCGTGAAAATAGCAAGATGTCCAACAATGCACTGCATGCGCTCTTAACTGTGAAAAATAAACACACAGTCTGCATGTTCAGAGAAATGTCTGGAGGATTACTCTAGAAATTGGTGATGAGCAGGGACTGGGGGGTTCCAAAAGGAGGGAAATTTGTATTCCATTTTGTATTGTTGGGATTCAAAATCATGTTTATGATTTACTTTTTATTTCCAACATAAATGGCCCACACAGTTTAAAATTCAAAGCTACAGAATATCTATCAAAAATTAGTAGCCCTGGGAACCAGCAGTTAGCGTAATGGCTATGTCGCTGGACTCCCACGTAGTCGACCGCAGTTCACGTCCCGGACCCGGTGGCTTAAAACTCACGCCGGGCACGTGTGCATGCGTGTCCAAGATCCCAAGAGGAGAATGGAGGAGAAGGGATTGCGACGTGACCATCCCCCCTGGTGGGTGATTTCTCGCTTTCTGTCTCTATGTCTCTCTCTGTCTGTCTGGCGAGCGCACGCGCCCTATAGTGAAAATCTCTCAAAAAAAAAAAAAATTAGTAGCCTTGGGGCTGGCAGGTGGCATGGTGACTACTCAGTTCCAATGA
>NW_006159706.1:2693578-2698546 GCF_000334495.1 Tupaia belangeri chinensis | reverse complement strand
ACCTGGCGGCTTGCTTTCTCACTTTCCCTCTCTCTCTCTGTCCCTCTCTGGTCAAATTAAAATAAATAAATGAATGAATAAAATTAAAATTAAGTAATTCTTTAAAACTTATTTAATTTTATTTATTCATTCATTTATTTTAATTTGACCAGAGAGAGAAAGAAAGTGAGAAGCAAGCCACCAGTTTCGGGACTTGAACCATAGTCGACCATGTGGAGTATCCAGCACCTTAACCGCCATACCACTTGCTGGCCCAAAATAAAATAATTCTTTAAAAAAAATTAGCAGCCCTGGGGCCCTGCAATTGGCGTGGCGGTTAAGGTGCTGGACTCCCCCAGCCCCAACCATGGTTCAAGTTCCAGATCTGGCAGCTTGAAACTCACACCGGGTGCATGTGTCTGCTTGCATGCCTAAAATCCCAAGAGGAGAATGGAGAAGAAGGGATTGTGGTGTGGCACCACCCTCTGGGGAGTGATTTCTCACTTTTCCTCGTTCTGTCTCTGTCTGTCTCTCTCTCTTTCTCTCTCTCCAGTGAGCATGTGCATCCTATGGCAAAAAAAAAAAATCTTAAAAAAAAAAAAAAATTAGCAGCCCCTTGGCCCAGCTGTGGGAGGTCCAGGTGCGATTTCCAATCCAACCTAAAAGCCAGGCCTGGTGTATGTACCTGTAATCCCAGTGACTTGGGAGGCTGAGGCAGGGGAATCAGGAGCTCAAGTCTAACCAGGACAACATAGGGAGACCCTCTCTAAAACAGGGACAGGCATGGTATTGTATGCTTACAGCTGAGAGGCTGAGAGTCCCAACAATGAGACCCTGTCAGTAAAAAGGGTGAGAAGAATGGTGATGCAGTGGTAAAATACGAAGTTTCCAGGTTTGTGTCCAGAGATCTCTCTGAATACACTGAGTATGTGCCCGTGATCCAGGGCTGGCGGAGTTGGGAGTGGATCACATCAGGACCCAGTTGGAGGTCCTGTCTTTCTCTCTCTGTCTCTGTTTCTCCCTCTCACTCATAGATGAAATTTAACTAAAAAAATAAAATAAAATAACAGAAAAAAACTAGCAGTCGGATCCGCCATCTTCCAGTAATTAACCAAAACGATGAACACAGAAAGAAAGAGGAGAGGCACCCGATATATGTTCTCTAGGCCTTTTAGAAAACATGGAGTGGTTTCTTTGGCAACGTATATGAATCTATAAGAAAGGTGATATTGTAGACATCAAGGGAATGGGTACTGTTCAAAGAGGAATGCTCCACAAATGTTACCATGGCAAAACTGGAAGAGTCTACAATGTTACCCAGCATGCTCTTGGCATTGTTGTAAACAAACAAGTTAAGGGCAAGATTCTTGCCAAGAGAATTAATGCGCATACTGAGCATAGTAAGCACTCTAAGAGCAGAGTTAGCTTCCTCAAATGTGTGAAGGAAAATGACCAGAAAAAGGAAGCCGAAGAGAAAGGTACCTGGGTTCAACTGAAGCACCAGCCTGCTCCACCCAGAGAAGCACACTTTGTGAGAACCCATGGAAAGGAGCCTGAGCTACCCCTATGAATTCAAGGCATTATGGGTGTTAAAAATAAACTAATCTACGGTCTATAAAAATGTTTGCCTTAACTGAGTAGAATTGTGTTCCCTCCACAAAACTAATTTTTATTGGACTCTAATTCATTTTGTGATATCTTTATTCAAAAAAAAAATTTAACCCAAAAGATGTTAGGTGATTTATGCAACAAATAAAACTCGGAGGACCAGCAGGTGGTGTGGTGGTTAAGGTGCTGGATACTCCCGCATGGTCAACCACAGTTCGAGTCTGGATCTGGTGACTTGGTTTCTCACTTTCCCTCTCTTTCTCTGTCTCTCTCTGGTCAAATTAAAATAAATAAATTAATAAAAAAAATTAAAAATAAATAATTATTAAAAAAAAAAAAAAGTCAGTTGGGGGGACCAGCAATTGGCATAATGGCTACACTGGACTCTCATGTAGTTGACCATGGTTCAAGTCCTGGACCCGGTAGCTTAAACTCACGCCAGGTGTGTGTGTGTGTGTCTGTGCGTGCTTGCTCAAGATCCTGAGAGGAGAATGGAGGAGAAGGGATTGTGGCTTGGCCATCCCCCCTGAGGGGTGATTTCTCGTGTCTCTCTCTGTCTTTCTGACGAGCGCACATGCTCTATAACAAGAAGCTCTCAAAAACAAACAAACAAACAAAACCACAAAAACGCAGTTAGGGGAAAAAAAAAAAAAAAAACTTTAGCAGCCCTCTGCTCCACCACTCTACAATCCAGCTCTTCTCTTCCTGAAGGCAACGGATTCAACCATTTTAGCTGTTCCTCCTGCTTATTGTTCTCTTTCTAAGTCAGGCTCTTTCAAACTTTAAAGAACATGTGAACAACCTGGGAATCTCATTAAAATTCAGGCTCCAGTCGGCAGGTCTGTGGCAGGTTCTAAGAGACCTTATCATTCTAATGCATTTCTAATAAACTCCCAGGCAAAGCAGGTACTGCCGGTCCACAGGTCATTCTTTGAACGGCCAGATTCTAAATACCATGCCAGTATAGCTATTTCTTGGCTTTTCTACTTTTGATCTTACTTTCTACCATAGAAGATGAAAATATAGCGTTCCCCTCTCCCACACACATGTATATCCTGTCCTCATCCTCCCAACATGGGTATAATATATGCCCCCTCTATTTTTAAAGAATTATTTTATTTAACTTTATTTATTTGTTTATTTTAATTCAATCAGAGAAGGACAGAATGGAGGAGGGCAGGGGGAGAAAGCAAGCCTACAGGTCCAGGACTTGAACCGCAGTTGGCCATGTGGGAGTCCAGTGCCCTTAACCACCATGCCACCTGCTGGCCCCCAGCATATGCTCTTTTTAGTAATCCTCCATTTTTGCTCCAGTGTTTGGCCATGCATATGGCTGTGTAACTACAGGCTGAATTTCCCAGTCTCCCATGCAGCTAGGGACCAACTATTTCCTGACACGAATGAGCGGAAGTGAAGAGAGTCACACCTACATCACTCCCCCCCTTCTCGAAGACTCATACATGAGGCTGGTGCCCATATGCCAACTTCAACCAAGAGGGCCCTTACCCTCCAGACAGCAGCCTGAGGAATAAAATCCCACCTCATGATAAAATGTGGAGCAAATCTGGTTGAGGAGGTAACTTTTTCCACATGATCCGGTCGTGAGCTCCTTCTGCAAAGACACTGGCATTCTTCAAAAAATGCGTAAGTAACAGTCTGCTCCATTTTCATTCAAGTCAGAACTCTTCTAGGAAACTGGCTTCCCATCCACTCCGCTGTAGTCAGCCAGGGCTCTAATGATCCTTTTTCTTGCGCCTGGTCGAACAACACATATCTTTTGGGTTGTTGGAAAAGTCATGATGCATTTTTACATAGAAAAACTACATCATGGTTTTCCCACCAACCCAATAACTATTCTCTTTCCTATAAAAGGGAAAGGACTCTTGAACCAGCTCCATTAAAAGCCTCTCCCCTCATAGCAAAGCTGAAATAGAATTTCGGTGCATGTTCCTAAGGAATGTGCTAGAAGACTTGTTTGAGTTATTGGAATGCAGGGTTTGTTTGTTACAACAGCTTAGCTGTACCTCAACTAACAGAAACAGAAGGGTTGTCTTCTGCCCAACCCCGTGGAGCAGAGACGTCCCTACAGATGGGACCCTTTCCTCTCTGGGCCTGACTGGGCTCCCCATGCACTGCTCAGGACATGGCCTAGCTGAGAGTGTCTACCTGATTACTGCAGAACTAGAATTTGAAATGTGTCCACATTTGCTTCCCCTTCAGACTGTGAACAAGTTAGATTCTGTCCCAGGACATCACTTAGGCTTTAGTGAAAATTTTTGAAGAACACCAGCCCTGCTGGGGTGTGCCCAGGGGTTTTTGTCCAGAGGCCCCTGGGGGAAATGGTGAAATGAGACTGCTTAGTCACAGCTGAGGGCCCTCCTAAGCAATTTACATGTTCTGCTTATATAATTCTCCTCGGGACATCACAAGGTGGGTTTTTGGAGAAAAGCTTAGTTTTGCCTGCCTAACATTCCTGGGGATAAAGGGGAGAGAGGGGCCAGGTGGTGGTGCAGCATAACGTCACTGAACCCACATGGGAAAGCTCCTGGGTTTGTGTCCCAGAACCTCCCTGAGCACACCAGGAGCACGCATGTGCCGATGGCTTGGGCTGGGTGAGACTGAGGGTGGGTAGAGGCACGAGGACCCGGCTAGGGGTTGGGTGCTTGTTCCCCTCATGTGTACACATGGGAGAAATAAATGAATGAAAATTTTAGAGAAAGAAAAATATATAAGATGCAGATAAAGGGGAGTGGGGGACCAGCAGGTGGTGTGGTGGTTGGGGTGCTGGACTCCCACATGGCCGACCACAGTTCAAGTCCCAGACCTGGCAGTTTGCTTTCTCACTCTCCCTTTCTGTCTGTCTGTCTCTCTATGATTGAAATTGAAGAATAATGGTAATAAATTTAAAAAAAAAAAAGAAAGAAAGAAAGAAAAAGAAAGAAAGGGGAGTGGGGGAAGCAGCTCCATAGTCTAGTGGTTAAGGGAGCCAGGTCCCACATGGCCAACCATGGTTTGAGTCCCAGTACCAGGGGCTTGAAAAACATGCTGGGAACATGTGTGTGCATGCTCAAAGTCCTGACAGGATGGAGAAACAGGGAGAAGGGGTTGGGGTGGGACCATGCTCCGCTGGGTGGTGCTTTCTCCCTTTTTTCTATCTGTCTCTCTCTGGCCAGCAAATGCACTATCTGGAAATTTTAAAAATAACAACAAAAAAACAGAGGAGAGGCCTGCACGGACCTAGAATAACAACATGCCATCAAGTGAAAAGAAGGATGAACTGGGAACCAGCAGTTAGCGTAATGGCTATGTTGCTGGACTCCCACGTAGTCAACCGTGGATCGCGTCCCGGACCCAGTGGCTTAAAAATCACGCCGGGTGCGT
>NW_006159706.1:2689493-2693472 GCF_000334495.1 Tupaia belangeri chinensis | reverse complement strand
GCAGAACACCCCCCCTAAAAGAAAAAAACCCACAAAAAAAAAAAAAAAAAAAAAGGATGAACTCAGCCTTTGGCACACCTGAGTCCAAAACGAAAACTGTGAACAACGTAGAACTTAAGTGCCAGGGGAATTCAACCCAGATCTGCCCCACTGTGAAGTCTATACCCAAAAGCTCTTTGTCTGACCTATGAGCTTGGTGCTGCTGGGGAAGCAGAAGGGAGAGGAGCCAAGGCAAACCGGAGTGAGCAGGGTAGAGGAGGCCTGCAGTCCCACAGCCTGGGTTCCAGAGACCAGTAGGTAGGCTAGGGCTCCAGCAGACAGCCCCTCCAGATGGCGGGCCAGCGGTGGGTCCTGGGGGTCCATTGGGAAGCAGGCAGGGCCTCTGTAAGGTTGAGACATCTCAGACCTCTTCCTTTCCTGGAGGCTGGGGTTCTGGAAACAATGTGAAATACCAAAGACAGCATTATGAAGACCACGGCGTATTAGTGTGCGCACCTGCCTGACTGTACCCTTTTGGCACACAGGGGCAAATGCAGCACAGTGTGGCGGCTCCCTGGCCAGGCGATTACAGGGTTCATGACAATGTCGACTGCCAGAGAAATTGTCCCCCTCTCCACTCCGTATGTGTCCCCGCACGTAGAGATAACATCAGTGTTCCCATTTAAGGCTCTTCTGGAACGTGAGGCCCAGGCCAGGTGCCCCTCACACCCCCAGGCAGGCTGTAAGCTGGGCCCAGCCCAGGAGGATAACCAGGGCTGGCCCTGAGCAGCGGGCAGGAGAAGGCGCCCCCAGGTCCCAAAACACCAGGGGCCGCAGGCCTGACTCCAACCTCCCAAAGCTGGTGGGCTCTTGCTGGCATGTTCTGGCCTGGCTCAGGAACAATTCGGTGACCTGTTCACAAGGTAATTACAGGACTCTTGAAGGACATCGGCTGGCGTGGGGCTGGGGGAGAGGATGCCTTCTGAGATGGGGCGGACTGGCCTGGAGGGGTCAGGAGGTGGCAAATGGCTGAGACTTAAGGGCTCGGATGCTCCAGAGTGTTTTGGACAGAATATGGAATAGGTGTCTAGAGCTGCCTGGTGACCCTGACTCTCTCCCCAGGCTGGAGTCAGGAGAGAGTGGGAGCAGGACCAGCAGATGGCGTAATGGTTATATCGCTGGACTTCCACATAATCAACTGTGGTTCGAGTCCCACACCCAGCAGCTTAAAACTCATACCTGGCACATATGTGTGTGTGCTCAAAATTCCAAGAGGAGAATGGAGGAGAACGGATTGCCCATGGCCATCCCCCTGGGGGGTGATTTCTCACTTTCTGTCTCTCTGTCTCTCTCTGTCTCTCTGGTGAGTACATGTACTCTATAACAAAAACCTCTCTTAAAAAAAGAGAGAGAGAGAGAGAGTGGGGACTGGAGAGGGAAAAGTGGAGTCTCGGGCTCTTGTGAACTAGGTCTGAGCCTCCAGACCCCACCCCAGCAGAAGAACCAGGCCCAGTCACCAAAACAGGAGCCAGACAGGGCTTCACAGCCACTAAGAATTAAAACCTATTGATTTTCCCCATTAGCTAAAGAACGCCATCAGAGTGCATTAAAACCAGGCAAATGGCAGCATCATGAATAATTAACGTCTGCAAATGACAACCCCATGAGACCTGGGGGAGGCGGGTAGGGGGCCTAGAGGCCTGGGGCACCCTGACCCCTTCTAACCCCGTCCCAGGGAGCTATAGCCTGGGCTGCCCTCCCCTCCTCCACTCTTCCTCTTGCCCTCTCCGTGGGTCCCTCTGTGTGGCCAGCAAGCCAAGCTGATGGAGCAGGGAAGACAGAGCCTGGAATGAGTCAAGGGTGCTGGCTCTGCTGGTGTCCCTCTGTGACCTCGGGAGAGGTGCCGCCCCTTTCCGGGCTCGTCCTCTTTCTCTGTGCAGTGCAGAGATTGGACCGGCTAGCTTCTAGCTAGGCCCACACGTCTGTGTTCTGCAGAAGGACAGTGACTGGTCCAAAGCCACAGGGCATGTCTGGAGCAGAGCCCACACTAGAATCTGGAGCCTTTAGGTCATCTACCCCAAGCCCAACATATGGAACCCCTTTACGCCCATCAGAAAAGAATAAATAAAATAAAATAAAAACACCCACTTTGAGTAGACCAAAAAAGACAACCCCCTCCTGCTGCCAGGGTTCAAAAGTTCAAGACTTGGCAGAGAGAGGTCGGGCAGAGTATCACCCCCACCCACTCTCTGCCAGGCTGTCCTTGTGCAGTGCACAGCCTAAACAACTGTGCCAATGGCTCTGTTCCCAGGCTCCACCTTTTTTCTTCGCCAAGGAGGCCTAGCCCTGCTCTTTCGGCCAGTGGAATTCAGTTTGACACGTATAAATGGTTCCTCCCAAGCCCTCCCACTGCCCACCCCAGCCCCTCAGCTGACTTCCATCTCCCACTTCCATCTCTGCCCACCCATCCTTCCTCCTCAGAGCCCTGGCAGCAACTCTGAAATTGATAGCTCCTATGTCTCTGACCAGGGTCTCTCTGTCTTCCTCCTGCCTTGTGGAACACCATCCATCCCTCTCATGCCTCTGAGCCTTTGCGTACTCTGTTCTCTTTACTGGTGACTCCCACCCTGCCATGAAACACTCTGTTCACCCTGCAAGGCCCCAGCCTAAAGATCTCTGCTTCTCACTCTCTTTCTAAAGTGCCAGTCAGCCCTCACCTCTGAGTGCCTGTTGACTCCTATTCTTTGTGGGGTTTTCTGTCTGTTTGTTTCTTTATTTCTTTTTAGAGAGTTGTTTTGTTTGTTTGTTTGTTTTGCTATAGGACATGTGCACTTGCCAGAGAGACAAAGAGAAGCACAGAGACAGAAAGGAGAAACCACACCCCAAGGGAGATGGCCACACCACGATCCCTTCTCCATTCTCATCTTGGGATTTGGGGCATGCACACACACATGTCCGGCATGAGTTTTAAGCTGCCAGGTCTGGGACTCGAACTGCAGTTGACTACATGGGAGTCCAGTGATGTAACCATTGCATCATCTGCTGGTCCTAACTCTTCCTCTTTTAACGTCCTCCCTTCAGACCTCTTTGGGTCATGGCTTTGATGTCTCCCGTGGGAGGTGTTCCCTGAACACCTGTCTGGCTCCCTCCCCCGCTGCCTCTCATTCATTTCCCCGTTTTCTCTTTTCCACAGAATTCTCCACCATGTGAATTTATTTTCCCTTTGTCCGTTGGTGCTTCCAGGGTACCTGTGAGTGGCTGTGAGGGTTGTAGATTGCAGATGGGTTGCAGACAGGATGAGTGGGACCGAAACCCAGCCTGGATCCACATTACAGGCTGGTGCTTGGGGTGGCCCCGCCTGGAGAGAACGCCTCTTTCTAATCCACATGGTGGCACCACGTGGGTGAGCTGTGGCCCCAACCGTGCCGCCCCCTCAGTGGCACGCAGACCACCAAGTCAGGAATAGCACCCGCCCTCTGCGGCCGTGTGTCCCGCGCCTAGCACGGAGTCTGGTGTGTAGCAGGTGCTCAACAAACAGCCTTCAAGCAAGTGAATTCTACTCAGATCGTTCACTCCCACCCTCTTCCCACACTCAGTGTACGAGGCGCTGCGTCTGTTTCAGCTCTGGGTCCCACTCAAGCCAGCCACAGAACTGGGCATGGAGTGGGCAGTGCTGACTGTAAGGGGAACATGAGTTGAGGGGTAGATGTGTGAGCTGGGAGCCCTGGGGATGCTCCCTGGGGCTCAGAGCCCTGCCCATCCCAAGAATGCTCCCCTGCGCCCCCACAGCCCCGCCCAGCTTCCTGGGGGCTCACGTGGAGTTCAGGTGGCCAGGGCGGTCTGATCAAGTCCAGTGGCCAGCACTGCACAGGCACTTGTGGGCAGGAGGTGGCACCAGGGTTTGTGGAGGCAGCCAGGCTCAGGGCGTGGCAGGACACAGGCAGCACCTTCCGCCTGCTGCCTGTGGGCACCTTACCCAGCCGGCCGGCCCCCCCCCGCC
>NW_006159706.1:2686197-2689437 GCF_000334495.1 Tupaia belangeri chinensis | reverse complement strand
CCTGTGGCCCCTTCACCAGGCTGCCTGGCCCCACCCGTCGGCCTCCCCAGCTCTGGCAGGGAAGGAGTTAACCTCCAGGCTTCTCAGCGTGAATGTGGAGCTATTAATACCCACAGCCCAGCCGGTCTGCCAGAGCAGCCACAGAGTCGGAGTGGAGCAGAGTCTCAGTCTCGCAGTCAAAGCGGGAGCAGAGGGAACGAGCCTTCAGGCGGCGAGGAGCAGAGCCGGGACCAGGACTCCGGGGTCAAAACTTTTCCCGGGGACAGTGTGGCCCTGTGCCAGCTTCACCTGGCCCTTGCCCACCTTTCAGCTTCAGGTCTCTACCCTCTGTCCTGGAGGCCACCCATGCCAGCCATCCCCGCAGAGGACAACAAACTTTCTTAGGGTCGCCGCCTCTGTGGGGGCCAGGCTGGACCAGGAGGAGCACGTGGCCATACAGACAGATGGACAGAAGGCCAGGTCAGCGGCCAGCCTGTCCTCCCAGTCTCACCTCTCGTAGACAGAAGCAGCGTGAGCGGCCGAGGGCCTAGGGCTCCACGAGGGCAGACGAGCCTGCCGGACCTTTGTCCACCACCAGCCTCCTCCGCGTCCAGGCAGCTGGCAGCTGTGGCCCAGACCTGGGGGTCAGAGCAGGAACCCACGCCAAGCGGAGACACAGGCTCTTCCACACACCGAGGCGACGGGCAACCTGACTGGGAAGGCACAGGTGGCTGGTGGGCAGGTGCGGGGCCCTGAGGCCGACAGGCTGCTGACCCTGGAGCACTCTGGCTCGGGGACCCCTGCCCAGGCTGGGGAAGATGCTGCCGAGGTCACCACCAGCCACCCCTGCCCTGTCCTGGAGCTGCCTCCGGCCTGGCCCATGGGCTGTGGGGCCGACGATGTGCCGGCCTTCTGCTTCGTCTGCTTCCACAAGGAGGAGGAGGAGGAGCTGCTGGAAGAGGTCCCGCTGCGGAGGTCAGTGCCGTGGGTGGGCAGCGGTGGGCAGGGCGAGGGCGCCTCTGGGCTGCGGGCCTGTCTCCCACTCTCTGTGCACTGCTCACCGCCCACTGCCACCTTCACTTCAGGCTCTCTGACCTCTCACCTGGTTGTTGCTGACTCCTCCCTACCTCTCCCCCACACCCCCCACCCCTGGTTCCAGAGTGACTTGCTTCCTTGCTGTGGACATATCTTCCCTGGTCAGAGCCCTCTGTGGTTCCCCAGCTCCCATGGCATGAAGTCAACTGAGAATTAAAGATCTGTGTGATCTGGGCTGACGCCTCCCACCTCGTCTTTCTCTGTTTCCTTATATTCACCTGCCGAGAAACTCTGCTTAGACTTCCCTACCCCTGGCTCCCCTCCATCCAGGCTCAGATGCAATGACTCTTCCTCCAGGAAGCCCTCCTGGAAGTCCCTGCCCCACCCTGATCTGAGAACCATGTTTCTTTCCTGTACGGCACCAGCACCCGACAGGTGTTCTGTCCTTGCTGAATTAAGTGAAACTACATGCACGTGTATACGCTTTTGCGTGCCTGTGTGTATAAGAGGAAGACAGAGAACAGGTTTGTGCGCGGTGTTATCGAATATTGGGTATGCGTGTGTGATTGCGAGTGTGTGTACATGTTTGTGGGCGTGAGTGTGAGTTCTATGTACCTACGTGGGGAGAAGGGCTGTGTATAGGAGCCAGCGGGGGTTCATGCCCCAGGGGCCTCTGTCCCTTTTGCCAGCTCTCCCCACCCCCACCTTCAGGGAAACCAGGCCCCAGCCAAGTGCATTACTCAAGCCGTGACCACAGGCTCCGGGAATGGACAGACCATCTGTAAGGGAGACAGGGGTCACCTCTGCTCCAGCCCGTCCCGCCCACGCCTCCTTCACTGCCTGAGTCAGCACTGCCCTGAGTGGGGAGGAGGGCAGGTACAGGGCCAACCCAGGTGCCCCCTCCAGGCCCCTGGCATGACAGGATGGGGTGTGGCTCCTGCAGCTGAGGCCAGGCTCTTCCCTGACTCTGCATTGGGCCCGGGGTCTGCAGTTTCCCTGCTGTGGGCCTCTGTGTTTTCATCTGTGCAGTGGGAGGGCGTTCCCCCCACGGTGGTCAGTTTTGCATCCAGCAGTGACTGGGCACCCGCAGGGGCCAGGACCTGAACTGGGGCCGAGGGTCAGAGCCTGCCAGGAGGCAGAGGAGTGATGGTTCCTGGATGGGTGTGGGTGCACAGGAGGCAGGGTGCCCAGGCAGTCAGGAGGACGGACAGACCACCTTTGTCTGAGGAGACCCCTCCAGGTTTGTCTGAGAGTGCAGCTACTCTCCCGGGGGTGAATGGAGCTGAGGAAAAGGCAGAGGGAACAGCAAGAGCAAAGGCAGGTGACAGGAAGTGCAAATCGTGTTCGAATGGCACAGGTGAGGCCAGCGAGGACCACGGGGCCAGATGACGATGGCCTTGACTGCTGAGCCGAGGACTCGACCCACAGACATGGAGCAAGCGGCGGTGTGGGCTTGAAGCGAGCCAGGGTCTAAGTTAGAGACTCGATGAAATTATAGGGTGCGAGTGTTTCCTGAACTTCCAGACAGTGGACTTACAACAGAACCAGTGGGGAGATGGGAGCTCAAAATGCTTGAGGAAGGAACGAACGAATGAGTGAATGAATGAATGAATATGACATGGGGAGAGACAGGAGTCATCGGAGTCGATCGTTAAAAATCTATATCCTAGGCCTACCTTGGAGACATCGCAGACTGGGGAACTAGAGGGGGTGGAGGTATAATGTTAGCCAGGTCCCCCGGGGGGGGGAGGGGGGAATTCGAACAAACCAGCATTTGACAGAGCCCAGAATGCCATAGACGTAGGCCTTAGGGTCAGCAGCCGTGACATTCCTTCCTCCCTCCTCCCTCTATCTCCTACCTCCTACCTGGGAGACTGTTCTAGAGAACTGTCCTGCTGCCTCCTGCCCTGGGGGGTATGTGCGTATGTTCGCAGGAGGAGATCTCCTCCTAGCTGGAGGTTCTGGCCCTTTAAGGCCTGGGGTAGGGACCCTGCCAGGCTGGGCAGAGACAGTGACCACAGGTGGCAGGTGGTGGAGCTAAAAATACAGAGTGATGTGGACTCCGCGGAGCCAGGCAGCGCTGGCTGGGCAGGGCGGGAGGAAAGGCACTGGAGTGGTTTGGGCGCTACTGGAGGGGGGGCAGCGGGCAGAGAGCCTGGGTGGGTCACCTTGGGAGCTTACAGGGGTCACCCCAGCTGATCTTCCGAAACACCCCCACCCTGGAAC
>NW_006159706.1:2681756-2685669 GCF_000334495.1 Tupaia belangeri chinensis | reverse complement strand
TTCTCCAGCCCCGGAAGGCTCCAGGGTTCACTTCTGAAAAACCAGCGTCAGGCCGCTTCTGCTGCTTCTGTGTGACCTGGGGGAGTCATTCCTTCTCTGTGAGCCTCTGTCAAATTAGACTTGGCTTTTTTCAGCCACTTTCAGGGATAGAGAAGCAGTTGGGGGAGCAGGTGAGCAGTTAGCCCATTTGTGGCATCAACGAACTTTTCCCTGAGGCCTCCTGGGGGCTCGATACTGAGGGCAGAGATGAACATGGCACTGGCACTTCGGATGGCTCACGGCCTAGTGAGATAAAGCAGCACACTCCACCATGCAGCGCGACGTGCTGTAATAGAGGTGTGAGCACCAGTCCCCCGGCTGCGGCTGCGTGGCAGGACACTCAAGAAACAGCCCCGCAGCGAACACATCAGCACTTGATGAAAATTCATCAGCACAAGTGTCGCCCACGGTGTTGTTCACCAGCCACCTACGGGTGTGTTCTGATGTCCTAATTAAGGTGAGGCATGCCACTGTAACAAGTGAGCCTGGGAGTGACAATGCTCCACACGGCCTAGCCCCGTGCCCTGCTTATGCAAAGTCCAGAGGCGCAAGAGGGGTGGCGGGACTCTGCTCCTGCTGGTCCGTAGGGACCCAGGCTCCTCCCATCTTGTGACTCTCTCGTCATCCAGGTCCTCAGAATCCACTGCGGATCTTCCGCATCCAGCTGGTAGACGCAGGAGCAGGTGGGAATCACACATGAGGCTTTTATGAGCCAAAGCTGGAAGTGGCTTCCTTCACTTCTCCCACATGCGTTGGCCGGAACATTTCATGGCAAGGGAAGTTGGGAAATGTAGTCCAGCGTGACAGCCTCGAAGAGTGGCTGGGAGAACGTACTCATCTGGGATACGGAGAAGCGCCTGATACCCGCGAGGTGCCTAATGCACTTGTTCGTCCCTTCACTCACCCCCAAAGCTCATCCCAGTGCCTTCAGTGAGCTGGCACCACACACGGGGCTGTGAAATGCCACCCTGGGCTTCTTTCATTTATTTTAGTTTTCATTTTTATGAACAAGAGACAGAGAGACAGCACCCCCAACGGGGTTCTGATGCTGTGATCACCCCCAACTTCGCAGCCCGAGGGCTCAGACATACGTGTGTCCAGTGTACTCGGAAGTATTGGGGCTTGAATCCAGAACTCTTCCATCAGGTCAGCCTAGGAGAAGGCCACATTTTCTGAAGATGGCACCGCCATCTTGCCCCCAACTCCTAAGCTCATGGGGCTTATAGTTAATGAATGAGTCAAACAAAACACAAGTGAACAAATAAATATGATTACCAAGGTTCAACGCCCACTATTAAGGAAACAAACAAGGACAATTTCCTACTTTCCTAAGGTAGTTAGGGAAGGTAGGGACATCTCCTCTGAAATCTAGACAACGGGAAGGAGCTGGTGAGAAAGGGTGGGGTAAGAGCACCTTCTCTCTCACCCTCTCTCTGGCAAGCACACGCACACGGAGTGCAGAAAGCCAGAAGCAGGTAGAGACGGGGCAGTGTAAGGAGTCACAGGGCAGTGTGGCTAGGGGGTAGCAAGTGGCGGGGACAGTGACAGGGGAGAAGGAGGGAGAGACGGGAATGGCCCGATCACAAAGGCCTACGGCCATAGTGAGAGGATGGGTTTTATTCTAGATAGGATTGGGAAGCCTTTAGAGGCTTTTAAGTAGGGGAAGTGATATAATCTGATTGACATTTTAAACGATCCCTCAGGCTGCTCTGGGGAGAATCAATGACCACTGGGCCAGAGTGGGTCGGGGGCTGCTGTGGAGGTCACGTTGTTGGGGGTGGCAGACTAGACCCAGGCGGGTCTTGGATGTGGGGCCAATAGGTTCCTTCTAAGCATATTTAGGAGAGAGACTGCAGAATTTGCCGATGAGCTAGAGGGAGAAGGGAATCAAGGGCGGATCTGGGGCTTGTCGGTTGGATGTGCACATGGATGATGGAAGACACAGGGCAGGGAGGAGGCTTGGTGAGAAATTTGACTTCTGCCATGGATATTTTCAGTTCAAGAAACACGTGACATGTCCAGGTGAAAATGCCCAGTGAGGACTTGATAAGGAGAGTCTGGAGCTCAGAGGAGGACTCTCTTGACTGGCAATACAGCATCAGATTAATTAGCATAAAGATGGCATTGAAAACCATGAGATCACGCTGGAGAGAGAGGGGAGAGAAGAGGCTGCAGGATCGAGCCCTGAGGAGTAGTTGGTAAAGTAGGAGGAAAACTAGGGGAGCGTGCAATCACAAACACTGAAAAGAGAGTCTCAAGAAGGCTGGGAGTGGGGGCAGACGGGGTGCAGCAGTAAAATGTGATGCCCTGTGAGGATGGCCCACGTGGGAAGGTTCCGGGCTCAGGTCTGGAGACTTGCCTGAGGATGCTGGGCATGTGTGCCCATGACCCAGGACCAGCTGAAGGCTGGGGGTGGATAGTGGCATCCAGATTCCATTGGAGGGTCTCTCTCTCTCTCTCTCTCTCTCTCTCTCTTTCTTGTGGCCTGAAGGAAGGAAGGTATAAATAAAGTTGGGACGTAGTCAAACAGCTTAAAACATGGTGAGCCAAATGCAGTGGTGGGAGCCCGTGGGCCCACCGACTCAGGAGGCTGAGGCAGGAGGATCGCGACAGTAAGACCTCATCTAGGAAAAGAGAGGAAGATGCTGCTCTGTCAAGAAAAACAGGGATTTAATGGCATAGAAATGACTTTAATTTTAAAAATATATATCAAGAAGGAGTGGAAGAATCAGTAGGTGTCATGGAGGTGTGCTGGATCCCACATTAGGCCAGGCCTGTGTGCGAGCATGCCCAAAACCCCTAGAGAAGACTGGAAGAGAAGGGATTGCAGCATGGCCATTCCCCTTGGGGTTGCTTTCTCACTTTCTCACTCTACCTTTCTCGGGTGAACACACACCCCCTATAGCAAAAATGAAAAAAAAAAAAAAAAAGGGGGAAGTGGAGACAAAGCAGATTGGAGTGGAGACTTCTGTTTAAAGATAGTGAATTGAGCACACACGTAAAACGCTCTGTGTTCTAAAACTTGATTGAAAGGATAGTGAGCAGAGGACCAGCCCTGTGGCCCAGCAGTTAAGGGCACTGGATCCTACTGTGAACTGTGGTTCAAATCCTGGCCTGGCAGCTTGAAATGCATGCCAGGCACATGTGTGTGCGCACCCCAAACCCCAGCAGAATAGAGAAACAGAGAAGGGATTGCGGTGTGACTACATTCCATTGGGGGGTGTTCTCTCTCTGGCAAGTACATGCTCCCTCTGGCAATTAAAAAAAAAAAGACAGTGAGTAGTAGCCTTTTAAAAATCTATGAATTGGGACCAGCAGTTGGCGTAATGGCCATGTCGCTGGACTCCCACGTAGTCAACTGAGGTTCGAGTCCTGGACCTGGTGGCTTAAACTCACGCTAGGCATGTGTGCGTGTGTGCCCAAGATCCCGAGAGGAGAATGGAGGGGCAGGGATTGTGGCATGGCCATCCCCCCTGGGAGGTGATTTCTGGCTTTCTGTCTCTCTCTGTCTTTCTTGAGAGCATATGCGCCCTATAGTAAAAACCTCTCAAAAAAACCAAAAATCTATGAACATCAGTCTTTTATTGCTTCCATAACAAATTAAGTTACCCAAAGTCAAACAAATGTATTATCTTACAGTTCTACGTCAGGACCAACACAGGTTTGCTTTCTTTCTTTCTTTCTTTTTTAAAGAATTATTTATTTTCTTTCATTCATTTATTCATTTTATTTATTTTTTAAAAGACTTCTTTTAACTTTATTATTTATTTATTTAATTTGACCAGAGACGACAGAGAGACCAGAGAGAGAGAGAAAGTGAGGAAGCAAACCACCAGGTCCAGGACTTGAACCGTGGTCAGCCATGTGGGAGTGC
>NW_006159706.1:2667292-2681193 GCF_000334495.1 Tupaia belangeri chinensis | reverse complement strand
CTGCCTACCACAGTACAAAGCAGCAGGAACTAACCCACTGAGAGGAGAGTTGGCAGCAGCTGGAAGGCAGATGAATGCGCGGTAACTGACATGGCACCTCAGTGAACCCTAAACTGGGTCTGGGACAAGCCAAGGCACACAGCAATTCACCCCACCAACCCCCAAAAGGCACCGGTATTAATAGATTAAGTACCCCCTGGAAATGGGATTAAAGCTGGGGCTAAAAACAGGAGGATTGGTTTAAGAAGAGCTTTAATCCACAGATGTCCTTCCCCACTTGGCACAGCTGGGCAACCGTCCCTCCCCCACCCCGCAAAGGCCCGAGGTTTATTCTCCAGAGAAGCTCCAACGGTGGGTCTCCGAACTGGGGAGCTTCAGGCAGCCATGAGGAGGGCGTTCTCCACCCTCTCAGAAAAGTGGAGCCTGGCCTCATCTCTCCAGGCAGGAGGCCCCAGAGTTTGCTCGGTCCAGTTGAAATATCTGAATCCACAGATAGCCTGAGGACACGTGCAATCGCGAGAGAGAGCACCCCCCAACGGGCTCAGTCACGCTACACCCTTTTCCTTCATCTCTCCACCATATCAGGTTTGGGGCACACGTACATGGTGTGTTTTCAGACAACTGGGGCTGAGATTGGAGCACTGGTCGGCCATATGGGATCTGGCTCTAGACGCATCACGCTTTGCGACGGGGCCACACCATCAATCTCTGAATACATCGGTGATGGTTCTCTTGCTTTTGTCATCGTGCTGTCTTTGTTTTAGTTTCTTCTCCCTGCATTGTTTCGCCCTTTGCTCCGCATTTGTTTTTCTTCTGTCTGTATTAGTTCTGTCTTTTTTTTTTTTTTTGGAGAGGTTTTTGCTATAGGGCGCGTGCGCTCGCCAGACAGACAGAGAGAGACAGAGAGACAGAAAGTGAGAAATCACCCCCCAGGGAGGATGGCCATGCCGCAATCCCTTCTCCTCCATTCTCCTCTTGGGATCTTGGCCACGCATGCACCCGGCGTGGGTACGCACACGCATGCACCCGGCGTGAGTTTAAGCCACCAGGTCCGGGACTCGAACCACGGTTGACTACGTGGGAGTCCAGCGACACAGCCATTACGCTAACTGCTGGTCCCTTAGTTCTGTCTTTTTAAAGAAAATATATCTGTGTATTTCTTCCATGAGAGACAAGAACTGCCATTAGGGTTCCCATACTGCAATCAACCCCTGGTCTCAGCTGACTCAGATCACAGACATGTATACCCAACATGATGAGGGCCGTCCTGGGACACAAACCCAAGACCTTTCTCATGTGGGTTTAATTGTGTTACTGCGCCACTGTCTACCCTATCTTTTATCTTAGAGCTCAACTAGCTGAGAAAAGAATGCAGTACCTAAATACAGGGTTGTTCAAAAGAACTTCATGGAAAATGAATGTTAGGAAACAACTGTGCATACATTGCAAAATTCGGGACAGGGAGGCCCTGCGGCCTAATGGTTAAGGAAGCTGGATTCTGCTTGGTTTATTGCAGTTCGTATTCTGGTCCCAGCCCCTTGAAAATTATGCAGGGTGGGTTTGGGTACATGTCCGAAATCTTGACTGTTTGGAGAAATGGAGAAAGTATTACAGAGTGGTCGTGACCCTTGGGGATGCTTTCTCCCTTCCTTCCCCTCTGTCTCTAGGGATACTTTTGGTAATAATGATAACAAACATTTTTGCGCCAAAATAAGCTCATACTTCAATTTAATTTTCCAAGAATTTTTTTGAAGTACCCTCATGTGTTGGCCCCAGGGATTTCCCACGGAAACAGTTCAACTCAAATCCCATGTATTGAACTCATGTCAACAGGTCTCCTCTCTCCCAGCAAGCACCTCTCATCAGCTTGCTTGTGCAAACTGTACTTTTTTCATTGGAGCATAATTTACTTACAGTGAAATGGGAGGATCTTAAGTGGTCAGCTTAATGGATTCTGACAAATACATACATCTGTGTAAGCCTTGCCTCACTCAAGACACATACCGAACTTTTCTGTTCCCCCAGAAAGCCCCATTCAATCCCTCCCCTACCACATACAGAGAGGTGACCACTGTTGGGATTTCTATTCGCTTTTAAAATCTCTTAAATATGAGCAGATAACCAGGGATTAGTACCACAAGAGAAAAACCACTAATATAAAAGGCAGAAAAAAACAGAGGAAAACAGAATTAGGAAACAGATTATGCAGAGAAAAGAAAATTAAAATAAAACTATTATTACTATATTCTGCAAATTTGAAAAGATATACTGCAACTCTGAAATAAAAAGTGGATGCAAATTTGGGGAGGGGATCCCTCCAGAAATGAAAATAAAAAAATTGATCGGAAATTAAGAACAGCATAGAAAAAATGGAAAACTTGGGGCCAGCAGGTAGACTATGGCCAGCAGGTAGACTGTGGCCGACTATGGTTTGAGTCCCACACCTGGTGGCTTGCTTCCTCACTTTCCTTCTCTGTCTCTCTCTGGTGAGTGCATGTTCCCTATAACAAATTTTAAAGTAATACTAATAATTGGGACCAGCAGATGGCGTAGTGGTTATGTTGCTGGACTCCCACATGGCCAACCGCGTTTCAAATCCCAGACCTGGAGGTTTCAAACTCACGCTGAGAGCATGTGTGTGCGTACCCAAAATCCCAAGAGGAGAATGGAGGTGAAGGGATTGCAGCATAGCTATCCCCTGAGAGGGATGATGTGATTTCTCACTTTGTCTCTCTCTCTCTCTTTCTCTGGTGAGTGCACACACCCTATAACAAAAATCTCTTTAAAAAAAATTAATAGTAGAGACCAGCAGATGACAAAATGGTTACATCACTGGACTCCCACATAATCAATTGAGGTTTGAGTTCCAGACCCGGGAGCTTAAAAGTTACACTGGTCACGTGTGCATGTGTGCCCAAGACCCCGAAAAGAGAATGGAGGAAAAGGGATTGTGGTGTGGCCATCCCCCCTGGGGATGATTTCTCACTTTCTAACTCTCTCTCTGGTGAGCGCACACACCCAATAGCAAAACTCTCTAAAATTATATAATAATTTATATTATTAACTTATTTTGAAGGATTAGAATAGGGATCAGCAAACTATATCCTGCAGGCCAAATCCAGCATGTTGCCTGTTTTTTTTTTTTTAATAGTTTTATTAGAAATAGCTATACCAATTAGTTTACTTGTCTGTGGGCGCTTTCACATGGACAGAGCAGAAAAGTTGTGACAGACACCACATGGCTTACAAAGCCTCAAATTGTACTCTAGGAAAGGTTTGCTGATCCTTGGGGTTAGAAGATAAAGTTGAGGAAATTTTCCAAAGAGTACGGTATCTTAGTCTGTTTGGGCTACTATAAAAAAATACCAAAAACTAGGTGATTTTTTTAGAGGTTTTTGCCAGCAGGTGGCATGGTGGTTAACATGCTGGACTCTCATATGGCTGACCACACACAGTTCCAGTCCTGGACCTGGTAGCTTGCTTTTTTACTCTCTCTCTCTCTGGTCAAATGAAAAATAACAATAAATAAAAAATAATAACGATTATTATTATTTTTAAAAATCAGGTTATTAAGCTTTTATTTTATATTGAGTTGAAAGAGTTTATCTATTTTGAAGGTAAACCCTTTCAGACATATTCTTTGCAAATATTTTCTCCCATTTCATGAGGTAGCTCTCATTCCAGAGATTGCCATTTTGTTTTGTCAATTGTTTCCTTTTCTGTAAAGAAACTTTTACATTTGATGTAGTCTCACTAGTCTGATTTTGTTTTCGTTCTTGTTTCGTTTCAGAGACAGGGTTTCACTGTGTTACCCAAGGTAAACCCTTTGAGACATATTCTTTGCAAATATTTTCTCCCATTTCATGAGGTAGCTCTCATTCCAGAGATTGCCATTTTGTTTTGTCAATTGTTTCCTTTTCTGTAAAGAAACTTTTACATTTGATGTAGTCTCACTAGTCTGATTTTGTTTTCGTTCTTGTTTCGTTTCAGAGACAGGGTTTCACTGTGTTACCCAGGTTGGCCTCAGACTCACAATTTTCCTGCCTTAGCCTCCTGAGAAGCCAGACTGATAGGCATATAACATCGCACCTGGCTATTTTTGGTTTTGTTTCCTGTGCTTTTGGTGTCATATCCACACATGAATGTTTATAGTAACTTTATTTATAATTGCCAAAACCTGGAAGCAACTACAATGTCCTTCAATAGGTATGATCGTGCAAAAGTGGAATATTATTCAGCAATAAAAGAAATGAGCTATCAAGTGTTAAAAAGACGCCAAGGAGTCTTACATGCATGCTACTCAGTGATAAAAACCAGTTAGGGTATACAGGAAACAAGACATGGAAAATTATTTGTTGACGATAACACGTATGTTGATGTGCTTGATTGAGCCACTATACAGTGTATTCTGGATGGAACATCTCGTTTTGTATGCTGTAATGATGTACAGTGAATGAATGTAAATAAATAAATTTAAATTAAAAAATAAAAAACAGTTGGGGCAGGATTGTGGTGCGGCAGTCTGTGAGTATGCTCTGGGAGGCTGACCTGCACTGGAAGCTCAGGTTTGTGCCTGGAGACTTCCCTGAGTGTGCCAGGCATGCACGTGCCCATGGTTTGGGGCTGGCTGAGGCAAAGAGCAGATCATGGAGTCAAGGCCCTGTTGGGGATGCTGTCTCTCTCTCGCTCAGAATAAATAAACTTAAAAAGAAAAAAAAAGAAAAGGAGGAAAGAAGCAGCAGCCACTCTGAAAAGTACTGTATGACTGCAACCCTATGACGTTCTGGGAAAACTAAAACTGTAGAGACAGTGAAAAGATCAGTGGTTGCCAAGGGCTTGGTGGGGTGGAGGAGGAAGGAACAGATGAAGCAAAGTGGATTGTTAGGGCAGTGAAACTATTCCGCAGGATCCTCTAACGGCAGATCTATGACATTACTATGCCTTTGCCAACACCCACAGAACTGTACCATACGAAGAGTGAGCCTCATGTACACCGTGAACTTCAGTTCATAATGGCATGTCAGTATCGGATCATTGACTGTCACAAGGTCCCCCGCTAAAGTAAGATGTCGATAATAGCAGAAACTGGAAGGGAGGAAAGGCAGTATACGACAAAACTAAACATCTCTTCCTGGTAGAGTCACTTTCTGCTCAATTGTTCTGTAAATCTAAAACTGCTCTAAAAAAGACGGTCTGCTACCGAAAAGGGGGAACGCGGGAAGCAGATGATGGCGCTCCACAGAGTCCTGCATCATGGGGATCTTACCAGCCTTAGGATGCAGCCCTATGGTGAGGGTGGGGGTAGGGTGTGGGAGTGGCCAGGAAGGAGCGAACCGCTCATCTTCCAAAGTGGAACATAGATAATGCCTGAAACCAGAAAAGAAGGGCCCAGAAGGTGGCACAGCAGTGAAACTTGACACCTCTATGAGGCAATCCCACAGGAGGTTTCTGGTTCAAGTCCAGAGAACATTCTGTGTCGAGACCCCGTCAGAAGTTCTCTCTCTCTCTCTCTTTCTTTTGCTCATGGAAGAAATAAATAAACTTAAAAGAAAAGGGGGGAAAAGCTGTAAGCATTTCATGTAGAAAACATGACTGGAGAGCTAAAATGGTTCTTTTTCTTTTTTTTAAGAAATTTTTGCTATAGGATGCGTACACTCGCCAGACAGAGACAGAAAGTGAGAAATCACCCCCCAGGGGGGATGGCCACGCCACAATCCCTTCTCCTCCATTCTCCTCTCAGGATCTTGGGCACGCACACACACGCACCCGGTGTGAGTTCAAGCTGCCGGGTCTGGGGCTTGAACCGTGGTCGACTACATGGGAGTCCAGCGACATAGCCATTATGCTAACTGCTGGTCCCTAAAATGATTCTTAAGAGAAGTGGGAAATGGGGACCCGCAGGTGATGTTGTGGTTAAGGCACTGATTCCCACATGGCCGACAATGGTTTGAGTCCTGGACCTAGAGGCTTGCTTTCGCACCTCCACCCCTGCCTGTCTCTCTGTCTCTCTCTAGGGAGCAAGTGTGCCCTATAGCAAGTTAAATAATAATAATTAATAATTTAGAAAAAAGAAGTGGGGAATGGGATGGCCGCCCAAGTCTGCCAGTTCTAACTGTGGGCATGTTTACCTTGAGTAGACACTAACACTACATGTACAAATATGTACATATTATTAAAAGGCAGAGGTAGCAATGAGTAAAAGAGACTGGAGGGAGGCAGAGCAGAGACAAGGAAGCCGGCTCTGTCAAGACATGTTACTTGGGTCAGCTAGTGGCGCGGTGGTTAGGTGGCTGGATCTCACCGGGCTGGCTGACTGGGAGGTGCCAGTCCTGGACTGGTGGCTTACAAAGTGCACGGGTAGCACGTGTGCGCATGCCCAAAATCCTGAGAAGAGAATGGAGAAGGGATTGGGACATGGCCATCCCCTCTAGGGGGATGCTTTCTCACTTTCCTTCTCTCTGTCTCTACCTGGGGAATGCACACACCCTAAAGAAGAAGGAAGGAAGGAAGAAAGAAAGGCATGTTACTCTAGGGAAGCCAAGAAATGGTAGAGACACCAGGACGGTTTCTGGAAATAGAAGAAGGGGTTGAACGAAGAAACACGGTCGTTGGAACCCCTTGGCTGTTCAGTGAGGAGGAGCGTCCTCCCGCCCCTGAAGTATCTGGGCAGGAGTGAGGACCTGGCGGGCTCAT
This sequence comes from Tupaia belangeri chinensis, assembly GCF_000334495.1. Lineage (NCBI taxonomy): Eukaryota > Metazoa > Chordata > Mammalia > Scandentia > Tupaiidae > Tupaia > Tupaia belangeri. The sequence continues at coordinate 2,674,500 of NW_006159706.1, read as the reverse complement.
GCGTCCATGCCCGGAAGCAGGAACTGGATCTGATCCGCTTGTTTACTGGGTGGGTCGGGAGCCACAGTTCTGGGAGGCGAGGGTGGGAAAAGAGGCATCCAGGACCCTTCCCCGCAGAGTGGGGACCAGGTTGGGCAGCATCGTCTGGGGGCTGGTTAGACACGCAGGATTCGGGCCTTGCCAGGCCCTCCCGGAGAGCCGCAGCGAATTATCAATGGTTTGAGAAGCGAGGCTCAGAGAGCGCGGGAAGGCGCACCCCGCAGGCGCGGTGAGGCTGGGGCCGGGTGGATGGCTCTCGCCAGCAGGGCGCGCTGAGAGCAGGCACAGAGGGCGGAGGGTTGGTGCTCCCGCCAGCAGGTGCGACCGCAGGGGAGGTGGGCATGGGCGTGGCGCCGCGTGGAGCAGGCCAGGAGGGAGGTCGTGGTGGGAAGACGAGGCTGGGTACAGCACAGAGGGCGGTGCCTAACTGCAGGCCTCCAGGTCACAGCGCGGCTGCCCAGCGGCCCCAGAGCTGGAGAGGAAGGGGAGGGAGAGGCAGAGGAGGAGCAGAGAGGAGAGACGGGAGAGAGGCCTGGGCCGGTGGCCGAGGGCAGTGGAGAGGGTGGAAGGGGATGAACTGAGAGGCAGCTCCCCTCCGAGGTCTGTACCCTACAAGTCTAAAGGTGGTGGGAGAGGGGATTCCTCGTTTGCTGTGCGGCGTGGCCTGGGCATTATAATGCGCAGCACAGTGTAAGACGCACAGTGCGGGTGTAGACGAAGAGACCGGGTTCTGGCAGAGAAAGAGCAGGCCGGAGGAGAGCCTGAACCAGAGAAGGATCCTTGAGTGGACCAGCTGGCTAGGGGCTGCGAGTTCTGAGTTGTAGTCGAGCGGAAGATGAAAATGCCATGGTCTTACCCACTCTAGAACCAAATAGTCAATCTGTATGTTGAGAGACAGAGGAGGAGGGAAGGAGGGAGGGAGAGAGAGGACAGAGCGAGAGCGAGAGAGAAGCGAACCCAGCGGCGGCCCTCGGTCCATCCTGCACTGTGACCGACTGGCCACTAGAGGGAGCGCTGTGCTCACACATGTGGGGACGGGCAGCAGCCTTGGGCTGCGACGCGTTCTGTTTTCAAAGCTCTAATTTTGTAGCTACACACCTCCAGATCTAAGTCCACGTCCACTATTTCCAGGTCATGTGACCTTGGCCGGGGTCACCCAAAGGTTCTGTGACCCAATTTCATCAACCATAAAATGGACACTGCTAAAGTTCTGACCTAAAGTTGTTGAGAGGACGAGGTCACCATGATAAAGCACCCTGGTAGGGAACAGCTGGCCTGGGGGGAGGTGGCAGAGGTTTGTCATGGTCTCTGTTGCTCTCTGATTCTCCTGCAGCCCTTCAGCCCTGCAGCCCTTTGGGCCAGCCCTTCCCATGCCAAATTCAGGGAGAGACTTGGAGGTTGACTTCTTAGGGTGGGGGACGGATGTGGTCTCTATCCGTCTTCCTGGTTCACTGGTCTGAGAACAAACTTCGTGCTGTGGCTTATTCTTGGTTATGGCCTCATCCTTCCGGCCTCCACGCCTTCCCCAGCCTCCCTGCCACCAGAGGGACCAGTGGCTGCCCTTGCCTGGCAACACATTGTCCCTAAGCAAGGACGGCCTCAGAGAGGGGGCTTCTCCCCAGCCTTTCCTAACTGCAGTCGTGGGCCACAGTGGAGGCAGACACCCCTGCACATGTGCCAGGGCTCTCCCATTCACCCCTGTCCCTGTCGGGCATGTCCTCCCTTTACAGGGTCTTCCTGCCTCCGCCAGCATCTCCATCTGTGACCCTGTGAAGGGAGCACCAAGCCTAAGCAGGTTCTGTAGTTGTTTCCAACTCAAAATGCTTGTCCGTGGTAGGTAGAGATGCAGAGGTGGAGGGGCGGGGCATCCCAGGAATGAGAGAAGACTCTGGGGGGCGGGGAGGGGGCTAGACTGGAAGAGACTCAGCTCTTCACAGTCCAGGTGCCCAAAGCAAAAGCCTCAGAGGTCATCCTGACCCCTCTCATTTTCCCCATCCTCCATCGTCCAGTTGGTCTGCAGATGGCATGGTTGAGCGTCCACACTGATCCAGGGCCTGGCTGCTCCCCGCCATTTCCACTCTGTGTCTGAGCCACCTTGCCAGCTTCTCTCACTTGGCCTGGTGCAGGAGCCTCCTTTCTTCCTGGCCTCCCTGTGCCGCCCTTGTCCCCCACAGCGTGCCCTCCTGCCAGTAGCAGCCAGAGGGAGCCCACTAAACCTAAGACGCCCTCCACCCATCCTCTGCTCAAGCTCCCCAGTGGCTCCCACTCACTAAGCCAAAGGCCTTACAGTAACTGGGAAGAGCTGACTCCATGACCTCTCGTCTCCTCCAGGCCTCCCTCTTGTTCTAGTCTGTTCTGTTGCTAGTGACAGAAAGACTCGAGTCTGGGCAATTTAAGGGGTAGCGACGTGTTCAGCTCATGGGTCTGGAGGTCTGAAGTCAAGGGGTCACATCTGGTGAGGGTCCTCCCCGTGGGTAACACGGAGAAAGGCCTCGCCTGGAAAGAGAGCAGGAGTGAGTGTGCCTGGGCCTGCGTCTCTCAGTTCTTCTCCTTAGAAAGGCACCGGTACTGAGGTGGGAGGCCCCACCTATAACCTAATCCAACTCATCTGCCTCCCCCTCCGGAGAGATTTTTGCTATAGGGTGTGTGTGCTCACTAGAGAGATAGAGACAGAAAGTGAGATATCGCCCCCTAGGGGAGATGGCCACACTGCAATCCCTTCTCCTCCATTCTCCTCTCAGGATTTTAGGCACACACGCACATGTACCCAGTGTGAGTTTCAAGCCACTGGGTGGGACTTGAACCAGAGCTGATCATGTGAGAGTCCAGTGCCTTAACCACTATGCCACCTGCTGGTCCCTAGACTCCACTTCTGAATTCCACAGTCAGTGTCATAGCTTGGATGTGCCCCAAATTCATTGTATCACAAGGGTGTTTACTGAAAACTCAACCTTCATGGTGTCCCTGGGTGGGGACACTGAATGTGATGAAGTCATGCGGGAGAAGCCCCCTGATTGCATTTGGATGCATTTAAAAGAGGAGAGAGGCGATCAGAGCAGGCAGAAATTTACGAGTAGCAGTAGCCAGTCTGCTCAAGATCCTGCACCCCACCACGGTGAAGCCGCAGCAGCCACCGGCCGGGGACTGTGGACATCCACATTGTGAGCTGAAGATGTGAGTGCTATCTATTCTTAGGAGTTGCCCAGTTTCAGGTGTCTCTATTGGCGACAAATTAGCAAATTAATATAGGCATATTAAGTTACTATCCTCTTTTTTTTAAAAAAGAATTATTTAATTTTATTTATTCATTCATTCATTTTAATTTGACCAGAGAGAGACAGAGAAAGAACGAGAGAGAGAGAGAGAAAGCAAGTCACCAGGTCCGGGACTCAAGCTGTGGTCGGCCATGTGGGAGTGTCCAGCGCTTTAACCACCACGCCACCTGCTGGTCCACCATCTTCTTAATACCTTCACAATGGCTCACCAAAGTTTAACAGATGAATATTTGGTGAGCACATTCAAATCATAGCACCCAACTGCACTGGCCTCCTAGGTGCTCCTGCACACACCTGCACTCTCGGGGCCTCCGCACCTCTCACCCTTCAAGTTTTTGCTCAAATGTCTCTTTCCCCGCTTTATTTCTTCCTTTGTGCAAATGAATCTCTTGGCGCATAATCACTTATGTATCCTGTTCATTGTCTTTGTCCTTCACTGTGAGGACAGGGAATTTTCTGCTTTGTTCATTGCAAGCAGTGCATTGGGAGGCGTTCAAGAAGTGTTGGGTAATTGAATGAATGAATGGACAACCATGTGGAATGAGGACATTCACAGTACCAGCGTGCAGGGTGGCTGTGAGGACTCAGTCAGGTGGTATGGGTCAGGTGGGGCTGCTTCGTGAGTCTGTGACTAGCACGGAAGCCCAGAGCCCCACACTTGGAATTGATTGGTCAGTGTTTGGCATCCTGAAATTCTTTTTTGCTTTTAATTATTTATTGGGGCTGGCAGGTGGCACGGTGGTTAAAGGCAGTAGACTCCCACATGGTTGACGACAGTTCGAGTCCTGAAACTAGCATCTTGCATTCTTTATTATTATTATTTTATTTTTAATTTTATTTTACTCATATCATAATTTTTATATTATATTTAATCACATATATCTTTATAGTGTATTACATTTATTTTTCTAGCATGATTACCATGCATATCAGTCAAGACAAAGACATTATTGGGAACCAGCAGTTAGCGTAATGGCTATGTCGCTGGACTCCCACGTAGTCAACTGTGGTTCGCGTCCCGGTCCACCATCTTAATACCTTCACAATGGCTCACCAAAGTTTAACAGATGAATATTTGGTGAGCACATTCAAATCATAGCACCCAACTGCACTGGCCTCCTAGGTGCTCCTGCACACACCTGCACTCTCGGGGCCTCCGCACCTCTCACCCTTCAAGTTTTTGCTCAAATGTCTCTTTCCCCGCTTTATTTCTTCCTTTGTGCAAATGAATCTCTTGGCGCATAATCACTTATGTATCCTGTTCATTGTCTTTGTCCTTCACTGTGAGGACAGGGAATTTTCTGCTTTGTTCATTGCAAGCAGTGCATTGGGAGGCGTTCAAGAAGTGTTGGGTAATTGAATGAATGAATGGACAACCATGTGGAATGAGGACATTCACAGTACCAGCGTGCAGGGTGGCTGTGAGGACTCAGTCAGGTGGTATGGGTCAGGTGGGGCTGCTTCGTGAGTCTGTGACTAGCACGGAAGCCCAGAGCCCCACACTTGGAATTGATTGGTCAGTGTTTGGCATCCTGAAATTCTTTTTTGCTTTTAATTATTTATTGGGGCTGGCAGGTGGCACGGTGGTTAAAGGCAGTAGACTCCCACATGGTTGACGACAGTTCGAGTCCTGAAACTAGCATCTTGCATTCTTTATTATTATTATTTTATTTTTAATTTTATTTTACTCATATCATAATTTTTATATTATATTTAATCACATATATCTTTATAGTGTATTACATTTATTTTTCTAGCATGATTACCATGCATATCAGTCAAGACAAAGACATTATTGGGAACCAGCAGTTAGCGTAATGGCTATGTCGCTGGACTCCCACGTAGTCAACTGTGGTTCGCGTCCCAGACCCGGTGGCTTAAAACTCACACTGGGTGCGTGTGCGTGCATGCCCAAGATCCCAGAGGAGAATGGAGGAGAAGGGATTGCGGCGTGACCATCCCCCCTGGGGGCGATTTCTCGCTTTTTGTCTCTATGTCTCTCTCTGTCTGTCTGGTGAGTGCATGTGCCCTATAGCGAAAATCTCTCCAAAAAAAAGACAAAGACATTACTATCCACATCATCATCATCGAAAAGCTTTTCATCATTTTTTTCAGATTATTATTATGATTATTTATTCTTTTTTTATTTTTTGGAGAGATTTTTTCCTACAGGGTGCATGAGCTCGCCAGACAGACAGAGAGAGACAGAGAGATAGAAAGCGAAAAATCATCCCTGGGGGGATGGCCACACCGCAATCCCTTCTCCTCCATTCTCCTCTCGGGATCTTGGGCACACACGCACATGCGCCCTTCATTATTTTTTTAAACATTTAATCACCATACATCATTTGGCTTGTAAAGAGAATTTTCCCAACATGAAATACTTCTTAGACAAGCCCAGGTGAGAATACTATACATGTTATTATCAACAGGTAATAAACCATTTCTGTGTCCCACTAATGTCATGCCTCTCTATTTGTTCTCTTGCTTTCCTTCTCTGTGCTCTTCCCTTCTCCCCCTCCCTGTTCCACACTGTCTTCAGCATTCATAACTATTTTCACTACTTTTATGCCCTCCAATATTTTCATCTCCACCATAAAGCGTGGATAGTTGTGGTATAAAGTGGATACATACAATATCTTTCTTTCATATCCTGGCTTGCTTCACTCAGCAATAGATCTTCCATATCCGACTACTTTCTATCAAATGCCAGGGTCTTGTTGGTTTTTTATGGCTGAGTAGTATTCCGTAGTGTATAGGTGCCACACTTTTTCCACCCATTCATCTGTTTGTGGACATTTGGGTTGGTTCCATGTCTTAGCGATCTTGAATAATGCTGCAATAAACATGATGGGCGAGCGCTTTTCCCACTGAGCATTCTCCTGTCCTTTGGGTAAATACCCAGAAGTGGGATTGCTGGATCAGATGGTAGTTCTATTTGTAGATCTTTGAAGAACCTCCAGATTGTTTTCCACAGTGGCTAAACCAGTTTACATTCCCACTAACAGTGTAGGAGAGTTCCCCTTTCACCACATCCCCACCAACACTTAGCACTGTTTGTATTTTTAATCTTTGCCATTCTGACAGGGGTTAGGTGGTACCTCATTGTGGTTTTAATCTACATCTCCCTTATGACAAGGGAGCACTTCCTCATATGCTTTTTGGCTGCTCGTATGTCTTCCTTAGAGAGACTTTTGTTCAGCTTATTTTCCTACCTTTCGATTGGGTTAGATATTTTTTGGGGGGATAAGCCACTTGAGTTCCCTGTGTATTCTCGTTATCAGTCCCTTGTCTGAGGCATATTTTACAAAAATATTCTCCCATTCTGAGGGTTGTCAATTCACACTAATTACTGTGTCCTTTGCTGTGCAGAATCTTCTTAATCTGATATAGTCCCACTTGTCTATTTTCGGGATTATTGTTCGTGCTTTGGGGGTCTTATTTAATAAGTCTTTGCCTACCCCAATGTCTCCCAGAGTTTCCCAAGTATTTCCCACCAGTAGTTTTATAGTTTGAGGTCTTAGGTTCAGATCTTTGATCCAATTTGAGTTGATTTTTGTTAATGGTGGAAGATGGGGATTCAGTTTCATCTTTCTGCAGGTGGATACCCAGTTTTTCCAGCGCCATTTGCTAAAAAGGTTTTCATTTTTTCAATGGGTTAACTGGCATCCTTTGTCAAAGATCAGTTGGCTGTAAGCTTTGGGGTTTATTTCTGGGGTCTCGATGCTATTCCATTGGCCCACCTGTCTGTTTCTGTTTCTCACTTCTCTCTTTCTCATTCTGTTCCTCTATGGTCAAATTAAAATATAAATAAAGTTAAATTTAAAAAATTACGTTTTTGTTTTTTTTTTTAATTTGCTATAAGGCACATGTGCTCACCAGATAAAGACACGG